>NC_143581.1:3701447-4050218 GCF_048544385.1 Mastigoproctus giganteus
GGCTGATGCTACATAAGCTCATACGCTTTCTTCTTTGCATCACATGCCTCTATTACTATAGTCAACTGGTCACAGCAGTGCCTTTCCATTGAGTTTTTATTGGATAAGGAATATTTTTAATTCAGTGTTATCTGATTAAAAAATAATATTAGTATTAGTTATTTTGGTTAATTATGTATGGGCATATGTAGTGATTTCTAAGGAGACTAAGCCAAAGCACTGTCACTGGAAGGACACACCATCCTCCAGAGAGTCTAGGGAAAAACATAATGCAGATAGCATTATTTTCAGAAACTATTTCAGTACTTCAATTAATTACACTACCCAACATGATTTTTACCTCTAGCAAATCAGTGGTTGTTTCTGGTCAAGTTTTATGTATAGAATTTAAAATCAATCATAAAAATTTCCTATCACGTCTCAGTTTTAAGATATAGATAGATAACTGGATTCGGTACAAAGATATTATTACTGTTTGAAATACAATTTTTAAACTTATTAACTTTTGGTTGGATTTGTTTATTGGGCTAAAAGTTAAGCAAGTACATCATTGCTGTTCTTGCAATATAGTATATTTTGATTTTGATGCACTTTTCCAGACAAGTCAATAAAAATTAATAAATTTTTATTAATTTTATGATACCATTCAACTGTTCAATATATAGTGTACGATAAACTACACTACAAGAATTCACCTTCTGTTCAAATTTACCAATTGCTTTTACTGTTTTTAGGTTAATGCATTGTTAAAATGGAGAAGACAAAGCACAGAACTTGCATCAATCACCCAGACAACTTCTGCTATGGAATATCTGAATGACAAAAATAAAAGGTATTTCCAAAAAGAGCAAGCACTGCATGAAATATCCAAATATCCCATTAGCAATTAGCCCAGTGCCACACTGTAAAGAGCCGCCAGTATCTGTGTCACCAAAATCTTGGGGTGTTGGAAGTAGTGATAATGGTACAGAAGAAATCGTTTTACCAGATGTCGTGTCGTAGTCCAAATCATGTACTTCACATGATTTGGACTACGAGCCAAAAAAAGGAAAGGCCCACACTACATTGAACAAGAAGAATTAAACGACTTGATCAGAGACCTGGGCTTGCCCAAAGAGAAGGCTGAATTACTTGGATCCAGACTACAACTGTGGAACTTACTCGGCAAAGGTACAAACATTACAATATACCGTAAGCAAAATGAAGAGTTTTCAAGATAGTTTGCAATGGAAAACAACATGTGTGTCTGCAAAGACATCGTCAGTCTTATGCACGAACTGAACATTGATCACAATACCTCTGAATGGCATTTGTTCGTTGATGCATCAAAGCTAAGTTTGAAAGCAGTATTGCTTCATAATGGAAATACTTTACCATCAATTCCTCTTGTTCATGCTGTTGGCCTGAAAGAAACTTACGATAGTATGTCCCAGATTCTTGCTGCTATATGTTACAATGGCTGTGGTTGGAATATTTGTGGTGATCTCAAAGTGATTGGACTGCTTGTTGGGTTGCTGGTTTCACTAAATACTGTTGTTTCCTGTGTTTGTGGGATAGTCGTGCAACAGCCAAACACTATGTCATACAACACTGGGAAAAGAGAGATGAATATATTCCCGGCAAAAGCAATGTAAAGTATGTTCCATTGGTTGATCCACAAAAGGTTTTTCTTCCCCCTTTACACATCAAGCTTGGACTGATTAAGAATGTCACTAAGATAAAGAAAGCAGAGGATTCGCATATTTACTGAAAATGTTTCCAAATTTATCTCATGCAAAGTTGAAGGAAGGAATTTTCATAGGTCCTCAAATAAGAAAGCTCCTAAAATATGAAGAATTTCAAAGAAACCTGAATGGTGTTGAACTGGCTGCATGGAGATCTTTCGAGGCTGTGGTACATGGATTCCTTGGAAAGAGAAAAGAAGAGAACTATGAGCAACTGGTGACAAACTTTCTGAAATGTTACAAGAACATGGGGTGCCGAATGTCATTGAAAATGCATTTCCTTCATTCCCATATGGATTTCTTTCCTGAAAACTTAGCAGATATCGGTGATAAACAAGGAGAGCGCTTCCACCAGGACGTATCTGCAATGGAAACACAATACCAAGGTTGCTGGGACTCTGCCATGATGGAAGATTACGTTGGTTCCTTAAACGGGAAAGCAATCTGGAGTATACGTTGTTATTTGGTTTTTAGGAGCATTAGCAACTAAGACCGTCTTGCTCCGGGGATATGCGGTGGTCATTCCCTGACCTTTCCGCATCCTCCATATTTGGTGGTCACGGGCTCGAACCCCAGTCTAATCAAGAAGCGTATGCTACGCACTGTTGCTCCTGCCCACCTGTCTATGGAGTCGTCTCTGGAGTATAAAAGGAAACATGTCTAAGCAACATATATTGTGTGTAATAATTACAACCATGTATGCTGATATTTTATAAAAACAAGGAATTTAAAATATGTGTATATCTTTTGATGTAGATGTGCAGAAGTAAAAGATTGATATTTTCATACTCAGGACATTAATTTTGTTCAGAATAACCAACTTTCATTCCAGAGGTAGGTATGACGAAAAAATAAAAATTTTTCCGGTAGTGTTATTAGCTTGTTATGGCCATGCACATTGTGTACTTGATTTAAATTAAATTAATTAGCATTAGTATTAAATAGAATTAGTAGAGCATATGATGCAAGAGAGCAAGCTTATACAGCATCAGCCAAAAAAAAAAAAAAAAAAAAATCCCATTTCACCAAACGTGTGTCCAGTTCTTCCTTGAATTTTTTTAAGCTATCAACTTCCACAACGACTGATGGAAGTTTGTTACAGCAATCATCCACACACTGGCTAAAGACAAATTTCTGAACATCTGTATTTCCTCGATTTAAATTTATGTCTCCATAGGTGCAAAATCTGAGAAAGAGGAAAGTAATCCCATCTGCATTGAGCTTGCGCAAATCATTCAATGACTTATACACCTCAATCAGATCACTTTGCAGCTGCCTAGCTTCTAGACCCTGCAATTTGCAGAACTTATGCCTTTCTTGGTAAGAGCAACCCTTTGTTCCCCTCATCAATCTTTTTGCCCTTCTCTGTACTCGCTCCAGCAGCTCTATATCCTTCCTAAAATGAGGCCTCCAGACCTGTATGCAGTACTCAAGGTGTGGCCTGACCATTGCCTTCTACAAAGGGATAATCACCTCCTTATCCCTGCTCACAAAATTCCAGTATATCATTGCCAAGACCCCATGACCTACTCTGGCAGCCTGTCTGCACTGTTCAGAAAACTTCATATCTGACTGCACAATTGAAAGAGACCAGGTCTCTTTCATTCTCCACTACCCTAAGTGTAATACCACATAGTTGGTACATTTCTCTGCAGTTAGTGCTACCCATATGCAGTACTTTGCATTTGTCAATGTTAAACTTCAGCCCATCTACCCAACTTTTCCAGATCCTGTTGCAGCAGCATACTGTCATTACTGTTATTAACAACCCTGCCAACCTTTCTATCATCTGCAAACTTGACATTAAGCTTGATATACCTTCATCAATATCATTGATAAATATACAAAACAACAATGGGTCCAACACCGAGCCCTGAGGGACACCACTAATAACATTAGTCCACGAAGAGCAATACCCATTGATTACCACTCCCTGTCTTCTCCCACTCAACCATCCTTTTATCCATTGTATCAACTTGCCCTTAATGCCATACTGCTCTAATTTGTACGGTAGTCTTGCGTAGTCTTGCATGTGCAACAGTATCAAAAGCTTTCCTGAAATCCAAGATTATGATATCAAAATTATTTTTTGCATCCAGTTCCTTTGTGACCATATCATAGTATCCAATCAAATTGATCACACAAGATTTCTCCTTAATTAACCTATGCTGTGTCTGAACTATAACTGCAGTCTTATCTAAGTAATCCTGGAATGCATCTCTAACCAGTGACTCCATTATTTTCTCCAGAACAAAGTTAAACTAACAGGTCGGTAATTACTCGTGTCACCTTTGCAATTTGGGGGATCAAAGATTTGCAAATCTTTGATCCCCCAGATTATACATTTGCATATCTCCAATCCATGGAGACCTTCCCTGAATCAAAGGATGTTCTCATAATTATGGCAAAGGGCTTGCTTTCTTCCTTTGCTGCCTTCTATAATATAACTGGATAGATCCCATCCACCTCAGATGCCTTTCTTATATTTAACTTCAACAATTTCTCCTCCACTTTGCTCTCAGTTATTACAAAATCATTTAACTCCTTGTTAGAGTAATTAATTAGCTTCTGTCCTCCATTTCCCTACAGAATTCCTCATATGTGAATGTAGATGCAAAATACTCATTCATTTTATCAGCTATCTGAGCAAGATCATCAATAGTCAAACCATCGATATGAGGCAGCTCAATCTGATTCATACCCTTTCTTCTAGCATTTACAAAAGTAAAGAAGTCCTTGCTGTTTTTCTTTGCATCCTTTCTAACCTCCTTTGTGACTTGATTACAGACTAGCTTATATCTACCATAGGCTTCTATGTTGCCAGATAATTCATATGCATCTCATGCATTTCTCTTCTCTGCCGTAAGTCTTATTAGTTCATCTGACGTCCATTTTAGCCTAAACCTGGAACAGTATTTCTTAGTTGGTATGAAAAGCTTAGTAGCTTCTAAGTTAATTCCTTGAATGCTTCCCATTTAGAATTTGCTATTGGTAACATCATTAGTTGATCGCACTGTATAGAATTTAAAAACTCTGTGAGACTACCGTAGTCACCTTTACGAAAGCAAAGAGTGACCAACCCACAAGTTCCAGTCATTATCTGGAAGTTAAAAATCCCCCATTATATTTCATTCTGTTTTACTGGCCCACTCTATTTCTCGTTATAGTTATTCATTGTACTACTCATTAAAGGCATTAGGCCTATGACACACTCCTAACGATATTATTACTTATGTCACACCAAACCAAACTGACTCAACATTGCACTGTCTACCCATACCAACTGGATACAATCCCTTTGATTTTAAATTTCTTAACTAACAGTAACTTTTCTTTCTGTACACATTGTACTGCCCAAATTCCAATTCTGCATTCCTTGTATCTGTGTGACACTACATCTCTGATATCCCAACAATATCTGCCTTTGAAATCTTGACCAGCACTTTAAATTCATCAGATTTATTTACTGTACTCCTAGCATCATTGTACATTCATCTGCTCTTACTCTTAGTTACTCTAACATAGCCCATGTATTTACCTGTACATAAGTAAATACATCTATTTATGTACACAAATACATAAGTAGAAGAATTCATAGATAACCATTTTTTCATAATATAGTAATTAACCATATTTAGCACTGACATGGATATCAACCCATAGTCAAACTAAAGCAAGTGCTACTGTACTCTCACATTGACCACTTGACCTTTTGCCTTCTTTAAGTATTTCTTTTGTGTAAGAATACATTCTTTGTAGCTTTACACTCTTCACATTGTAAAGATACATTATTATACATTATGGAATTTATTCTTATGTCGTAATTTCATTAAAATAAATCTTTTTTTTTTTTCTTTTTTTTTTTCTTTTTTTTTTTGTGCTGAATTTTATTTCACCTGATGCATTCCAATATTTCTCAAATTTTTATGAAAGGCCAGAATGCATCTGCTATTTCCCAGTATATAAACCAATATCTTGCAAATTCTAATTTTGCTAAAAATGGACTTTAGAGATTAATCTAAATAGCTATATCACCCAATGAAGCTACTAGTTTTATACTGTGTATGTGTATTCCAAAATGAATATATCAAAAAAGAAAGAGCTGAATAATTTTTTTTCATTATATGAGATAGCATAATTTTTAAAAAAATTAGTCTTTTATAAGCTTTGCGTTGCTAGTCTTGTGAACGTTTGAATTATGTGTGTTTCTGAGATAATATTATTATTTATTTTTTTTTTTTTTTGCCCAATTAACATTGTAAATTGTAGTAAAGGAATAGCTTTTAGTTTCCTTAATCACACTTTGATTAGATTATTTTTGTATTTATCCAAATATTTAAATAATTATTGATTAAATCCACAGTAGTGTCTTATGTTTTACAACATAAGTTCTCCACTACTGGCTTTCGTAAGAAAGCCAGTAGCGGAGAACTTGATAGGTGATAACTTTCTTTTTGAATTCTGTTAGAAGTATATTGATATTTCATCTTTTCTTAAATTGCAATATTTATTGTATGTATTTTTTAGATTTTAATAAAAAATTGAATATTTAAAAATGCTATGCTTTTTACACCTTTTATTTTCAAAAAAAAAAAAAGAAAGAAAGAAAATACAGTATTAATTTTTCTGAAAATGAGAAAAAAATCATTTTAAACATAAAAGATGACTGTTGGTCTCTTCCATTTTCCTGTTTTAAAAACCATTAAATGCAAGAATTTCAAACGTGTGCATTCACATACATTTTCTTATTATGCATATAAATCAATTAAAAAATATATATATATATATATTAGTTACTATTATTCGCTTCAGTTTTAAAATTTTTTTCAAAATTTATTTTGAATTTGGTGTACCTAAAGTGCGCAAAATCTGAATATCATCTTATGTGATATAAGATGATAATACGTTATTCAAAAATAATAACAAATCTTTCAGACAAATTATTAAAAAATATTTAGCATTGTTGATAATCAAGTGGATAAATTGCATTTACTAGATCATGTGGAAATAACTTGAATTAGAAACCAACACACAATTCCAAGCTCAGTAACATTGATACTCATCAGGTTCACCTGCTGGTATTGCTATGAGTAAAAGTAGAACAAATGTGATGGTGGTGCAAGATGAGATAGGCTCTCTTGTGCAGTAACTCGAAAGATGATAAAAAAAAAATGCAAAACCATACCAAGTAAAAATGTGTTTATATTTAGGAAGGTACAGAAAAATCACAGATTTTATCTTCAGCCAACAGTTAAGGCAAGCTTGTTATTTTTGGAAGGAATCTCACTGGTAAAGCATCAGAGATGCAGAGTTAATGAATATACAATTGTTGCTATCAGTAATTTTGGCAGGACCTTCATAAGTCTCAACAAAATTACTAATAGCAACAATTGTATAATAATAATAATAATAGATAATTAAAAATTAGTATTACTATTGGCAATGTGATGCAAGGAAGCAAAGCTTATAAAACACCAAAAAAATAAATAAATAAACAGTAATATCCCCACTTCATTTGCCTCCAATAATTTGTTTGTTCTAGGAAAAAGTTGGGCATTTATTTTCTTCCTTGGGGAAAGTTTTAATAGTTTTTAATAATTTAGTTAATTCCTTTCGCTCCCTAATTTATATGTATCCCATGCATTTTTCTACTCTGCCACATGTCTAATTAGTTCATCTGACCTCGGCGCCTCCATAGCCAGGTGGGAAGGAACAGCAGTGCGTAGCACACGCTTCTTGATTAGACCAGGGTTCGAGCCCGTCACCACCAAATACGGAGGTTGCGAAAAGGGCAAGGAATGACCACCGCATATCCCGGAGCAATATGGCCTTAGTTGCTAATGCTCCTAAAAACGAAATAACAATAACATCATCTGACCTCCATTTAGGCCTAAATCTTGAACAATATTTCTTAGTTGTATGAAAAGCCTAGTAGCTTCCAAGATTAATTCTTTGAATGCTTCCCATTTTGAAGTTGCTGTTGGTAACATCATCAGTCTATACTACCATATAGAATTTAAATACCGAGTCAGATCACCAGTCACCTTTACAAAAGCAAAAAACCTTCCCTTTACCCCTGACGTTAGTTACCTCTTTGAGTAAATCCCACTTCAGCACACTGTTATCACTGCCACCTAGTGGTTCCTTTATCTGCAGATTCTTAATGCATGAAGAATCACTACTGATAATCAGATCAAGAGTATCACTCCCTCTAGTTGCCTCCCGAACATGCTGCTGTAGAAAACAATCATCCAATAAATCCATAAAAGTTTTGCTAGTTTGTGAATGACCAGCCCACAAATTTCAGTCAATCTCTGGATGGGGGGGATTAAAATCACTCATTATAACACCCTCTTTTACTGGCCCACTCTATTTCTCTGCACAATTGCTCATTATACTCATCAGATTCATTAGTCCTATAACACACACCTACTCTCATTTTTCCTTTCCCAGTGTTTATGTCACACCAAACAGACTCAACACTGCATTGTCCACCAACATCAGTTGGTTGTCGTTGTTATTTGGTTTTTAGGAGCATTAGCAACTAAGGCCATATTGCTCCGGGGATATGCGGTGGTCATTCCCTGACCTTTCCGCATCCTCCGTATTTGATGGTCATGGGCTTGAACCCCGGTCTAATCAAGAAGCGTGTGCTGAGCACTGCTGCTCCTGTCCACTTTACTATGGAGATGCCATTACATCAGTTGGATGCATTTCCTTAGAAGATTTTGTGTTTCTTAACTAACAGCATAACCCCTCCTCCCTTCCTGTCCTGTCTATCCTTTCTGTACATATTGTACTCCCCAAATTCCAATTCTGCACTGCTTATGTCTGTGTGACACCACATCTCTGATATCCCAACAATATCTGCATTTTATGTCTTGACTAGCACTTCAAGCTCAACAAATTTATTAATTATACTCCTAGCATTGGTGTACATGCAAGCATACATGCACCTGTTTTTACTCTTAGTTACCCTAACACAGCCCATGTATTTACTAAATAAAATACAGGGACTGTGTTGGGTAATATAATGTAAAAAATTCTGATAACTAAAATGAATAAATGAATATGGACTAAATAAAACTAGCAAGTAATTTAATTGTCCATAATGAAAATGCTGCTAAACATTTTTAATGCTGCTAAATGGAGTGCCTTACACTTGGGGAATAGCAACCCCCAAATAAATTATATTATGGTGGGATTGAATTAAAAACAGTATAGGAGGAAAGGGATCTGAGAGGGATTAGTAAAATGAATGAAGGTGGATTTCTCACTGTTATAAAGAATTTCAGAACTACAGGGTCGTAAATTCAAATTACAGGGGTGTTGAGGTTTAGATTAGATTACAGAAGTTTTCTTTTAGCTAGTGAGTCATTGATTGCTGGAACAAGTTGCCCTTGCGGATAGTTGAGGCTGACAATTTGAATAAATTCAAAGGTCAACTGGATAGTTACCTGTGTGAGGAGGGATGTATATAATTTGTATTTTCTTATCTACTTGTTTTTTGCAGCAAAAGCCTGTGGCTTCCTTGCACTATACGGCAAATACTATTACATTTCATTTTATAGAGTTTCTAGTATATCTTTAAAATAACTTCTAAAACTTAAATTTTTAGCAGGAATTAATACATGTATTCTCCTTTTGAAAGGAACTATAAATTATTGTTCTTGTCTACAGACCACAGAATTTTGGCAGTGAATTCGAGTATGTCTCTTTCCTGTATAGCCATTATGTAACTGTTATTAAAATTTTGATTTGCTGATATGTTATTATTTTAAACAAATATTATAGAACATATTTCTCTTCCATTTTTATGTGATATCAGGTGACATATATAGGTTGGAAAAAAAAAAAGGAGATGTAAAAAGATACTAATTGTTATATCTTAATTTTCAGCCTCGAGAAGGGCCTGTTCAAGGTGCAATGCCACTTGCACCCCAGAGAGATGGAGCAGCACCCGCAGAAAATGATTCAAATGACCTTCGGCGTAGTGTAACTTCCTTGTTAGATGCAATGAGAGACCTTCTTAGTAATATTCATATGGCAGATGTACCAAATGAAGGTGATGTTGATAGTGATGATGATAGAGAAGACTGAGCAGAAACATTTCTTCTTAAAGTGATCCATTTAAGAAAAAGAAAAAAAAAATGGTCATTATTTTGTCCAGAAGTTTTGAATGGTTAATTGTCAAGTGAGTTTAATGTTACACTTTGAGGCAAGGGAGCATTTAATTCTTGTGTACATTTGTTTTTAAGGGTAGTAGCTGAATACAAGATGTTTTTATTAACATTCCCTGTTTCCAGTGGTATTGAGGATAAGGGAGTCAGCATAAAAGATTCAGTGATCTCTATTATGACATTTTGGTTCTCCTTTACGCTGCAGCTAAAGTGTGTTAGCAATTAATGTAAATAACTTTGTAGGGATTATTTCGATGGTGTGTCCTAATATCAAGTGTTGTGATATAAAAAAAAAATGCAAGTACTTCTGTAAGTATTTTATTCTTCTGGTTGTACAATTAATTTTGCAATGAATATTGATAGGCAAACTTTATATAATGACCTCTTTTTTAATGCAACAGATAGGCCTTTCTTAGTGTCATTTAATAATTTATTAATATATTTATAATTAGAAAGTGCATACAGATGAAAAATGATACTTCAGTAAAAAAATTTCTAATTATAAACAAAATAAATATTGTTGAGTTTCAGTATTTACCACTTCATAAACAAGCAGACCTAGTCAGTTCATATTACAGGATGATTATGAACAAACACAGCTTCATTTTTATTTTTTTAAACTACCATCTTAATAAAACATACTTTGAATAAAAGGATTACACTATCCTGCATTTTATCATTACTATTATATTAATATTAACTATAATATTATTCCCAGCAAAGACTGTTGTTTCAAAAAACTGATACCATGTCACACTAATAAATAAAAATATAATATGCACAAATGTCTCCAGCTTACTTTCCTGAGTTTTTCATGAAATAACAACAAATTTATGTTTTGCTTATTTTTAATTGTTACTTCATAGATGAAATGCTTCGAAAAATAAAAGAGAAATCTTGACAACTGTTCCCAGTCACTTTGAGAAAGGAAATCTGCAAAATATTTATGAAACTATTAGTGTGTTATTAACTTTAAGAAAAACTTCTAAGTGTATTTTATTTTGACTTATGTGTTTCAGTTATCTATAAAGAAAAAGATTTTTTCCTACTTAAAAAAAAAGCAAAGAACAATTAAAGGTGGACATTATCCACTTAATAAAATCTCTGTAAATTTAAACATAGCTCTACATTTTTTAAGGATAAAAGAGCATATTATCTCGGATCCATTTAGTATTCTATGTTTGGATAATAAAATCTCTATATTGATATAGAAGGCCAAATCTTGTGATGTCTGTTTGTAATGTAGCATAGCCAGTTTTGTTGTATATATCTTAAATGAAAGTATTAATTGTAGAGATTACACAAAAATTCCTCACATTCCAAAAAGTTTAATAGGAATGAAATAATAGCAAAATTTTAGCAAAATAACAGCAGAATTACTTGGTATCTCTGTTTCAAGTTCATGCCAAATTTCTGTATTGCAGTGAAACTTTCTTATTTCTTCATAGCAGCATACATACTCAATAAAATTTTCATTATCAGTCATCGCTTTTGACCTCACTCAGGTAACTCTCTTGTGAGTTCTAATTTCACTGAAAATTAATTACAAGATGTGGATATAATGACAGATTTAGCCTATTCCCCCAATATCAGTGCATTACACATCTGTGCTTCTTGTCATTAGTGAGTATTTGCAGATCTACAGATCAGAATTCATTCTTAGTGTGAATAGACCTATTTAATAATGGGTAGATACAGTGCCTGAAAATGAACATCATGACTGTTGTTATCTCCATTGAATTTTGATTCATCCCTATATTGTCTTTCAACTATATTAGCATTATTGCACTTTTTTTTTTTCTTCTGTTTTTTTTTTTCACCCTTGGTATAGTTAGTATATAAATAACATTCAACAACATACTGCTGCCTTTTTCATTCTTTTTTAACTCTAATAAGAAACAGTATACAGAAAAAGCATGCTCACAAAAAAGTAATTAAGCTGAACTAGATTGAAGATCATCTTATTAACTGTTTCTTTCAGTGTATTGATGGAGTGACATGACCATTGTTCATATAATCAGACTGCCTTAGTTTGTTTTATTAATTTTTTTCATTTTCATTCTAACTTTTTAAAAATTATTACTAATATTTGTGCAAAATTACTTAGTATGAACAATTTTTCCTTTATGATATATTAGTGCACTATTTCTTTTAGCCAGCAAGTCGTTGATTGCTGGAACAGGTTGCCTTTGCAGGTCGTTGAGGCTGACAGTTTGAATAAATTCAGAAATCAACTGGATAGTTACCTATGTGAGGAAGGAGCAAAAAGCTGTGACTTTCTTCCACTATATAGATATTAATATTTCTAATAGGCGTGCCATACCAAATGATCACAGAAAGTTTATTCTTTTATTCTTAGAGAACACACAGATGGTATTCTTTTTAAGATAATTCTCCAAAGTAATTCTCATTAACGTCTGCGGCTGATGTATATAAGCATAAAACTATACTATAAATGATGTGCCATTACATATAAACAATCAAAAAGCACTCAAGTGCTGCCATAATGCATGTAGGTGGTCAATATATAAGTGGTGTAGTAATGGTACATGAAATTAACAACTTGTTCTATCAGCACATTGATTGAACTCTGGGCTAATTAGGAGCAACACTTCATTTTTGTTTATAGCTTAGTATACATTTTCATTTGTTTTTTACTTGTGTTGAGGTTAGTTTATGTACATGGAATAAACTTTCAATAAAGTTTTGAGTTTTTCCTGATTTACAGCTCAGCCCAAAAGTAAGTATTCACTTTTAGCTATGAATTCCAGACTTTTACATTTCGATCATTATTTATGAATTTTCAAACTGTTGAGGATTTCAGAATGTTGCTCTTTATCAACATTCCAAAAATTACAGCACATTAATGCACTCTCTCAAATACAAGTGGATGCAAATGTGTTAAAATAATCACTAGCTTCCATTTTCCATTATGTTTTGACACAATAGCCTCAATTATAATTAACACATCATTATATAGCAAGAGGTATCAAACTTAAAGAGAGGCACATGCACTAGTAATCATTGCATAACAACAGGTTACATATGAGTAAATTGTTTTCCAGAATATGAGACAGATAGATAAGATAATAATATTCTGAAAAGGACATCATACTGTTAAGAAATAATATTGAAGTGGAAGAAAAACACTGATTAAACCATGTGTGAAAAACACTGATTAAACCATATGTTAAGTAAAACAAGAATGCAGTTTAGTATATAAATGTGAACCTTTGCTTCACCATTCTTCTAATAAAACTAGAATGTTGACTTAATTAGATGATAAACACTGCTCTGAGTAGTAAAAAATTAATTTATTGAAAAATAAATTAACCACTCCCATGAGAAGATTAGAAGCTTTTTAAATGTTGCCTTGGAGGAGGAGGAGGAGGACAGGGGAAAAAAATTAAAGCCTCTGAGGTCCTAGAAAAAATAAGGGAAGAAAGGAAATTGTTGAAAGATCAGTAAAGGAAAAGAAATTGGATAAGACATATTCTAAGGAGGAACTCCCTTATGAAAGATGTGACCAAAGGAGCTAAACAGATATTAAACTAATCAACATAAAAGAAGCTTATGATTATTACTTGCTTATTACATGTTGTGGCAGAAGATAGTTTCTTGCAAGACTGGCCAGTAACGTGGAACTGAAAAGTAAGATGCTCCTATAAGCTTACAAATTTTGGATAATTTAGTAGTAAATGCCAAACAAATAGGAAGAGGATGGCTAAACTGCAGGCTATTTTTAAGATCTAAATTACAAAGAGAAAAAGACTTGGTCTGAATGGTCTGGATATGCATGCACACCAGGAAGGAAGCACATTGCATTAGCAGTTAAAGTCTCCATTTCCTGCATAGGAAGGTCTTGCAGGCTGGATCACGACATATGTCCAGATTTAAACCCCTAACTTTATGCTTGTGTTACCCACATATAAATATTGCCCATTAACTCATTCATTGGTCATTGAGTTGTGGCATTTCTAGATCCCTTTCGGAAAATTGTCATCAGACTTAATTGACAGAAAATTAAGGGTAGATACAATGAGCTGAGCTCTAATATTTTTTATTAAAGTACAGTACCCTTTCTTTTCTGTCACTTAGGCCTATTGGAAAGATTCCAAAAGGAATGTAGAAGTATTACCAGTCTAGTTAAATGGGAAATTTTATCAGAGTAGATTTGCATTTATATAAGTAATTCATTTTTACTTTCTGTAATCTCCATATAAACAATGAATTCTTCTGAACATAAAATCATGTGTTTTTATCATGTTTTTCTTCCAGTTCAGTGCTTTTTCTTAGATAATATAAAAATAAAAAGAACCTAAAATCTCTGCCTAGGTAGAGTACAAATAATTTATTTATTTAAAGTGGTGCAATACTAAGGAAAATTATTATGAAAGCAGAGAGTGCTCTATAAGAGAAAGAGAAATGCTATTAGACAAAAACCTTTCTTTTTTTTTTTTTCTAATTTTATGATACATATGCAGAACATATTTTATTAACTTAAGGAATATTTTGCTGCTGGTGTGGCACAAAAAGATCAGAATACTGGTATTCTAGTATAGTATGAGAATATCAGAATAGTAACATCAAAACAATAAATTACCATCAAAAGTACTGTACATTGTGCAGTACTTGACCTATAACTTAGGTCGAGTACTAAAGTATGGATATAGTACTAAAGAGCACTAAAGTAAATGCACATTCTACATTACATTCGGAACATTTATCTTGATCCTCATCTTTTCTTTTGTTCTCTTTTGGTATGTTTAAATATGGCAGCTTCATTGCATTGTTTTTTTTTTTTTTGGTTTTTTTTTTTTTTTTTTGTGTTTTGCATGAGGTACTAAGCACAGTAGAAGGAAAATCCTCCAAGCCTTTCACATTAGGTTTAGAGGGTTTTTGCTTGATTTTCTTCCAGCACTTAGCATTAGTTGAGGCATACGATGCAAGAAAGCAAGCTTATGCAGCATCAGCCAAAAAAAAACCTCCCATTTCACCCATCCATTCACTCCAAATGCCTGCCCAACTCAGCCTTAAATTTATTTAAACTATCAAGTTCCATAACAAAAGTTGGAAGTTTTTTCCAGCAATCAACTACCCACTGGCTAAAGACAAATTTCTGCACATCTATTCTACAACTGTCTTTCCTCAATTTGAATCTATACCTCCTCAGGTTCTTAATCTGAGCAAGAGGAAAATGTGATTATATGCATAAGCACTTCTTGCCTTAAGTTGTTGTATGTATTACACATAATAGAAATTTCGAAATTTTTTTTTTTTTTTTACCAATATGCTCCTGGTAAAGAACATGAGATTCAGTATGCATGCATCCACAAAATGAAAAAACGTTTTTTCTATCACATGACTGTTTTGCATATGCACTCTGCTGATTTTGGTATCATATCAGATCTGTCCACCGAGCCCACTTTTTGTTATGTGCATTTAAACATCCTGGCTTCATTATTTTTTCTTTGGTTTTCCTGTCAGTTCTGCCTAAAGTGTTAACATTCTACTTCCTTCTGTTCATCCGGTGCACTGTCGTCTTAATATCTATGTAGAATGACTGTGTTGCACTGCTTTGGTAAGTTTTCTTCAAATTAAAAAGTGACATTCCCTTTCTTATAGAATTAACAGTACTACAAGGATTGGTTTTCTTTTCATGCAGAGTCTTTGAAAGCATTGGACTTGTATATCAGTTGTCTGTATACCAACTATGACTTTTCCGTAGATATGGCTGAGTAAATGCATAACAGTAGTCCTGCTTATGCCTAAATTTGCATTTACAGATACCTCAGTTGTAGATCCAGTGTAAACAATGAGGTCAAGGATATATCAATTTTTTCATCACAAAAAACAAACCAATTTACACAAATTTGTATTATTTTGTTGAATGTTGTTTTATTCCAAATCACCCTCTGAACAGAAGTAGGCTGTCATTGATACACAAGCTTTAAAACACATTGATACACAAGTTTATAAGTGTACTGAAAATTTTTTCTTATAATAATACTGCAGCATAAGCCATAGGCTTCCTTGCACCATGTGGCTACCTTTTTTTTTTTCTTATTCCTCATTATGACTAAAATGTAGCATTACTCATAAAGAGAAGAATCTGCTTCTTGCCATAATCTAAAAGAAAGCTGGTGATTTCAAAAGTTAGTTATTTGACCAGTATCCTTTTAGAGACAGCTTCTTAACATGCACCATAAGCATAATTACAGCAATAAAACAAATTTCTGAAATGCATGTTTCTTTTTACGGATCTAATGAGTGCAAATTTCAGTTACATTTTCATTTTCAGCATAAGTGTTTTGTCATTCTCCTTCAACAAATAAGTTTGTGACTTTTTCTGTAAACATTTTCTGATAAAAAGTAGTCACTTTCTTTCCAATTACTGCAGTCATCAGCAAAACACTGTTTTCCAAATCGCTGCAGTGAGACTTGTAATTTAGGGCTGACTTCATCACTATGTCATTTCATTTGGTATGTTTCCAGCCTCTATTTCTTCATAAGCTTCCCCACTTTCTCCATCAGAATCAGAACTTACCTCATTGCTGCTAACCTCTGTTTCATCAAGTGAAATATTTTACATCAGTCATGATTTTTGCATACTTCTGATTAGGGCTTACAGTACCGGTCAAAATCTTAATACTGGTATTTCGGTATTTTTAATTTATGAAACCGGGATACCAGTATTCCAAAAACAAACGTTTTTCTCAATAAATTTTGATGACAGTTAGATGCAAAGGTAAGGTAAGGTAATAAAGAAACATAAGCAATCAATAGTATGATCATTTAAAAATGGATCTAATTTTGGTACATATTTGATTAGCGGCAGAAAACGCCCTTTCGGATTCTTGTTATTTGGTTATTTGGTTTTGTTTTTAGGAGCATTAGCAACTAAGGCCATATTGCTCCAGGATATGCGGTGGTCATTCCCTGACCTTTCCGCATCCTCCGTATTTGGTGGTGACAGGCTCGAACCCCGGTCTAATCAAGAAGCGTGTGCTACTCACTGCTGCTCCTTCCCACCTGGCTACGGAGGCGCCTTTCGGATTCTATTCTGGTACAAGATAATCGTAGACGATCTCAGTCCATATTTTCTAGGCTTTGAACTTTTTTAGGAAAAATAGTTAAAAGTATTTCATTAATTTCCGACTCAAGTTCATCTTTTAAAATCTCATTGGAGTCAGGCATTTTATTTCTTATTTTGGAAAGAATTTGTGGAACACTGATATTCTGTTCCATGTTGGTCTTCCATGGTTGAATTATGTTCATCATTTTCTGAAGGAGAAAGATGTTTTATATTCAGCAAAGTATAATTTTCACTATAGTATCTTTACTGAGTCTGGGGGAGAGCAAAGATTGGGGATAAGGAACAAAGAGAACAAAGAGGAATTCTTCACATATATAAATGCAAAGAAAAGAAGGACAAATCAGATCGGATGCATATGTAATTGCATGGGATAATATTAGATACCCCAACTGATGCACATGAACTCGACAGTTACTTTGCATCGATATTTACAGAAGAAAACTCTTCATGTCAATGAGAAATTATGGGAGTGAAGTTGAAAAAAATATAATTAATGATGTTGAAATTTCACATGTTGATTTAATAAGAAAACTTTCGTGCCCACAGGCGAGTAAGGCTCCTTGGTTGATGGCATATACCCTATAATCTTAAAGGAGGTGGCAAGTGAGTGAATTGAACCAGTAAGGCTAGTTATGAGAGCATCACTGGACTCAGGAGAGATTCCGTTGGATTGGTGTAAATTGGAATATAAAGGCGGTTCAAGGAGTGTAACGGGAAACTACCGACTGGCCAGTCTAACTTCAGTAGTAGGGAAAATCATGGAGGCAGTGATCAAAAGTGGAATTCAGGATCATTTAGATGGAAATGGAATTCTGCAGGATACACAGCATGGTTTTGTAAAGGGAAAATAATGTTTAACAAATCTGGTTAGCCATTTTGAACAGGTCACTCGTGAGCTGGATTTAGAGAATAATTTCGACATGTTTTATTTGGATTTCAGCAAAGCATTTGACTCAGTCCCATGTGAGCATTACTTTATGAGTTGGAGCAGGCTAGAATCATAGCGAAAATCCTTAGATGGATAGCACAATGGTTTGAGGGCACTAGGCAGGGGGTTGTGATAAATGGTTATTCTTCAGATTGGGTTAATGTAAGAAGCGGGGTTCCCCAAGGAATTGGGACCACTGTTGTTTTTGATTATCTTCTTCTTCTTCTTCTTTGGTCCTTAGCTGGCAGCTGGGGGAGGCGGTTGGCCACGCAACCAGTATGCTGCTGTAGGTGCCGCAGGGTTTCGGACTTGCTCTGTGATGTTCTTCCATACCTTACGATCCATGGCTTCAGTCCTGGCCTGGTTAAGGTCGAGACGTCGGCTCTTCAAGTCATCTTCCACTTGCTTGGCCCACGTTTTCCTAGGCGCGGTCCGTTGGATGCTCCATTGGGTGGGTCGTTGTCTCCAAAGGAGTGTGGATGGTATTCTGTTCGTGCCCATTCTACATACGTGGCCAAACCATCTGAGCCTTCGCTTCTGGATTTGGTCGGCAATGGTTGGTTGCTGTTGGCATCTGGCGCGGATGGTATCATTAGTGATGCGGTCGCGAAGAGAGATGCCCAAGATCTGCCACAGGCATCGCATTTGGAATACCTCAAGTTTGTTCAAATCTAACTTGAGACAAATCCATGTTTCCGATCCGTAAAGAAGAATGGGCAGGATCAAAGTCCGGAAGAGTCGGATTTTAGTCTTTGTGGAAATGTTGGTCCTCTTCCACAGACACCATTTGAGCGAGGCGAACGCAGTGGCCGCCTGTCCAATTCTGCTGTGGATTTCCATGGTGGAGGCAACTTTCTTCTCCTGGACCAGCGACCCAAGGTATTTAAAGTCCTGCACTTGCTCGATCTGGACGCCTTCGAGATAGATGGTGGCTTGCGACCCATCTGTTGTCAGGGCCTTTGTCTTACCAGCATTGATCTTCAAACTGTATGGCCGGGCAATGCGGGCAATGTCGTAGAGGATGTCCGTGGCTTCAGCTTCGTTACCGGCAAGGATAGCACTATCATCAGCAAACATCAGGTCAGTCACATAGTGATCCTTGTCATATTGTATGCCCTGTCTGTTTCTGAATGCTTGCCTCATAATGGCGTCGACCACGATGTTGAAAAGCAACGGGGAGGCTACATCCCCTTGGCGGACTCCAGTTTGGATGGTAAATTCCTCAGAAAAATCATTCTGGATGCGCACCTGGCTGGTTAAACCGTTGTATGCAGTTTGGAGGAGTGTGATGACTTTTCGAGGTACATGTTCAACCTCTAGTAGTTTCCATAAGGCAGGCCGGTGGACACAGTCGAAAGCAGACTTAAAGTCAATGAAAACAATGACGGTTCGCTGTCCACACCGGATCCTCTCCTCCATCAGCTGACGAATGGCAAAGATTTGATCACAGCATCCTCGCCCGGGTCTAAATCCTGCCTGTTCTTCTCGACTGGTTTGCTCGCGATGTTTTTGCAGTCTTGACTGGATGATCTTCATAAAGACCTTTCCGATGATGGAAAGGAGGCTGATGCCACGGTAGTTCTTGCAGTCCCGGTTATCACCTTTCTTGTGGATCGGTACAATAATGGCTTTCCTCCATGTTAACGGAATTTGTTCAGTGCACCAGATGGTTTTGAGGAGTGAGTGTAGTCGGCGAAGCAGTACATCTCCCCCGGCTTTGATCGCTTCTGTGGTGACTTGGTCCACTCCTGGTGCCCTGCCATTCTTCAGGGATTGTATGGCTGCTTTCACTTCTTCTACTGTAGGCTCAACATCGACCATGGAGACCTCAGGGGGGTCGATCGAGAGTGCTGTTGCTGGCGGTCCCTGAGGTGGGTCGTGATTATACAAAGCTTTGAAGAATTCACTCCACCGTTGCAGGCGTTCGGATGGTGATCGCACGAAGGTCCCATCAGCATTCTTGATGTTGTCACTAGTCAATTTGGTCTTTCCACTCAGACATCTGAGGGTGCAGTAGAGAGTGCGGTACTCGTTTTTGGATGCCGCCACTTCAAGGTTGTCTGCCACTTGGTTCCAGTATGCTTCTCTTTCTGCTGTCATTCTTTGTCGGACTTCTCGGTTTAGCTGCCGGTACCGTTCAAAGTCGACCAACTTTGCCTGTTTCCGTTTGTCCACGAGGTCGAGGCACTCGTCTGATATCCATGGTTGCGTTCGACGTCGGGCAGGTGGACATAGGGGCTTGGCACATTCCAGGATGGCATCAGAGATCTGCTTTTCTTCTTCATTTATATCCTCGGGCACAGCCAGCATCTCGAAGCGGTTGGATAGGGCAATCTGATATGCCTGTTTGTTGGCAGCATTCATTAGCTGCCTCCAGTCCAGCTTGGCTGACCGAGATGATCTTTTTGCATGCCGTAATTTGAGCTGCACCTTAGCGCGGATGAGGTAGTGATCAGATCCTCAATCAGGTCCCCTCATGGCACGAACGTCCATGAGTGATGAGCGAAATCTGGCATTGATCAAAATGTAGTCCAGGATTGCTGAGTCCTTGCCAGATGTTTGATTATCTTAAATGACATCTATGAAAGGATATAGGGTGTGATGCCTAAACTTGCAGATGATGTAAAGATCAGTAGAGTAGTTAATGATCGCCGCCAAGCAGAGCTTCTTCAGAGTGACCTAGATAGACTTCCGGGATGGTCAGAAAAGTGGCAGCTATATGCTTTAATTCAGCAAAATGCAAGTCTTACACCTAGGGAACAGCAACCCCAAAATAACTTATATATTTGGTGGAGTTGAACTGAAGTCAGTAGTGGAGGAACGGGACTTGGGAGTTACGATACGGTCAGGCATGAAGTTGTCCGAGAATTGTGGACAGGTTGCATGGTGTCCTATCGATGATTTATCGAACATTTGCTAGTAGAGATAAGGACATCATAATCACATAAAGGTGATTTTATAACCTTTATGTGATTAAATTATAAACTTTTTTTTTTTTTTAATTAGTACCGAAAAACCGGTATTTTTTTTTGTATCAATCTCGGTATTGTAAGCCCTACTTCTGATGCTATCACACAATAAAACATTTTAGTAGGAGTAAAGCTGCAACTTGGCTAATTCACCATCTTCAAATGTTTATATAAGTAATGCTTATATAAACATTTATATAAGCATTACTTATATATAAATGTTTATATAATACTTATACACCGATGAGCCAAAACATTATGACCATCTACCTAATATGATGTTGGTCCTCCACGTGCAACCAAAACAGCTCGTACCCGGCAAGGCATGGACGCTACAAGATTTCTAAATGTGTGTTGTGGTATCTGGTACCAACACGTAACTGGCAGATCCTTTAACTCCTTTAAGGTCCATGGTTGAGACGCCGTAGTTCACCTGCAGTTGCTTTGATTTGCATAATGACTCGTTGGTCATAATGTTTTGGCTCATCTGTGTATAAACATATGAGCATTACTCTATGAAGATACCATGTGGCTCATTTATATAAACTGAAATGTCACATATTATGTCTGTGGTTTATTAACAAAAACTTCTTTTTCTGACATCTGATATTTGTAGTTGACAATTTATTTGAAAGCCAGTAGGTGACAGCACCTTCTGTAAAATGTTATTAAAAACACCGTTGAATTTAAGATTCATTTATAGATTCACCCTTTCTATCTAAATATATCCCATCCCTGTAGAAGCAGTCTCTCCTGTTAACAAAAACAGACCACGCTGAGAAAAATTCTATCCTTGTAATTTCTCTCTCTCTCTCCCCCCCCCCCCCCCTCCCTCCCTCCATGGCTGAATTGATTGACAAAGCTCTCATCATATACTTCCTCCTATCATGTCTGGGCAGAATAGCAGACACTTTCAAATTTAACCCTAACACGTGACTTTTTTTTCAACATTGCACATATTTAAATAAGTCTGTATATATCCTACTCTTAATGTCATTAGAGCCAACATGTAGAACCATATCACCTTTTATGCCCTTAAAAGATGATATCTGCTCTAAAACGTCATCAACTTTTGCCCCTGGCAAACATACCTCCTTATTCCACCTATCCTTTTTTCTCAATATATTTTCCGTTTGCCTGACGATAGAGCCATCGACAACAACTAGCTCCTGTGAGACCAATGCATTCTGGCTTGGGAGTTGCCGCTGTGTTGCCTGATGAACAAGTGCAAGCGCTGGCATTGATTTGAGCAGCTGAGAGCTTTATAGGGCCCACAAGTTAAATCCTTTAAAGGCATTCACTCTGTTCTTCAAGCTCACAGAAAGTCCCATAACAATGCAAAGTTGTCTTTAGTGCACTAATTGTAGATTAACATATCATGAAAAATAAATGTATATAGCCAAAATAATATACAGTGTGACAAATTTCTCTCAATAGTGCAAATCAGCTGCTAGGACTGATCATGGGATTCTCTCAATATATATAGGAATTTTTTCAACAGAAACAGAGCTGATTATTCTATTATTTAAAGCAGCAATACTTAATGCATGACTTTCAGAATTCATTATGGTGTCCTTGGGGACCTTGGAAGACCATTAGTTTAATTTCATGTGGGGATTATTTTTTTTTTTTAATGAATTACAAATGTTAGTGTTCTATTAATTAGTAGAAACAGAAATGTATAAAATATAAAGGTAGTAAAAGAGCAGATGCATGATATTTCTTGAGGGTGATATTAAACTGATCAAATTTTTTTGAAAAACCTCTGCAAAGTAGAGGTTTTGCAAAACCCTACATTGCAGCATTTGATTTTGGTTTGGCATTAATGGTCTCCCCATATTTTCTATGATTTGTGCCCTTATATATTTGTCTAAAATGTTTTAATAATTATTTGCTTTTGAAAAGTTTTGAGAATGTGCAGTGATTTATTTTCTGCGAGTTCTTTTTTGCTTCAAATATGTGAAGCATCAGATAACTACTCCAAAATAAAAGAAAAATTTTTCAATTGCATATGTTCAGAAGCAATTCACAGTTCTTTCAAATGGATGATATTTCAGTCATTATTGCAGTAGAATACACTGTTCATGTAAACTGGACTAGGTAGTTACATTCCTTAGATCCTTATTGTGCTGCATTACAGTAATTCAGAATGTGTGCATTTTTTCAGCCTTCTCAGAAGAGAACAGAATGCTATTCATATCATATATGTCAAATAAACTGTCTCTTTCAGTTTTAAAATTTAGTATTTGCTATGAGCAAAATTTTAGTTTAGATTTCTATAAAAGTGAAGGGTTGTACCACAGTTTTAACTTCCACTTCAAGACAATAAGGTGAAGAAGCATTTTGTATATTGCATGTTTTATTGTTACTTTACATGTTTATGTTGGATTTCTTTTTAATATCTTTAATTTCTGTGCGTGCACACATTTTTTTTTTTTTTTTTTTTTTTTTTTTTTTTAAGGACAGTAAAATCTCAATTTAATGGACTATATGTGGGGTAAGGACCGTCCACTAATGCCGATTGTCTGTTAAATATAAAAGAAATGCATATGTTAGCTAAAGTCATTATAATGTTATGAAAAACTGCTGTACTATGAAATAAAAAGAAGCATAAAAATGGAAGCAGAACTGAACTGCATGAGCTGCTATGGATTTACTGGAAAATGCGCTTACAAAGAAAGTATCATAGTAGGAATGGGATGTGGAGTTAGCTTGATGTTTTGGTAGCTGCCTTGCTTCTTCCTTCTTCTGGAGCTTAGAAAAACCTAAAGGAAGGCCTGTTGTGAAGCATATCTATATGGTTGTTAAAGCTATATGGATATGCAACTGTAGTCATTCAAGTTGAAAATTATAGTCACTACAGTTATATATATCTACCCTTCTACAGCCAGTATATAACTTAGATAGGTTTTTCAAAGTCCTAAAAGATATAGGGAGCAAGGTAGCACTTGAAATGTCAGGCTAAGTCCTCACCCAAAATGGGGGGGGGGAGCTTGATAGTCTATGATATGACAATATATGCAGTCTTGTACTTTTTTTATATATATTATTTATGCTCCTGCATAACAAATATATATTGAAATAAAAACATTAAGAAAATATAATACAGTATTTTACTGTACTTACCAATTGTGTGGGGTAGAAGAGGTTGAAATTTTGCCTTGACCTCCTGATAAAAAGCTGTAGAAACTTGCTACAGATTTAAATTATGCAATTATAGATATGCTTAAAGTACGTTAATGTTTTGTTTTTATTATTAAGGTCAGTAGAGTGATGCTTTAATAAATATAAAGTGCAATTAAATTGGGATCCTCAGCCTCAAAACATCTGGGAATGATGAACTTGCTAAGGTAATCTGCTTCTGTAGAAAAATTTTCAGTTGCTTGTTTGTAAGACCTGTGATAAGCAGTAGTGCAAAAACATGTTGGGACATGTCTGCCCATATCAAAATAAATTTTAAATTTATTTTTGTATTTTTATATTTTAAATGATTATTTCATTAATTTAAATATATACTGCTCTTCACACAGACAAGTACATTTTTCAATACCAGGACTTCATGTGCTCATCCTCTTATCATCTCATAGTGTTGCTTTGCTTCAGTCGCTGAGAAACAAGGCTGGTTTCTCAAATTTCTCCCCAAAAATGGGGGGAAATTTACTGCCCTTTAAGAGATGGTAATGACCATAGAAACACCTGTAATGGTTGTGAAACTCTATAGCAACATTTTCCAACCATTCTTTCTTTGGGTAATAGAACACTTTGGAATGGTTGAAAAAAATAGCATAGCTCCAAACTTGTTTATTTTGCTCATTTACTTTCAGTGTAAAAAAAATGAATGAATAATAATATTTGTCTTCATAACCAGAAACAAAATAATTCAAATTAATTGTGTCATGAGAATTTGTTTTTAGTTTAGATATGGTTGGTGAATATATGTTCTTTTTATTTTAAAGTGCATCAAAATATAAATAAATAACTTTCATAGAAAACTTCAGCAATTCTCCCAGAACACTGCTCTGAGCCAACTATTTTTTATTAGGTGATTCGATTATCAAGCTTGTCCTGATTGATAAAAACAACATTCATCACTTAAATATTTATGATCTGTGTCCCTGATCTGATTTGTTGATAACTGATATATAAGGATGTATTATGTAATAAGTAGATCCAAGTTCATTTTAATTAATTAATTACTTCACTTTGTTATTATTTATGATTGTTCATTTTAAGACACAAAGAATAAAAACCTGCTGCCGTATGCAATGTCATATGTCATAAGTATGCAATGAACATTTTAGATTTATAAGACATGTAAGTTGGTGTGTTAAATCTAACCTACCATTAGCTAACAATGAAATTATTGACATACTCTGGATTGAGAATATACATTCTGATAGAATACCATTTATGCCAAAAAGTTAATGAAGATATTTGGAGGGGAAATATATAAACTTCTTTTTTTAATTTCTCTATGTGTATATTAAGCAACCATTGATTACTAATTCCTGTTGTATTTTTATATGTAGTCATACATGGTATGCATTACAATTTCATGCTATCTCCTTGATCACATAGCTTTAATTTGTGGTTTAAATTACTTTAAGACAGCAATAAATAAAAATAGGTTCCATTGCCATTTTCAAAAGAAGTTGCTAAGAGAAGCAATATTGTGTGAATGGAGATATCATAATGCCACAAAGTCAACTTTAAGACTTTTTTTATGATATAGAAAATTCAACATAAATTAATATTTTATAGTTCTGTTTTTAAGAATTTCCTTGTCTTAATTCATTACTTGCTTATGCCTTTATTACTCTTTGGGGGGAAAAATTATCTGTTAACCAAAAATGCTCCCTTGTACTTGTCTAATTTTGTAAGTTAACTGAAATCTATTGCACACACACACATCACTGTTTTGTAATTTCCTTTGTATGGCTTTTATTTGTATTATATTATGAAATATCATTTTTATTGACAGATGCAATACTCTTAAGTATAACCCTGTGTATTCACATGTTACTTTCAGGGTTCTAGTCTATTATTGCCAATCTTTTAATGTTTGTTCTTTCCCACATGCACAGTATGAAAAGACTGATACTGTTGGCTGCACAAATTAATTCAGTTTAAAATCTGGCCATTAAGTGCAGTTAAAAGTTTAACAACAACATTCGTGACATTTCATTGAGAAATGATTTCACTAATTTAAAATTAATGTTCAGATTCCTCATGTTGTCTATTTAGGTACATATTCTTCAGCTATGTTTTTGTAATCATTGATTAAATATCTTGTTTTTCTATATATATATATGAAGAAATATTAATGGTATGTACATTTTTATTTATGTCACACACCTCATTACATAAAAAGGACAATCTTTTTCAAGGCTTAAACATGTAATACACACTGTATTAAATCTGTTGTATATTTTTGAACTAAGTAGCTGACAAAAGAAACACTCCTTTACATTTGAGAAGTATGGTAATGATAAAAAAATATATAATACAGGCTGTATTATTAACTCTGCATAGTTTACATAGAAAATGATTCCTTGGCGAAGGGAGAAAAAAAAATTCTGAACAGTTTTTCAGCTACCTTTGATTAACGTGTTATTCACATTCAAAATATGATGATGTAACCACCAAGCTAAGTAATTTATGTTCATAATGTGGCAAGTGTCCAGAATAATCAAAAATTGGAGCAGTCAAAGAAATTAGTTTATGAACAGCAAGCGAAACTAATAATTTATTTTATTTCAGTACCCAATATATTATTTCTGGGTAGCCAGCAGAAAAGGGAGAGCTTGCTGCTACATTCGATGGTATAGGCAGTGGTGAGCTGTGAATATTTTAACAATGGGCTCGCTTTTTGATCGGTCACATAAGTGATGTCATCCGCGGTTTCCACCAGAGGCGCTTCCCTCGCTCCCACTACTAGTAGTGTAATTAGTGCGTGTGACGCATTTTTCGTGACTGACCAGTATGATATCTGGAGTCAGGAGCAGTTCGGGGGAGGGTGGACAGATGGGCCTGTTACCCCCTTAACCATGTAAATAAGTATATGTGTATAAGTTCTACTAAAAAAAACATAAAAACCTCGTCGTCATGCCTCCCTTTACAATACCTCAATACGATAGTGTCTGGAGTTCTTTTTAGAATTTTTGAATAGTATGACGTCACAATCATACTTCTTGAAGTTACTACTGCAGTAAGTATGATTGCAATAATAAAAGTATTTGTCATATGACTGCAACAATACAAATATTTGTCAACAATTTCTTTTTTCGTCTCCCATTTTTGTTACATTCCATTGTTAGGTTCCCCTAACAGCTGCATATGTCGCTTCAACTACAAGATTGGTACTTCAATCGACACTGTTTTCCAGAGATAATTAGATATGTTGCAATCGCAAGTATACATCTCTAATTTAGTTATCGTAAATCCATTGTATCTTGTCTTCCAGAAATTATGAGAATTTCCGAATGTTCAATAAAATATTTACATTACAAAAGCTCTTTTATTTCATAATCAATATACCTAAAAGAAATGTGAAGGATGTTTCGCATAAACCATCTACCGCGCTTGCTCGGCACATGCGCAACTTTTTTATTCTTCGTTTTTTTAACAACTCAGAAAATATAATGGATACATTTTTTTATGATAGAATTTTAATATTGCAAATAAAAAATAACACAAAATATTTCCCATATCACAAATAATATAAAAACTATTACAAAACATTCACAATATTTTTCACAAATATTACATAAAAAATTGTTACACAAATATTCAAGAAAAATTTATTCTAAAAATTGCCATATACAATTTACTTCTTTATTAATATTTGTTGTCGATCTGCTTTGCTCAATAGCTGAGCGATGATTACAGAGGAATGATTTGACGTAACGATCTGGATCAAATTGAAGCAGTGGTTTTCCATTTAGATGTATGGTCTTCATAATGTGCAATGTGTTTAATTGTCAACATTATTTATTCATTCATTCACTCTATTATTCATTATGCTGAAAGCTCACTCAGCTTCAGCACTGCTAATTGCAATGGTTTCAAAGATATTTCTGGCTTTTAATTGAAAAGGAAATTTCGCTCGATTTTAAAGATAAACTGTCTTCGACAAAATCTCTAAAACCAAATCACTAATTTTTATTTCATATTTTGTCAGAAAACTTAAATTTCTTATTCGGTTTTGCCACCGAGACGAAAGTTCTTTCACATTCCACGATTTCAAGTAGCATATATTTAAAATTTCTTTCAATGGTATCGTTATTTTCTTTATTTAATTTAAAATCATCCTGTTGCATTAATAACTTATCCTTTAAGGATAAAACAATGAATTTAACGTGTCACGAGGTAATTTTTTTTTACTTTCGATTTTGATTCGTTCAACTTCAACGTGCTCTCAATTTTAGCTTCATAATTTCCTTCAGAATTTTTCAAATTAACAATAGCATTGATAGTTTGAATAATTAACTTATCTGCTTTTACCATTACCATCTGTAAAGCTTCTGAAAGGTAAGAGAGCCCCTGCAGGATGTCGATCATTAGTGCTAAATGGTTAAGAAATTCAAAATTTAAAAGTCCATTTAATAATCCATTTTTCCTGGATTATTTAATTTCTGATTCAAAATGTTTGCACAAAGTGGGATAATTCCTCCAACCCACAATTGCCGTCCGCAAGCTACAAGCTGCTCATTCCACATCAAGTTCTTTAGCAATCATCCTTAATTCGCGCTAGTTTTTTGGAGATTGGTGATAGTTTTTTTTTAATTATTGCCTGTATGCCATTATATTTGAGAACATTTTTTAAATGTTCTAAAAAAATGCTCGACAAAGTTTCTGAATCTTTCGTATATTTCATCTTCGTAAAATTTATATAATATCTTAGTTGCCTCAGTCCCCCCCTCTACGTTGCTGCTGTCACTAGTTCTTTGAATACAGTGCAAAATGTCGGATCACATGGTTATTCAGCTACTGTGACCATGTAAACACAGACGAGAAATTTACTGGAAGGCGTGGATCACTCACTTCTCCGAAAAACATGTCGGAGTAAAGGGAACCACAACACAGGTTGACCAGAGGCTATAATCCATGTCGAGAATTGGAAATGACTGGCTATGGAAAGCATATTGACTAGCGCAACTTCTCGGTATGTGACTGCATAGGTTTTACGGATGGCCACTAAAATTGTGAAATGGTAATCCCTTAACTCGCGCTTTCTAATTACCTAAATTGCTTAAAGGCAATAAAGAATAATTCATACACAATTGTCTCTTCTAATACGTTCGTTACATGGAAATTTTCTTCGTTCAACGGAAACTATTTAAATGTAATTACCAAGGGGAATCAAAAACAATTCGCTATAAAGAAGTTCGTTAAACAGAGGTCCGACTAATTATATCAAAAATGAAGAAATTTTAAAATACATAACAGATCGATTGCACCATTAAAATGTTGGGAATGTGGCCCCACCGTAGTTTGGGCTCTGGATACTCAATAATTGTGCATTTAGGATTTCATTTGTAAAATAAATGATCGTCTCAACAATGGGCTCACAAATTTTCAAAAAAAATAACAATGGCTTCTCGCGAGCCCACTATAGCTCACCACTGGGTATAGGAGTAAACTCTATCTTCTAGTGGCTGAAATATGTTCAATGTGCTTTCTATGCCAGGAACAAGACAGTGACATTGTCACAACACACTAACAGGTTTAGGCTAAATTGATGTCTCATAAACTAATGAGACGGCAGAGAAGAACAATGCATGGGAACACAAACAAATGACAGAAGCCTATGGCAGATATAAGCTGATCTATACTCAAGTCACAAAGAACATTAGGCAAGCAAAGGCAGATTACGAGAAATCTTTAGCAAAGGATGCAGAGTTCTTTACTTATGTAAGCTCTAAGGAATCCCCTCTAATAGAGTTTTATTATCTAAACACTATTAGAGGGTACGAATCAGATTGTTCCACTTGACATTGATGGTTAAACTGTTTGATCCTGCTCAGGCACCTAGCAAACTGAATGAATATTTTGCATCTGCATTTACACATGAGTTATTCAGGGAGGGAAATGCCAGCGGTGTATTAAACTCTGGCAGTGAGCTAAATGATTTTGTAATAACAGAGCAAAGTGGAGCAGAAACTGTTGAAGATAAACAAGAAAGGCACCTATAATGGATAGCATTAGCATTAGTAGAGGCATTTGATGCAAGAAAGCAAGCTTATGCAGCATCAGCCAAAAAAAAAACCCACTTCCACTTCACCCCTCTGTTCGTTCAAAATACCTGTCCAGCTGAGCCTTAAACTTATTTAGGCTATCAACCTCCACCACAAGGGATGGAAGTCTGTTCCACTAACCAACCACCCGCTGGCTAAAGGCAAATTTCTGCACATCTATCCTACATCTGTCTTTCCTCAATTTGAATTTATGCCCTCTCAGGTGATTTTTCTGAGCTAGAGGAAGAATCCCATCAGCATTGAGCATGCTTAAACCATTCAAGGCTTTATACATCTCTATCAGATCACCTCGCTAGTGCCTAGTCTCCAGATACTGTAATTTGCAAAACTTAAGCCTTTCTTCGTAAGAGCACCCCTTTGTTCCATTCACTAATCTTGTTGCCCTTCTCTGTACTCGTTCCAGCAGCTCTACATCCTTCTTGAAATGAGGCCTCCAGACCTGTATACAGTACTCTAGGTGTGGCCTGACCATCGCCTTATACAATGGAATAATCACCTCATTATCCCTGCTGGAAAAATTCCTGTATATAATTGACAATACTCCATGAGCTACTCTTGCAGCCCGTCTGCACTGCTCAGAGAACTTCATATCTGCCTGCACAACCACCCCCAAGTCCCTTTCATTCTCTACCACTGTCAGTGTAGTACCACAGAGTTGATACGTTGCTCTGGGGTTGCTGTTTCCCATGTGTAGTACTTTACATTTGTCAATGTTAAACTTCATTTGCCACCTCTCAGCCCATCTGCTCAACCTTTCCAGATCCTGTTGCAGCAGCATAGTGTCAGTAGTGTCCTTGACAACCCTGCCAACCTTTGTATCGTCTGCAAACTTGGACATTAAGCCCGATATACCATCATCAATATCATTTATAAATACAGAAAACAATAATGGACCCAACACTGAGCCCTGAGGGACTCCACTAATAACATCAGTCCACGATGAGCAGTGTCCATTGATTACCACTCTCTGTCTTCTCCCCCTCAACCACCCCTTTATCCATAGCAGCAATTTGCCTCCAATGTCACACCGCTCCAATTTGTGTAGCAGTCTTCCATGTGCAACAGTATCAAAAGCCTTTCTAAGATCCAAGTATATAATATCAAAGTTATTCCCTGCATCCAGTTCTTTTGTGACTGCATCATAGTATCCAATCAAGTTGGTCAGGCAAGACTTCCCCTTAACAAAACCATGCTGTGTCTGAGCTATAACTGAAGTCTTGTCTAAATGATCCTGCAGTGCGTCTTTAACCAGTGCCTCCATTAATTTTCCTGGAACAGAAGTTAAGCTCACAGGTCTATAATTACTTGTGTCAGCCTTTGATCCTCCTTTGTGAATTGGGGTCACATTTGCACATTTCCAGTCTATGGGTACCTCCCCTGAGTGCAAGGAAGCTCTCATAATTATGGCTAAGGGTTTGCTTACTTCCTTTGCTGCCTCCTTTAATATAACTGGATAGATCCCATCCACCCCGGGTGCCTTTCTTGTGTTTATCTTCAACAGTTTCTCCTCCACTTTACTCCCAGTTATTTCAAGATTCTGTAGCTTACTGCTAGAGTTGAATACACCTCTGGCATTCCCCTCGCTGAATAACTCCTCATGTGTGAATGTCGATGCAAAATATTCATTTAGTTTGTTAGCTACCTGAGCAGGATCATCAACACTTGACCCATCAATATCAAGTGGACCAATCTGATTCATCCCCTTCCTTCTAGAGTTTATATAAGTAAAGAACTCTTTGCTGTTTTTCTTTGCATCCCTTGCCAAGGATTTCTCGTAATCTGCCTTCGCCTGCCTAACCTCCTTTGTAACTTGGTTGCATATCAACTTGTATCTATCATAGGCTTCTGTGTCATGTGTTAATTTGTAAGTATCCCATGCATTTTTCTTCTCTGCCATATGCCTCATTAGTTCATCTGACATCCATTTTGGCCTAAACCTTGAACAATATTTCTTAGTTGGTATGTAAAGCCTAGTAGCTTCCAAGATAAGTTCTTTGAATGCTTCCCATTTTGAATTTGCTGTTGGTAACGTCATCAGTTGGTCCCACTGTATAGAATTTAAATACTGTCTCAGTCCATCGTAGTCGCCTTTACGGAAGCAATAACCCTTCCCTTTACCCCTAATGGTAGTTACCTATTTGAGTAAATCCCACTTCAGCACACTGTGATCACTGCCACCTAGTGGTTCATTTATCTGCAGATTCTTAATGCATGAAGAATCACTGCTGATAATCAAATCAAGAGTATTACTCCCTCTAGTTGCCTCCCGAACATGCTGATGTAGAAAACAATCATCCAATAAATCCACAAAAGCCCTGCTAGTGTGTGAGTAACCAGCCCCCAAATTCCAGTCAATATCTGGGAAATTAAAATCTCCCATTATAAGACACTCTGATTTACTGGCCCACTCTATTTCCCTGTACAGTTCCTTATTATACTCATCAGGAGGATGGATAGGATCTATCCAGTTATTAAAGGCAGCAAAGGAATTAAGCAAACCCTTAGCCATAATTATGAGAGGTTCCTTGGACTCAGTGGAGGTACCTATGGACTGGCGATGTGCAAATGTATCCCCAATTCACAAAGGGTCATGCGGACCTGTTAGTTTAACTTCTGTTCTGGGGGAAATAATACCATCGCAGGATCACCTAGACAAGACTGCTGTGATAGGTCAGACACAGCATGGGTTTGTTAAGGGGAAGTCTTCTTTGACCAATTTGATTGGATACTATGATGTGGTCACAAAGGAACTGGATACAAAGAATAATTTTGATATCGTATACTTGGATCTTAGGAAGACTTTTGATACTGTTGCACATGTTGTACAAATTGGAGCAGTGTGGCATTGGGGCAAATTGCTATGGATAAAGGGATGGTTGAGAGGAAGAAGACAGAGTGGTAATCAATGGACACTGCTCTTCGTGGACTAATGTTATTAGTGCAGTCCCTTAGGGTTCACTGTTGTTTTCTGTATTTCTTAATGATATTGATGAAGGTATATCAGGCTTAATGTCTATGTTTGCAGATGATACGAAGGTTCGCAGGGTTGTTATTGACACTGACAGTATGCTACTGCAACAAGATCTAGAAAAGTTGAGCAGATGGGCTGAGAGGTGGAAACAAGTTTAACATTGACAAATGTAAAGTATTGCATATATGGGTAGCAGTAACCCCAGAGTAATCTATCAACTGTGTAATATAACACTCAGCGTGGTAGAAAATGAAAAGGACCTGGGGTAATTGTGCAGTCAGATATGAAATTTGTTGAGCAGTGCAGATGGTCTGCAAGAGTAGCTCATGATGTTTTGTCAATGATATACAGGAATTTTTCTATCTGGGATGAGGTGATTATCCCCTTGTATAAGGGATAATTACCTTCTTAACCCCTTAAGTAATGTAATACAGGTCTGGAGGCCTCATTTTAGGATGGAACGAGTACAGAGAAGGGTTGCTCTTATGAAGAAAGGCTTAAGTTTTGCAAATTACAGTGTCTGGAAACTAGGCACCTGCGGATTGATCTGATTGAGGTGTATAAGGCCTTGAATGGTTTGAGCAAGCCCAATTCTGATGGGACTCATCCACTTGCTGAGATTAATCTCCTGATCGGGCATAAATTCAAATCGATGAAAAACAGTTGTAGAATAAATGTGCTGAAATTTGCCTTTAGCCAGCAGGTGGTTGATTTCTGGAACAAACTTCTATCTGTCATAAAAGTGGAAAGCTTAAATAAATTCAAGGCAGAACTAGACAAACATTTCAATAAATGGATGCGGCACCTCCGTAGCCAGGTGGGAAGGAGCAGCAGTGCGTAGCACACGCTTCTTGATTAGACCGGGGTTCGAGCCCGTCACCACCAAATGCGGAGGATGCGGAAAGGTCAGGGAATGACCACCGCATATTCCCGGAGCAATATGGCCTTAGTTGCTAATGCTCCTAAAAACCAAATAACAACAACAATAAATGGGAAGAGGTTTTTTATTTATTTATTTATTTTTTTTTGTGTGTGATGCTGTATAAGCTTGCTTCCTTGAATCATATGCCTTTACTAATGCTAATATACAGATCACATGATTGCAATAGAGCTGTGCAGCTGAATCTTATAAGCTTTGATGTGAGTCAAAGCTTGCTTTGAGACTGACTGACTCAACTAATGCCTGAGACTGACTAACAACCACGGAGTGAAAAAAAGCCCACTAAAGTATCTCGCATCATCGACTGGATTCGAACCCGGGCCTTTTACACCCAGTGTGGGGAGGACGGTGAGGATAGCACTATGCTACTTGTACAGACGCCCACTGTAGTCAAAACTAAAACCAAACTATTATATTTAGGCCACACGAATAATTAAATTCATCTGCCATGCTGTCTCTTATGTCTGTTAATTTTGTGTGTTTTATGGTCGATTTGTCTGTTTGCTGGACAATAAACCCCAGTTTCTGGGGTTTTTTTTAGTAGTCTACTTCACTGTAGTCAACTTTACCAAAGCAAAAACTTTCCCTTTACCACAGAGAGTAGGTATATATTTAAGCATAACCTACATAAATACGCCGTGATCACTGCCACCTAGTGGTTCTTCTATATGGAGATTCTTAATTCATGCTGCTGACCATCAGATCAAATATGCTGCCTTTTCTTGTCTCTAACATTGCACGAAATTCTTGGTGTGGATGACCATGTGGAAAGTTAATATCCATTGTTAAACGAAAATTCCATTTACTGAATCACTATATTTGTCTGTTCGTTATACTCATGTCTTTATGCCTATTTTCATTTTTTTTTTTCTCGTGCTTTTGTCACACTAAACTTACATACATTGCATTCGCCACCCAACTCAACTGGTGCACTTACGTTTTTCAGTGCTTCTTAAGAACAACACTTCTGCCTTCTTGTCTGTCCTCTGTTCACGTTGTACTCTCCAGATTGCCATCCTCATCCCTTCTCTAATACCATTTCTCCGAGGCAATACTTACTTTTGCATTCAATGTTTCAACCAACACATCAAATTTAATTACTTGCTTCTGTCATTGGTGTATGTATACATGAAGCTGTTTTAACTGAGCATGTTTGGAATCCCCGATCCTTTTCTTTTCAGGCTGCTGCATTTTCCAATAGAAGAAGCGTAAGAAACATCCACCTGCTGACTGCTGCTAATCGTTTCTTGCATTAGCCTAATGTGAAGAATAACCGTTATTAGCAACCCTGTTGCTTTACTTGTAACCGTCCTTCAATTCATCTAATTATTTTTACTGCGATTTCAATATTTTCGTCCTCGTATGTAGCACGGTTGAATTGCCATCCTCCACATGATGGAAAATACCTGACTGAATTCCTTCAATGATGGGAGGAATTTCTGTGGATCTTTTTCACAATGTGGCTGAGTTAGTTGGTCTCAGACAAAGTTGAAGGTTTTAGCCTCCCAGAAATTCGCGTTATTCGTCAAGCAAACAGTATTTGACCACAAAACTTAAAAGTTTTAAGTTTTTAGGACCACCCATAATTCCCTACCTATACCCATTTATTTATTAGTCTGTAAATTGAGTGTGTGTTCTGGTTGATTTGCCCGGTTTGTTGGACGGAAAAACCCTAGTTTCCGGAGAGAAAAAAAAAAAAAAAAAAAAACGTAATTCGAACCTGGGCCTTTTCCACCCGGTGTGGGGAGGACAGTGACTATACCATTGTGCGGCACGGTAGCACAGTGGTATCGTCACCGTCTTCCCACACCAGGTGGAAAATACCCGTTTTCGATTCCCGTCAATGACGCAAGGAACTTTAATGGGCTTTTTTCACTCCATGGCTGAGTTTGTTGAACTCAAGCGTAGACAGCAAGGTTTTCCCCCAGAAACGGTTTTTTTTCGTCCAGCAAAACAGGTAAATCAACCAGAGAACACGTAATTCACAGACAATATATAAATGGGTATATGTAAGAAATTACGGGTGGCCCTAATACAATAATTTGTATTTGTATACCACTGTGCTAACCTACAGTAATCGATCACAGCATACCTGCGATTTACTGATATAATATACACTGCTAATATGGCCTAAGTCGCCGACGCACATAAAGTAGCCTCTTATCCTTGACTGAATGAAATGCTTTTATTAAATCTAAGTAAATAATATCGAAATTATTTTCTACATGCATTTCATGAATCTCGCTCTCAAAGGCGCCTCCATAGCCAGGTGAGCAGTAGCAGCAGTGTGTAGCACATGCTTCTTGATTATACCGGGGTTCGAGCCCGTGACTACCAAATACGGAGGATGCAAAAAAGTCAGGGAATGACCTCCGCATATCCCCGGACCAATATGGCCATAGTTGCTAATGCTCCTAAACAAAAAAAAACATAAAATAAAATAAAATAAATAACTTTCTCAAAACAGCTAACCAGGTTGGTTAATCTTTCCTTTCGTCAGAATTCCATTTCTGTCCAAATGATCATCAAATGCCATCTCTTTATCGTTGTCTTCAATGATTTTCCCTACAGCATCAAAAGAATAACTCCATCAGTCTAGTTATTTTATTTGATTTTTGTTTTTAGGAGCATTAGCAACTAAGGCCATATTGCTCCGGGGATATGCGCTGGTTATTCCCTGACCTTTCCGCATCCTCCGTATTTGGTGGTGACTGGCCGAACCACGGTCTAATCAATAAGCCTGTGCTACGCACTGCTGCTCCTGTCCACCTGGCTACGGAGGCGCCTACCATCAGTCTAGTGATAGCCTCGCAAGGATTGAATGCACTCTCTTACAACTATTGATTATATGCCATCAACTCCAGGAGCTTTACTCGCCTTTAGGCTCCAATGTTTTCTCATAATTGCGTGCTTTCCAGATTCGTTACTAGTTTTTTTCTCAGTGAAGAGTTTTCTCTGTTCTCTGCTGATGAAAAGTCCTGTTTGCGAACAAGATTTAGAAACTTAGTATTAGTAACGAATATTAATGCAAAAAAAAAAAAAAAAAAAAAAAAAAGGAAACTTCCCATTTCACCTATCCATAGATTTCTACTTCTCTGTTGAATTTATTCCAGTAATGCACTTTCACAACAACAGTTGGAAATTTGTTCCAGCAATCAACCGACCGATTCATCCACAACATCAGAAGTGCATCCATCACCAACACTGACATTAGTAGATGTGGCTATCTTCAGAGGATTTATGATCCGCTGGGGGTAGCCACATTTCAGAAGATCTGCTGTGACGCGTTTAAACACCTCCTTTCTATCCACCTCCCAGTCCATCGGTTCAACTCTTCTAGATCCTGTTGCAATAGCATTCTGTTATTAACAACCCTGCCAAGATCATACGTCTGCAAACTTGGACAATAAGCCCGATAAACCTTAATCAAATGAATCATGTAGTTTCCCATGTGCAACCGTAAAAAAAAAAAAAAACCGTATCAAAAGATTACCTGAAATCCAAGTATATGATATCAAAATTATTTTTTGCATCCAGTTGCTTTGTAACCACGTAGCATGCAATCAAATTGGCGAAGCAAGATTTCATCTTAACAAAAACATGCTGAGTCTGAACCAAAGCTGCAGTCTGAACCTTGTCTAGATTATCCTGGAATGCATCTTTAACAAGTGACTCCATTATTTTCCCAGCAACAGAAGTTAAACTAACAGGTGCAATATTTCTTATGTCACCCTTTGATACTCCTTTGTGAATTGCGGATATATTTCCACATCTCCCCAATCCGTAGGGACTTCCTCTGAGTCCAACGATGCTCTCATAATTACGGCTAGGGGTTTGCTTACTTCATTTGCTGCCTCCCTTAATATAACTGAATAGATACCAATCACCCAATTTCTTGTTTCACTTCAACAACATCTCCTATGCTCTCAGTCATAACAATTAGCTCCCTTTATGAGGTTGATAAAACTCTGTCCTCCAATTTCCTCATGTGTGAATATAGATACAAAATGCCCATTCAGTTTGTCAGCTACTTGAGACGAATCACCAACAATCGAACCATCAATATCAAATGGACCAATCTTATTCATCCCATTCCTTTCAGAGTTTCCATAAGTGGAGTTTCTCTCTGCTGTTTTTCTTTGCATTCTTAAGGAAAGATTTCTTGTAACGTCTGTTCCAGCAATCACTACCCACTGGCTAAAGAAAAATTTCCGCAGATCTATTCGACAACTGTCTTTGCCCAGTAAGAAACTATGCCCCCTCAGGTTCTTAGTCTGAGCAAGAGAAAGTATCCTGTCAGTATCGAGTCTGCTCAAACCATTCAAGGCCATATACACCTCAATCAGATCATCATTGAAGGTGTCTAGTTTCCAGATGCTGCAGCTTACAGAACTTAAGCCTTTCTTCGAGAGCGCACCCCTTTGTCCTCTCACTAATTTATTGCACTTCTCTCTACTCGGTCTAACAACTCTACATCCTTCCTAAAATGAGGCCACCAGACCAGTACTCAGTATTAAAGGTATGGCCTGACCATTGTCTTATACAAAGGGATAATCACCTACCTGTTTCTGCTAGCAAAATTCATATATATCACTTTTCACTTCCCTGAGCGTAGAACCACACACTTGGTACATTTCTCTTCGGTTACTGCTATCCATATACAATACTTTGTATTTTTCAAAGTTAAACTTCAGTTGCTACTTCTCAGCCCATCTGCCTTACTTTTCTAGATCCTATTGCAGTAGAATACTGTCTTTACTGTCATTGACAACCCTGGCAACTTTGTATCATCTTCAAACTTCGACATTAAGCCTGCTATACCTTCATCGATATATAAACAAAACAACAATGGAGCCAGCACCGAACCCTGGGGAACTCCGCCAATAAAATTACTCCACATAAAGCAGTGTTCATTTATTACCACTCTCTGTCGTCTCCCACTCAACCATCCCTTTATTCTTTGCAGAAACTTGTCCTTAATACCGCTCCAATTTGTACTGCAGTCTTCCATGTGCAACAGTATCAAAAGCTTTCCTGAAATCCAAGTATATAATATCAAAATTATTTTTTGCGTCCAGCTCCTTAGTGACCAGATCGTAGTATCCAATCTAATTGCTCAGACAAGACTTTCCATTAACAATCCATGATGTGTCTGAATTATTATTGCTGTCTTGTGTAGGTGATCCTGTATCACCTCTTTAACCAGTGATTATTATTATCTCCGGAACACGTTAAAGTAACAGGTCTGTAGTTACTTGTGTCACCTTTTGAACACCCTTTGTGAATTGGTGATACATTTGCACATCTCCAGTCCATGGGGACCTCCCCTGAATCTAAGGATGGATTCATTATTATGGCTAAGAGTTTGCTAACTTCCCTCGCTGCCTCCTTCAATATAACTGGATAGATTTCACCATCCCAGGTGCCTATTTTATTTGTACCTTCAACAATTTCTCTTCCACTCTGCTCCCAGTAATAACAAAATCACTTATCTCCCCGTTAGTGTTTGATAAACTTCTAACATTCCCCTCCTAGAATAACTCCTCATGTCTGAATTTAGATGCAAAATACTCATCCACGTTATCAGCTACTTGATCAGGATAATCAATAGTCGACCAATAAGTGGACCAATCTGATTCATCCCCTTGCTTCTAGAATTTACATACGTAAAGAATTCTATGCTGGTTTTTTTTTTTTTTTTTTTTTTTGCATCCTTTGCCAAGGATTTCTCGTAATCTGCCTTCGCTTGTGTAACCTCCTTTGTGACTTGTTACAGGCTTTATACCTGCCATAGGCTTAGCCATAACTATGAGAGCATCCTTAGAGTCACGGGAGGTCCCATGGACTGGAGTTGTCCAAATGTCCAAAACTCACAAAGAGGGTTCAAAGGGTGAATCAAATAATTATAGACATGTTAGATTAACTTCTGTTACGAGGAAAATAATGCAGTCATTGGTTAAGGATGTGATACAGGATAATATCCTGTATCACATCCTTAACCAATGATGTGATACAGGATAACCTACACAAGACAGCAGTAATAGTTCAGACACGGCATGTGTTTGTTTAGGGAAGGTTTTGTCTGAGCAATTTGATTGGATACTATGATGTGGTGACAAAGGAACTGGATGCAAAAAATGATTTTGATATCATATACTTGGATTTCAGAAAACTTTTGATACTATTGCACATGGAAGACTGCTGTACAAATTGGAGCGGTATGGCATTTAGGGCAAGTTACTGAATTGGATAAAGGGATGGTTGAGTGGGAGACGGTAGAGAATGGTAATAAATGGACACTGCTCTACCTGGAGTAATGTTATTAGCGTAGCCCCCAGGGTTCAGTACTGGGCCAATTTTTGTTTTATGAATTTATCAATGATATCGATGAAGATATATGAGGCTTAATGTCAAGTTTGCAGATAATACAAAGGTTGGCAGGGTGGTTAATGACAGTAAAGGCCATATGCTACTGCAACAGGATCTAGAAAAGTTAGGCAGATGGGGTGAGAGGTGGCAACTGAAGTTTAACATTGACCAATGCAAAGTACTGCATATGGATAGAAGTAACCCAAGAGAAACGTACCGTGTGGATAATACACTCACGGAGATGGAGAATGAAAAAGGACCTGGGGGTAATTGTGCAGTGGGATATGAAGTTCTCTGAGAAGTGCAGATAGGCTGCCAGAGTAGGTCATGGAGTTTTGTCAGTGATATATATATATATAGGAATTTTACTAGCAGAGACAAGGAGGTGATTATCCCTTTGTATAAGGCAATGGTCAGGTCAGACTTGAGTACTCTATACAGGTCTCAAGACCTCATTTAAGGATGTAGATTTGCTAGACCGAGTAAAGAAGGGCAACAAGATTGGTGAGAGGAAGAAAGGAGTGCGATTACGAAGAAAGGCTTAATTTCTGCAAGCTGCAGCATCTGGAGACTAGGCACCTGCGCGGTGATCTGATCAAGGTGTATAGGGCCTTGAATGGTTTGAGCAGGCTCAATGCTGACGGGATACTTTCGCTTGCTTAGGTTAAGAACTTGAGGGGGCATAGACTGTTGTAAAATAGATGTGCGGAAGTGTGCCTTTAATCAGAGTGTAGTTGATTGCTGGAACACACACTTCTATCTGTTGTGGAAGTTGTTGGCTTAAATAAAAGATTGAACTAGACAAACATTTGGAGTGACCCGATGGGCGAAATAGGAAGGTTTTTTTTTTTGATTGATGCTTCCTTTCTTGCGTCATATGCCTCAACTAACGCTAATGCTAATGTTAATGCTAAATGGTATTAGCATAGCTGCCGCTTCTCTGGAAATTTTTAAGGATTTGTGAGTGCACGGGACAAAGTCAAATAGTGGTCCACTTATTGAGGGTAGGGCTCTTATTTGGGGTCACCATTATTCAGTATAATATTACTATTGAACCTATAATATGAGTATTGCTGGCGGACTATGTGGTTCGGCCTGCGGGGACTTTTGCCCCCACAGCTTATATATCAGAGTTCCTGGTATGATATTGTATTAAAATGCAATATTGCATTAATGTGCGGAAAGGAAGCTTATACAGCATTAGTGAATTAAAGAATAAAATTAGTAATTTGAGGTATGGAAATGAAAATAACTACCTGTCAGATTATAATAAGTTTTTTGTTTTCAAAGGTTTGCTGTTTCTGTATTTCTAAAAAGAAGACAGTTATCAGCCTGGATAATTGTAAACTAATAACTGTTCACTGTATAGATTTTTCTTCTCTCCCCACCCCATCCTATTCTTGTCCTGTTTTTTTATTTTTATTTTATTATTATTTATTATTTATTTTTCTTGTTTGCTGGCACTGGAGAAATTAACCTAGTGCGGGATAAATTGTCAGGATGAGATTTGGGTGAGGGTAGAGGTTTTTTTTTCCCTAAACACAAGAGTCTCTTTTTTTTAATTTATTTTTTATTTATTTATTATTATTATTTTACCCCCTTTTCTTGTGTTTGCTGGCACTATATAAGTAACTAAGTGCAGGATTGTGGACCAGGATGGTGTCCTTTTTTTGTCTTTTTTTACTTCACTCTCTTTTTTTTTTTAACTCTGCTCACGGGAGTGGAGACTGATTCCTGAATGCCTGTGCAGGGAAGGGAGTTTATTATTTTCATCATCATCATCGGCCATTTTCAATCTACTGCAGGATGAAGGCCTCTCCAGCAACTTTCCAGTTCCTTCTGTTTTTGAGCACTGGCCATCCATTTACTACCCACAAACTCATGTATTTCATCTATCCATCTCTGCCTTTGTCTTCCAGGTTTTCTCTTAGCTCCTGTTGCGTACCATTCTGTTATTTTCTTAGTCCATCTGTCATCATATCTTCGAGCTATGTGTCCTGCCCAAGACCATTTTAGGTCTTTGGTTTTGATAAGAATGTCCTTTACTTGAGTTTGCTGCCTAATCCATGTGTTTCTCTTCTTATCTAACAGTCTGATTCCCAATATAATTCGTTCCATTCTTCGCTGTGTAGTTCTTAGCTTCTCTTCCATTCTTTTGGTGAGTGCCCAAGTTTCACTTCCATAAGTCATGGTGCGGAGTATACATTGGTTCATTATTTTACGTTTCAGACAAACTGGGATATTGCTCTTCAGTATGTGACTATATTTCCTGAATGTTATCCATCCAAAATTTATTCTTCTCTTGACTTCCAGCCATTTATCATTATTACAGCTAATAACTTGTCCCAGATAAGTATATGACTCCACCTTTTCAATTACTGCTCCTTCAATCATTATTTCCCTTTCTGTGGCATACTTGTTCATCATTACTTTTGTTTTAGCCATATTCATCTTTAGTCCAAAATCCTTACTAACTGATTAAGATTTTCCTCCAATTCTTTGGGATCGTGGCTTATAACCACAATGTCATCTGCAAATCGTAAATGGTTCAGGTACTCTCCGTTCACATTGACTCCTTTCTGCGACCAGTCTAATCTTCTGAAAGCTTCCTCAAGGGCAGCAGTAAACAGCTTCGGAGATATTGTGTCTCCTTGTCGAACTCCTTTCTCGATTTTAAATTTGCTACTATCTTTGTCTAGTCTAATAAAGGAGGTAACACTCTCATATATTTTCTTCAAAATCATAATACATGAGGTATCTATGCCTTGTCTTTCCAGTGCCCGAAACATTGCCTTATGCTGTATGGAGTCAAATGCCTTTTCATAATCCACAAATGCCAGGCATAATGGTGTTTTATATTCATTTGCTTTCTCCATTAGCTGTGATATTACGTGAAGGTGATCCATAGTTGAGAATCCTGTCCTAAAGCCAGCTTGCTGTTTTGGTTGATTCTCATCAAGTATTCTTTCTAATCTGTTAGTAATGACCCTTGTGAACAACTTGTAGATGTGGGATAACAAGCTAATTGGTCTATAATTTCCAATTTCTGATTTATTTCCTTTCTTATGCAGCAAAACTATGATTGTATTATTCCACTGCTTAGGCGTTACACCTTTTCTAATGCACTTTGTGAAGAGCCTTGCCAGTTTTTGTTATCTCTTAGTCCCAATTTTAACAACTCTACAGTAACTTCATCTTCCCCCGGGGCTTTCTGATTTTTCATTTTCTTCAATGCATGTTCTACCTGATCAGAAAGAATGTGGGGTCTGTCGATTGTGTTGCAAATTTGCAATCCATCTTCCCCACTGCTGTCATTGTTCCCTCGCTCCTTGTATAATTCTTTATAGTAGTCTTCTGCTATTTGAATTGTGCCTTCTCTGCTGTTTATAAGTACACCATCGCTATTCTTCACTTTCAGTATCATTTGTCCTTCTGTATTACCGCTGATTTAAATCCTTTGTTGCCCCTTAATGCGTGTTCTACTTTTCTTGTGATAAATCTTATGTCCTCTCTGAGTCTCTTTCTAATGGCTCTGCATAACTTAGTATACTCAATTTTCTCCTCAGTGTTTATCTTGCTCTTCATCTTTCGCCATCGGTTCATCATTACAAGTGTTTCTTGACTAATTTTTTCTTCTTTGGATTTCTTTTTACCTATAGGTTTCTTGGGCTTTATCAGTGTCAGAAAGTTGTAATATTCCTCGTCGATATATTGGTCCTGAGCAGTCTGCAGAAGCTCAAACTTGTTCTTATGTTCCAGTACATACTGCTTTTTCTCCTCTTCTGTTATTTCAAAGACTTTTGTATTATTTACTTGAGTCAGTTTTTTTCTTTCCTTTCCTTTCCTTCATGTATATCAAGTGTACATCTTACCATTCTGTGATCACTTCCAACATTTATCTCATTCAGAACAGTAACATCATTCACAATATATCTTCTGTTACTGAGAATGAAGTCGATTTCATTAGTTGTTAATGCATTTGGACTCTTCCATGTCCACTTTCTGTTCACCCTTTTCTTGAAAAAAAGTGTTCATTGCTGACAATCCTTGAGATTCTGCAAATTCTACGAGTCTTTCGCCTCTTTCATTTCTTTCACCAATTCCAAAATTTCCTATAGTTCCCCTTTCTGCGTTGTTTTGTCTTTTTCCAACCTTAGCATTGAAGTCCCTCATAACAATAGTGTAGTGGGTTTTCTGCTCATCTAGAAGACTCAATTTCGGTGTACGTTTCTTCAACCTCTTCATCATCATGGCTCGATGTTTGTGCGTATAACATTATAATATTTAGCTTGTACCTCTCAGAAATCTTGAGTATTAGTCTTGACACCGTTGGTGATATACATTTGAATTCCAAAATGTTGTTTTTTAAATCTTTATGGACCAGAAACCCAACTCCACCTTCACTCCTCTCACAGTTTCCATTGGTGTACAGCAGATTTCCACTTGATAAACATATGATTCATTTCTTCTTGTTTCAGCCAAACTGATGATATTCCAATTCACATTTTCTAATTCCTTTTCCAGCTCTAATATCCTGTCTTCACCGATGAGTGATCTTACATTGTAACAGGCCAAGTTCAGTTTCCGTGCATGGCAGCCCGGTTATTATTTTAATATATATATTTTAATTTATTTTTGGGTTTTTATTATTTATTATATATACATATACACATATATATAATTTTTTTTTTTTTTTTATGCTGGCTCCCAGGCTTGGGCAACTTGTGGGTGGGTTGCTGGCACCCTCTGGTGTAGCACTTCTACCGGAGCGGAGGGTGCGTGAATTTTGTGCGGTCAGCACAGACAATAAAAGACCCAGCCCAGGCTCAACTTTCATAAAGACTGGCATCGGGTAGCAGTTATCATGAGTGGTGGCTGGGTGTCCTGTATATAACATAAACTCACACTTACACAATACACACAAACCTAATAATTTTTTTATTATTATTTTTTTTCTTTACCAGGATTGTTTAAGTATAATAAAGTCAGTGATATTGGGTGGATTTGGACAAATGTCTAAGGGCCACAAACACTATAATTAATAAAAAAATAATATTGCACTAAAGAAATTAAATTCAATTCGTTGGTCTAGTGGGCTTGCATCTATAATTGCTATAAAATTGAGATTTCCCGATTTGCTAATGTCATTAAATAAAATTATGATGCAACCGTTAAAAAGTGATGAAAAATCGAAAGCCGTCCGGATTAAAAATATTGAAAATTTTAATTTTGTGTTAATTCAACATGAACGATTTTTCACAGAAAGAATATGGATATCGGTCACTCGGTATTGGGCATAGAAACATTGTATAATTAAGTGAAACAATTAAGAAATGAATTTGAAAAGATCACCAAGTAAGCATCATCTATTGCGCATTAACGTAAATTTGCAAATTGTAAATTTCTTGTAAATTTATCTTGTAAATTTGCAAATTGGAGGCGATTTGTTAAGAAACATTTTGAGGAACTGGCACAGAAATACCGATTTGAAAATGCAGAACTGCTCTTTAAATTTAACATTTTTTATCCTTTTAATTGACTTAGTGACTACCCAACTGCGAAAATTCAATGACTAAATACATTTAATGACTTGTTTGCTTAGAGTACTTATCTTGATCAGCCTTATAATGGGGGATTTTAATTTCCCAGATATTGCCTGGAATTTGTGTGTTGGTCACTCACACACTAGCAAAGCTTTTGTGGCTTTATTGGACGATTGTTTTCAACATCAGCATGTACAGGACGCAACTAGAGGGAATAATACTCTTGATCTGATTATCAGTAGTGATTCTTCATGCATTAAGAATCTGCTGATAAAGGAACCACTAGGTGGCAGTGATCAGTGTGCTGAAGTGGGATTTACTCAAAGAGGTAACTACCATCAGAGGTAAAGGGAAGGGTTTTTGCTTTCGTAAAGGCGGCTACGATGGTCTGAGACAGTATTTAAATTCTATACAGCGGAACCAACTGATGATGTTACCAACAGCAAATTCAAAATGGGAGGCATTCGAAGAATTTATCTTGGAAGCTACTAGGCTTTACATACCAAATAAGAAATATTGCTCAAGATTGAGGCCTAAATGGATGTCAGATGAACTAATGAGACATATGGCAGAGAAGAAAAATGCATGGGATACATATAAATTAATGGGTGACATGGAAGCCTATGATAGATATAAGCTAATCTGTAACCAAGCCACAACGGAGATTAGGCAGATTACGAGAAATCTTTGGCAAAGGATGAAAAGAAAAACAGCAAAGAGTTCTCTACTTATGTAAACTCTAGAAGGAAGGGAATGAATCAGATTGGTACACTTGATATCGATGGTTCAACTGTTGATGATCCTGTCTGGTGGCTAACAAACTAAATGAATATTTTGCATCTACATTCACATGAGGAGTTATTCAGGAAGGGGAATGCCAGATTGGAATGCAGTAAACTCTGGCAGTGAGCTAGATGATTTTGTAATAACTGAGAGGAAAGTGGAGAAGATAAACATAAGAAAGGCACCTGGGATCTATCCAGTTATATTAAAGGAGGCAGCAAAGGAAGTAAGCAAACCCTTAGCCATAATTATGAGAGCTTCATTGGACTCAGGGGAGGTACCCATAGATTGGAGATTTGCAAATGTGACCCCAATTCAAAGGAGGATCAAAGGCTGACACACGTAATTATACACCTGTGAGTTTAACTTATGTTCCAGGAAAATTAATAGAGCAAATGCAGGATCATCTAGAGAAGACTTCAGTTATAGCTTGGACACAGCATGGTATTGTTAAGGGAAAGTCTTGCCCGACCAATTTTATTGGATACTATGATGCAAGGAATAACTCTATTATATATTTGGACCTTAGAAAGGCTTTTGATATTGTTGCACAAATTGGAGCAGTGTGGCATTGGAGGCAAATTGCTGCTATGGATAAAGGGGTGGTTGAGAGGGAGAAGACAGTGAGTGGAAATCAATGGACACTGCTCATCGTGGCTTAATGTTATTAGTGGAGTCCCTCAGGGTTCAGTGTTGGGTCCATTATTGTGGCAGGGTTGTTAAGGTCACTACTGACGCTATGCTGCTGCAACAGGATCTGGAGAGGTTGAGCGGATGGGAAATGAAATTTAACATTGACAAATGTAACGTACCACATATGGGAAACAGTAACCCCAGAGCAATGTATCAACTGTGGTACTACACTGACAGTGTGAGAGAATGAAAAGGACCTGGGGGTATTTGTGCAGGCAGATATGAAGTTCGCTGAGCAGTGCAGACGGGCTGCAAGAGTAGCTCATGGTGTCTTGTTAATGATATACAGGAATTTTTCTAGCAGGGATAAGGAGGTGATTATCCCCTTGTATAAGGCAATGGTCAGGCCACACCTTCAGTACTGTATACAGGTATAGAGCCTCATTTCAAGGATGTAGAGCTGCTGGAACGAGTACAGAGAAGGGCAACAAGATTAGTGAATGGAACAAAGGGTTGCTCTTACGAAGAAAGGCTTAAGTTCTGCAAATTAAGGTGTATGGAGACTAGGCACCGGCGAGGTGATAGCCTTGAATTAGTTTGAGCATGCTCAATGCCGATGGGATTCTTCCTGTTGCTCAGAATAATCACCTGAGAGGATATAAATTCAAATTGAGGAAAGACAGATGTAGGATAGATGTGGGGAAATTTGCCATTAGTGAGCGGGTAGTTAGTTGGTGGAACAGACTTCCATGCCTTGTGGAAGTTGATAGCCTAAATAAATTTAAGGGTCAGCTAGACAGGTATTTCGAACGAAGGGGTGAAATGGGAGTGGTTTTTTTTTTTTTTGGCTGATGCTGCATAAGCTTGCTTTCTTGCATCATATGCCTCTACTAATGCAAAGCTGAAACAAACATTTAAACAGCATCCCAAAGATGCTGTTTAAATATCTGTTCACCAGGTTCATATCCTGTGAATGAAGAGATGATTCCATGCTGGGAAAATCTGCTGAATGCTCTTCAAACCATGTTCTTGTCACCATGGCTCTGTGGAGACGCATTGTCCTGCTGGAAGAGTCCATTGCACTGTAGGTGCACGATAACTATGAAGGGATGCATATGGTCTGAAAGGATGTACACATAACCACGGCCGTTCACATATGCATCTGGATGAACCCGAGGTCCAAACATGTGCCAGTTGAACACATCCGACCATCCACATTCCTGAACAGTTCCTTGTTTATATGATGGGTGCATAACCTTGTGCAGTTTCTTCCAAATACGCACCCTCCCGTTCACTCGAAATAACTAGAAACAAGACTCATCCAACCAGGAGACCCATCTATTATCCAAGGTCCTGTGGCAATGGTCTTTTGCCCAGTTGGGGGGTAGATCTGTGTCGTGGTGTTAGCAATGGGACTCTGATGGGTTGGTGGCTCCCATTACCTATTGTGGCTAATGATTGCCTGGTCTTGATATTTCTGGTACCTCCGTAATTGAAGCCGGCGTTGATTTCTGCTACTGTCGCTCTCCGCTTGTCTGAAACTGTGAGACGACATTCCTCCACCACCTTTCTTCGGCCAAGACACTGTCCACAATTAGATGTAATTCCGGAACTGTTGTATTCCCTTATACTCTTGTTACTGTCGAACAAGGAAGGTGCAATTTCTGTACTATTCCCGCGGTCTGCACGTATCATAACCGTCCTCCCCACACTGGGTGGAAAAGGTCCAAATGCCATTGATGCCGCAAGGAACTTTAATGGGCTTTTTTTTTCACTCCGTGGCTGAGTTAGTCGGTCTCAGGTGTAGATAGCATGGTTCTCCCCCCCCCCAGAAACTGGGGTTTTATCCAGCAAAACAACCAGAGAACACAGGAAATTTACACAAATACAGGTTTACAGTCATTTACGGAAAACCCTAATATTTTTTTGTACCTCCTGTGATAGTGACCCGTCGGGCACCCACTATCATCCCTCTTTCAAGGTCGGCTAACTGACGTTTATCCCTACTGACACTCAATTACTATCTACATGAATGCAGTGAACCTATATATCTGCTAAGCTGTGGTTCCCCTGCCAACCCGAGAACCAGATAGGCCATGAATTGTGTCCTTTCATTGTACTTTGCTGTAGTGGAGTTTTAGGAGCATTAGTGACTAAGGCCGAATTGCTCAATGTATACTTTGTTTTGTTAGATGTTGGCGCATCAGCTTGTGGCCATAATGCACCTCCCAAAGTTTTTGCATTTTACTGATCCAAGCCCGAGGCAGGATTCGAACCCGCGATCTTTGGGTTGCCAGGTCCATGCATACTGTCGTCAATTGCATGTTCCACAGTCGAGTTTGGTTGCTGGATGAAAAACCATGCCAACCTTACCTGAGACCAAATAACACCATCATGAAAATGTCCATAAAAATTCTTCACGTCATCGACAAGACTCGAGCTCAGGTCTTTTCCACCAACTGTGGGAAAGACAGCGATTCTATCAATGTGCTACCCACAACGGTGGTATTACTTTCAAAGCTTCTGTGACCACAGCTTTAAAGTTATACCATAAAGCTAATGTATTCACACTTTATGAGCTATCTCCCCAAAGTATGTAGCACCTTGTAATAATTTTTCTTTAAAATCTCCCACCTCATCATACAATTTTGAACTCCACGAACACTCTGTTAATGGTTCCCGTTCTATCAGCGCCATTGGAGATGATTGTCTGAAATATTTTTTTCTGGTAATACCTAACAAATCATGATTATCTGGTTGATTGAAAAGTTTTGTTGCCCATAGTGAATTTCTCTTCCATTTGTTCCTCTCAGTTAGGATAAAATTAAAAGCACCCACAAGACTTGTGGGTGCTTTTAATACAAAACAATACAACAAATGCTTGTTGTATTGTTTTAGGAGCATCAGACTAATGCCATATTGTTCTGTGTATAGTCTGTAAATTGTGTTCTGAGGTCGATTTTCTGTTTGCTAAACGAAAAACCTGAGTTTCTGGGAGAAAAACCATATGTTGTTGTTATTTGGTTTTTAGGAGTATTAGCAATTAATGCCTTATTGCGCCGGGGATGTGCTGTAGTCATTCCCTGACCTTTCTGCATCTGGTGGTCACGGGCTTGAACTCCGGTCTAATCAAGAAGCGTATGCTACACACTGCTGCTCCTGCCTACCTGGAGAAAAAATAAATAAAAAACCATATTAGCATTAGTAGAGGCATTTGATGCAAGAAAGCAAGCTTATGCAGCATCAGCCAAAAAAAAAAAAAAAAAACCCATTTCCACTTCACCCCTCTGTTCGTTCAAAATACCTGTCCAGCTGAGCCTTAAACTTATTTAGGCTATCAACCTCCACCACAAGGGATGGAAGTCTGTTCCACCAACCAACCACCCGCTGGCTAAAGACAAATTTCCGCACGTCTATCCTACATCTGTCTTTCCTCAATTTGAATTTATGCCCTCTCAGGTGATTATTCTGAGCTAGAGGAAGAATCCCATCAGCATTGAGCATGCTTAAACCATTCAAGGCTTTATACACCTCTATCAGATCACCTCGCTGGTGCCTAGTCTCCAGACACTGTAATTTGCAAAACTTAAGCCTTTCTTCGTAAGAGCACCCCTTTGTTCCATTCACTAATCTTGTTGCCCTTCTCTGTACTCGTTCCAGCAGCTCTACATCCTTCTTGAAATGAGGCCTCCAGACCTGTATACAGTACTCTAGGTGTGGCCTGACCATCGCCTTATACAATGGAATAATCACCTCCTTATCCCTGCTGGAAAAATTCCTGTATATCATTGACAATACTCCATGAGCTACTCTTGCAGCCCATCTGCACTGCTCAGAGAACTTCATATCTGCCTGCACAACCACCCCAAGTCCCTTTCATTCTCTACCACTGTCAGTGTAGTACCACAGAGTTGATACGTTGCTCTGGGGTTGCTGTTTCCCATGTGTAGTACTTTACATTTGTCAATGTTAAACTTCATTTGCCACCTCTCAGCCCATCTGCTCAACCTTTCCAGATCCTGTTGCAGCAGCATAGTGTCAGTAGTGTCCTTGACAACCCTGCCAACCTTTGTATCGTCTGCAAACTTGGACATTAATCCCGATATACCATCATCAATATCATTTATAAATACAGAAAACAATAATGGACCCAACACTGAGCCCTGAGGGACTCCACTAATAACATCAGTCCACGATGAGCAGTGTCCATTGATTACCACTCTCTGTCTTCTCCCCCTCAACCACCCCTTTATCCATAGCAGCAATTTGCCACCAATGTCACACTGCTCCAATTTGTGTAGCAGTCTTCCATGTGCAACAGTATCAAAAGCCTTTCTAAGATCCAAGTATATAATATCAAAGTTATTCCCTGCATCCAGTTCTTTTGTGACTGCATCATAGTATCCAATCAAGTTGGTCAGGCAAGACTTCCCCTTAACAAAACCATGCTGTGTCTGAGCTATAACTGAAGTCTTGTCTAAATGATCCTGCAGTGCGTCTTTAACCAGTGCCTCCATTAATTTTCCTGGAACAGAAGTTAAGCTCACAGGTCTATAATTACTTGTGTCAGCCTTTGATCCTCCTTTGTGAATTGGGGTCACATTTGCACATTTCCAGTCTATGGGTACCTCCCCTGAGTCCAAGGAAGCTCTCATAATTATGGCTAAGGGTTTGCTTACTTCCTTTGCTGCCTCCTTTAATATAACTGGATAGATCCCATCCACCCCGGGTGCATTTCTTGTGTTTATCTTCAACAATTTCTCCTCCACTTTACTCCCAGTTATTTCAAGATTCTGTAACTTACTGCTAGAGTTGAATACACCTCTGGCATTCCCCTCGCTGAATAACTCCTCATGTGTGAATGTCGATGCAAAATATCCATTTAGTTTGTTAGCCACCTGAGCAGGATCATCAACGCTTGACCCATCAATATCAAGTGGACCAATCTGATTCATCCCTTTCCTTCTAGAGTTTACATAAGTAAAGAACCCTTTGCTGTTTTTCTTTGCATCCCTTGCCAAGGATTTCTCGTAATCTGCCTTCGCCTGCCTAACCTCCTTTGTAACTTGGTTGCATATCAACTTGTATCTATCATAGGCTTCTGTGTCATGTGTTAATTTGTAAGTATCCCATGCATTTTTCTTCTCTGCCATATGCCTCATTAGTTCATCTGACATCCATTTTGGCCTAAACCTTGAACAATATTTCTTAGTTGGTATGTAAAGCCTAGTAGCTTCCAAGATAAGTTCTTTGAATGCTTCCCATTTTGAATTTGCTGTTGGTAACATCATCAGTTGGTCCCACTGTATAGAATTTAAATACTGTCTCAGTCCATCGTAGTCGTCTTTACGAAAGCAATAACCCTTCCCTTTACCCCTAATGGTAGTTACCTCTTTGAGTAAATCCCACTTCAGCACACTGTGATCACTGCCACCTAGTGGTTCATTTATCTGCAGATTCTTAATGCATGAAGAATCACTGCTGATAATCAAATCAAGAGTATTACTCCCTCTAGTTGCCTCCCGAACATGCTGATGTAGAAAACAATCATCCAATAAATCCACAAAAGCCCTGCTAGTGTGTGAGTATCCAGCCCCCAAATTCCAGTCAATATCTGGGAAATTAAAATCTCCCATTATAAGACACTCTGATTTACTGGCCCACTCTATTTCCCTGTACAGTTCCTTATTATACTCATCAGAGTCATTAGGCCTATAGCACACTCCTACTCTCAATTTTGATCTCCCAATGTTTATGTCACACCAAACTGACTCCACACTGCACTGTCCAGCGATGTCGACTGGCTTCACTTCCTTGGTTTTTATGTGTTTCTTAACTAATAGCATAACACCTCCCCCCTTCCTATCCTGTCTATCCTTTCTGTAGACGTTGTACTCCCCAAATTGCAGTTCCGCATCCCTTATATCTGTGTGACACCACGTCTCTGATATCCCAACAATATCTGCCTTCGATGTTTTGAGCAATACCTCAAATTCATCAAATTTATTTACTAAACTCCTAGCATTGGTGTACACGCAAGTATACCTGCACCTGTTTCTATTCTTAGCTACCCTAACACAACCCATGTGTTTACTTGTACCACAATGGCTCCCAGCAGTCTCTGAAATACCATACATCTTGTTTTTCAGGCTTCTGCTCATTCTAATAGAAGCAGTGCAAGAATCTCTTTCACCTCTGCCAGTGGCTACTGTCAATCTATTGGTCTTTGTCTCCCCCCCCCAAGCTAGCAGTTTTCCGACCCACCTAACACTGCCTCGATAGCATCAGCAAATATTCTTGCACCCTTTCTATTTAAGTGTATCCCATCCCTGTAGAAGCAATCTCTCCTGTTAACAAGTACAGTCCAGGCTGAAAAAAATTCTACCCCTTGAGCCTTGCACAATCTTTCCAGGGCCGAATTGATCGACAAGGCTCTCATCATATACTCCCTCCTATCATGTCTGGGCAGAATTGCAGACACTTTCAAATTCAACCCTAATTCTCGGCTTTTGTTCAACAGTGACCTGTACTTGTTAAGTAATTCTGCCGGTCTCCTACTCTTAATATTATTAGTGCCAACGTGTACAACTATATCACCTTTTGTGCCCTTAAAAGATGATATTCGCTCTACAACGTCATCAACCTTTGCCCCTGGCCCCTGGCTTTTTGTAGTGATATACACTTGCCTGAGATCGACTATCTCAGCCGTTGGTGGGAGCTGGTTGAGTTTAAGCAGTGGGACGCAAGTGTAAGTAAATGAGCTGTTAGGAACAGGAAAATTAACACATTAGTGTATTGTAGTAGAGAAAAATGCAAATTTTTGATGAAAAAACCCTTGAACAAAGAATTTTTGTAGTGATAAAAAATTGTGCTCAATGTGTCAAGCTTTCCAACTAGTGTTCCCAGAAGTGGTCAAACAAAACTACAATTTACTGCTCTATTTTAGAAAGTTTGAAAAGACAGTGATCGAAAGCATAATCACAAGTGCAGTGTCCTAAACGATGAAGTGCTGGAAGATGAGGGGCTGCTTGTTGTAATCCCCCATATAAATCACTACAAAAACTTCCAAATGAACATATATTTAGGTAGTGGACACAAAGGTACACAATTGCTGCATGAGTATACTGCAGCCTAAGCTGTTACGTAATTGGTTTGAGTTTAATTGATCATAACAATCAAGTGTTGCACAAAATTTTTTTTTTTAAGTATGGTTATCTGAGTGGCTATGTTAATTTCAGAATGATAGAGTTCGGACAATCCCCATGTATATCACGAGTCCACTGCAAACAAAATTAATGCAGTGGACTCATTCCTACTTCAAAATGAGGCTTCATTTTAGGATGTAGAGCTGCCTGAACAGTTCAGAGAAGGGCAATGAGATTGGTGAGGGGAATGGATTGCTCTTACCAAGAAAGGCTTAAGTTCTGCAAATTGCTGCATCTGGAGACCTGATTGAGATGTATAAGGCTTTGAATGGTTTGAGTAGGTCCAATGCTGATGGGATTCTTCCTCTAGCGCAGATTACTCGCCCGAGGGGACAAATTCAAATTGAGGAAAGAGAGTTGAGAATAGATGTGGAAATTTGCCTTTAGCCAGTGGGTAGTTGATTGCTGGAAAAAATTTCCATCTGTCATTGTAGAAGTTGAGAGCTTAAATAAATTCAAGGAACAAACTTGGGGAGAATGGATGGGTGAAATGGGTTTTTTTTTTTTTTTTGGCTGATGCTGCATAAGCTTGCTGTCTTGCACTATATGCCTCTAGTAATGCTAATTCCAATTCTTTGAAGACAGACATCGGAACGTCAAAACATCAAGCAAGATGGAGCCACTTGCCACATAAATGATCATGGAATTTTGAGAATGGTTGATTTCACAGGGCTTATGGCCTACCAGGTCTCCTGATCTATCCCCATCAATTTCTTTTTACGGGCCCATCTCAAAGTTATTTTTTACAACAGTAACCTTCACTAAAGAATAATGGTGGAGAGAGCAAATACTTGCATTCAGAATGGTGAGCACTTTTAGCATCTTTTGTGAACTGTATTTAAGTAATTTCAATGATTTTACATATCTGGTTATTATATTATGAGGTGAAACTGTTGTTGCATTTTAAGATGAATACCCGGTATAACTCCCAGATCCTTATAAAGAGTAGATGAAATTCCATTTACTTGGTGTTAGCTTTTTTCTGATTGTCAGCATGGTCAAACAACTAGGAATAGTGATTATTTAAACATTTCCTAATATGGGTAGAGTTTGGATTGTTATTTTTTTTAATCATTTAAAAATTTTCAATTGCACACTTACTCAAATTGTGTTCATGAAATGTTTTGTAGAATTTTTGTAAATCACTGTTCTCCCTATACTTACATTTCTTAATAATCAAGATTTCATTATCAGTTTTTTTTTTTTTTTGGCACAAAATGTTATTTATACACAGCCAAATCAAGACTTTCAAGTGTAATTGCACACAAATAAAAACACACAACCAACTTTCCTAATGTAAAAAAGATCTCATTAATCACAACTGTTTGTTACCCTTAAAGCTGGAACTTGCCCCCATGCTCTACTTCTCTTAATATGGCTCTGTAATTATAGAACCATATCAACTTCTCTAATACTAAGGAAACTATAGTTTCCTTAGTAGTAGTAGAGAAGTTGTAATTTTCACCTTCTTTCCCAACATTAATCCTTCATAAATTCCAAAATTATCTCAATGTGCTGTGTCCCAAACATACTTAAAAACTTGTCATTTACCAGTTCAATCTACTTCTTACATATGAGGATGGTTGAAATGAAAATAGCAAAAAAATTAAATTACTCTTTACTGAAAAATTCTTTGTTGCAGATAGATAGTCTCCTCTTTCATAACCATGTCTTTCACTGCAAAACTAATTCCTGGATATCATCAAAGAAATTCTTTAGTTACTTTGCCGAGTCAGAAATCAAGCTTTTTTGGGAACAATTGAAGACTGTACTAAAATTCATTTCCTGAAACACATATTTGGGCAAGTCAAAAAAGGCTATAGCCACTTAGGAGCCAAGTCAGCTAAATAATGATTAGGCAGCAGCAATATAAAATACAGATGATACCAGGGAAATAGCAGTGTTACCATGATCAGCTTTAACATGTTCACTAATCCCTGAATGCAAACATGGTTTCGGATTTTAAACCACTTGAAGGGGGAACCATCCTACTCTTACCATCCTTTTAGAACTTTTTCTTCCAAATTTGACAGAAGAACAATTGGATATTTTTTGTCAAGCAACCTTTGCTGGAGGGTAATTAATTTGGTCATAGTGAGAAGAAAACCTAAAGATGTTTCTGCCCTTTCAATACAGGGTCAAAATGGTTGTTGGAAAAGCTAGCAGTGAAAATGTTAAAAAGCAGCACATGAGTGGCTGAGTAGGCATGCACAAATTTTCTGATGGATCCAGGCATTACTTTTGCAATGGAAGCCACATACTGCAAAAGAAGAGGAAAGGAAGGGGGCTGAAAAAGAAAGTTCACAAAAGTCACCACCCCCCACCCTGGTTGATGTTATATAAGCTCGTTTCCTTGCAACATTTTGCCAATACTAATACTAAAAATTACAACCTACAGATTTCAAGTCCAGTCCATCTTTAATTCATGCAAACTGTTAAGGAACTTTACCATAAATCGATAGGACACCATGAGCCTTCCTTGCAATCAGTCTACAATGCTTGGAGAACTTCATATCTGACCGTATCATAATACCCAAGTCCTTTTCCTCCACTACTGGCTTTAGTTCAACTCCGCCAGTATAAGTTATTTTGGGGTTACTGTTCCCCAGGTGCAATACCTTACACTTTGCAGGATTAAAGCATAGCTGCCATGTTTCTAACCATCCCTGAGTCCATCTAGGTCACTCTGCTTGGTAGTGATCATTAACTACTCTATCAATCTTTACATCATCTGAAAAGTTAGACACCGTGCCCTGTATCCTTTCGATGTCATTTGTGAAAATCAAAAACAACAGTTGTCCTAATACTGATCCGTGGGGAACCCTACTTCTTACATCAACCCAATCTGATGAATAACCATTTATTACAATCCCCCTGTCTCCTGCCTTGAAGCCATCCAGCTATCCATCTAAAGATTTTCCCTGTGATTCTCACCTGTTCCAGCTTATAATTTAACTGCTCATGTGGGACTGAGTCAAACGCTTTTCTGAAATACCAATAAACAATGTCGAAATTATTCCGTAAGTTCAGCTCTTGAGTGATCCTATCAAAATAGCTAACCAGATTAGTTAAATATGATTTTCCCTTTACAAAACAATGCTGAGTATCCTCCAGAATTCTATTTCTATCTAAGTGATCCTCAATTTCACCCCTGATCATAGTCTGCATGATTTTCCCTACTACTGAAGTTAGACTAACCTATCGGTAATTTACCACTTGACTCTTAGAACCACCCTTATATATTGGAGATACATTGGCACTTTTCCAATCCAATGGAATTACCCCCAAGTCCAGTGATGCACTCATAATTAGCCTCAATGGTTCAATGCACTCACTTGTCATCTCCCTTAAGATTATAGGATACATGTCATCAACTCCAGGAGCCTTACTGGCCTGTAGGCTCGAAAGTTTTTTTTTATTAATAAACATGGGAAATTTGAACATCATTACATTTTTTCAACTTCACTCCTAGAATATCTCACTAACGTAAAGAGTTTTCTTCTGCAGATATCGCTGCAAAGTAACTGTTGAGTTATTAGTATTAGTATTAGTAACGGCCGCATGGTGCAAGAAAGCCTATGGCTTATGCTGCACCAGCCAAAAAAAAAAAAAAAAAAAAAAAATCCGAACAAAACAATGATAAAAACAAAAAATAAAAAAATAACTAAATAATAATAATTAATAAATAAAAAAAAATAAAATAAAAAATAAATAAAAAGGAAATTAAACCTATCATCCTATGCGCTTCCCTTACCCGAAAGTACTATCCAGATGACCTTTGAATTTCCCCAAACTGTCGGCCTCTACCACCCATGAAGGCAACTTATTCCAGTAATTTATAACTCGCTGGCTAAAATAGAACTTCCTGCAGTCCAATCTAAACATTTCCCCCCGTAACTTGAATTTATGTCCCATAGTTCTAGCATCATTTATAATCTTGAAAATTTTGTCCTCATTCATTTTACTGATGCCTCTCAGAGCCTTAAACACCTCAATCAAATCTCCTCTAAGGTGTCTAGTTTCCAAACTCTGCAACCCACATATTCGAAGTCTTTCTTCATAAGGACGCCCCTTTGCCGATCTCACCAGGCTAGTTACCCTTCTTTGCACCCTTTCAAGAAGCTCGATGTCTTTCTTCAGGTGCGGTCTCCATACTTGAACACAGTATTCCAAGTGTGGTCTAACAAAAGCCTTATATAATGGGATTATCACGTCCCTATCTCTACTTGCAAAAGTTCGATAGATCATCGATAGGACACCATGGGCCTTCCTTGCAACCTGTTTACAATGCTCAGAGAATTTCATGTCTGACCGTATCGTAACACCCAAGTCCCTTTCCTCCAGTACTGGCTTTAGTTGAACTCCACCAAGTGAATAAGTTTTTTTGGGATTACTGTTTCCCAGGTGTAATACCTTACACTTTGTTGGATTAAAGCACAGCTGCCATTTTTCTGACCATTCCTGAAGTCAATATAGGTCTCTCTGAAGAAGCTCAGCTTGACAGTGATCATTAACTACTCTCCCAATTTGAACATCATCTGCAAATTTAGACATCACGCCCTCTATCCCTTCATCAATGTCGTTTATGAAAATTAAAAACAACAGTGGTCCTAATACTGATCCTTGGGGAACCCCACTTCTTACATCAACCCAATCTGAGGAATAGCCATTTATCACAACCCTCTGCCTCCTGCCCTGAAGCCATCCATCTAAGGAATCCATCTATCCATCTAAGGATTTTCCCAGTGATTCCAACCTGTTCCAGCTTATAAAGCAACCGCTCATGTGGGACTGAGTCAAAAGCTTTGCTGAAATCTAAATAAACAATGTCGAAATTATTCCCTAAATCCAGCTCGTGAGTGACCCTTTCGAAATAGCGAACCAGATTTGTTAAACATGATTTTCCCTTTACAAAACCATGCTGAGTATCATTGAGAATTTCAATTCGATCCAAATGATCCTGAATTCCACCCTTGATCATTGCCTCCATGATTTTCCCTACTACTGAAGTCAGACTGACAGGTCGATAATTTCCAACTTCACTTTTAGAGCCACCCTTATGTATGGGAGATACATTTGCACTTTTCCAATCCAAGGGAATCTCCCCAGAGTCTAATGATGCTCGCATAATTAGCCTCAATGGTTCAATGCACTCGCTTGCCGCCTCTCTTAAGATTATAGGGTATATTCCATCAACTCCAGGAGCTTTACTGGTCTGTAGGCTCGAAAGTTTTTTCATTAAATAATCTTGCGAAATTTCAATATCATTAATTACATATTTTTTAACTTCGCTCTCACAATTTCCCTTTGCCACAAAAGGCTTTTCATTTGTAAATATCGATGCAAAATAACTGTTGAGTTCATCTGCAACGGCAGCTGGTGTATTTATTACTATCCCCTTTCCCTTACGCAAAGGTCCGATCTGGTTTGTCCTGCTCTTCTTGGCATTTATATATGTGAAGAATTCTTTATCCCCCCTCTTTGCTCTGTTTGCTAGTGATTTCTCATAAACTGCCTTTGCCTGTCGAACCTTTTCTGTGGCTCTATTACAGATCACCTTGTAGCTGTTATAGGCTTCAGTACTTTTTATTGTTCTGTAACCTTTCATGTGCATGAGTTCATGTGCAACTTCAGTTGGGGTATCTAATACTATCCCATGTCCATTACATAAGGGTCTGATCTGGTTTGTTGTTCTCTTCTTTGCATTTATATATGTGAAGAATTCCTTATCCCCTCTATTGCTCTCTTTGCCAGTGATTTCTCGTAATCTGCCTTTGCCAGCCTAACCTTTTCAGTGGCATTATTACAGATCAATTTGTAGCTGTTATAGGCTTCACTATTTTTTCTTGCCCTGTAACTTTTCCATGTCGTCTTTTTCTGCTCAAGTAATCTGGCAACTGCTTTATTCATCCAACTTGAAATTCTCCTCGTGGAGTATTTTTTTAATGGTATTTAAGCATTCAAGGCTTTGTGATTAATGTTTTAAAGGTATACCATAATTCAATTGTATTTGCTCTCTGCGAGATATCTACTCAGTTAACAGAGGCCATGTGGCACCTCAAGGCATTGTAATTTCCTTTCCTGAAATTATAACCCATTCCTTTGCCTTTATTTACTGCTACCTCCTCTTTTCATTGTCCACCGTAGAACTCCGTGATCACTTCCTGCTACTAGTTCCTGTACTGTCAGCCCTATTATGTCATCTGGTTCATGGGTGATGATGACGTCTAGAGTATTCTTTTCCCTGGCGTGTTGATACAAATAACAATCATCTACTTGATTTAAAAATTTTGTCCCTCATATGGAATTTCCTTCCCATTTGCTCCAATCAATGAGAGTCAAATTGAAATTACCCATAATAAGACATTCGTGCTTACTTGCCCATTCTATTTGCATGTAGAGGCTTTCATCATAATCTTCACAATCACGTGGCCTGTAGATTACTTCCACTCTCATTATACCTTTGCTTTCAACTATCTCACACCATATAGATCCTATACTAGAATGCAAAATGTCTGAATCCGGAAAAGCTTTTGCCGTGCTCAGGGCGTCATGCTTATCTTTTGATAAGCACGACGCCACCACCCCTATCTTCCCTATCCTTCCTAAATACATTATACATACCATACTGAAACTCATCACCCCCTTTCTCTGGTGCCACCATGTTTCTGTAAGCCCTATTATGTCAGCGTTACTTGTCCTAACCAGCAGTTCGAATTCACTTATTTTATTGATGACACTTCTGATATTACTGTGTAAACAATTAAGACTTAGTGTTCTTGTATAGTTAACTACCCAGACACACCCCTTAAAGTTATTTAAGCTTGCTTCCCTTGCATTTGCTACCTGCTCATTTGAAACGTTTCTACCCTCAGAACTTACTAATATGATCTGTTGCGGGTACAAACAAATACCCTTGAGATATGTGCAAATGTTAATTTAACCAATACTATCAGATAAATGTGTATTTATATTACAATTGTGCCTCCAAACTAGCAGTTTCCCTGAACCTTTAAGGTATCCACAATAATATTGGCAAAAACCCTTGCTCCACCTTTGTTTAAATGTATCCCGTCTCTACAAAACAGATTCCTTCTACCCACAAGTGCAGGCCAAACAGACAGAAAATTCCCCTCAAGAGCCTTGCCGGGTCTTTCAAGTCTTCAGTTAATCCACAAGGATTTCAGCATATGATCCCTCCTATCGTGCCTGGGCAGAATTGCAGACAACATAGACATTGTGACCTAACAAATCGTCAGATCGTGTATGCTTAATGTCATTAGTCCCCACATGAATAACAATATCCTCTCCCCCCCCCCTTAAAATCTGACAGTCTGTTGGTGACAGCATTAATAGTTGCTCAAGACAGACACCCTGGTTCTAGCCCACCTATCCTTATTACAAAAAATATTTTCTGTTTCCCCAAAAGCAAATCTTGTAGTAACCTAATAAAACCAAGAGTAGTTTGCACTTGGTTATTCTATTCTGGGGCCCGAATCGGGAGTGCATCACTTGGTAGGTTGCTAGAGTCCCTGATGAGCTTCCAGTTACATTATTCTCGAGGGCAAGCACCCGTTTTCTCAGTGACTCAAATTGTTCTAGCAATGCACCAAATTGTAACTTAAAATTGGTGCACTCCTTAAAACGATGACAAAGAAAAGAATCTCCAAGGGAGCTAGGATTATCCACTAGGTCAACCTTGGAATTCATGCCACAGGTTCTGCAAAAGATAAAATCTTTACCCACCCGGAAATCGCCATATGGCTATTTCCATATGAGTCACGGTACCCTCTGACGAAGTATTCAAGGCAAATCTTGTAGTAACCATTATTATGAAATTTACTAATTATTAATACGAGAAACTTTCAAAAAATTATATTTATAATATTAAAAAAAATCAAACTATTACAGGAAAAAAAAAAACTTACTAAAATAAACTTTACAATATACTAAATAACCTTTGAAATCCTGCTCTACTTTACTAATCCTGCTTTAATTCCTTCTATCTATAATTCTTTAATGTTGCTATGAAGAGCTATAACAGGCACGTCTGCTCGCCACAAATGCATCTTAAGGAAATTTTTTAATCTCCATTAGCACAATGAGAACTATGTACAGAATATTTAAAATAATTCACAGCTTTAGTATGCACAACTAAGATATATACAAAAAAGTTCTGCCTATATTCCAACACTACACCACTAGGTCAGACAAGTTCACAATTAGTCATTTCAACAACGAATGCAATTTCTTAACCACATTTAGCAGTTATCTTTTGGATTTGTGTAGGTGTTATAATAATTTAATTCTTGTATAATGATCACATACTGAATATAGTGACATACTGAGGAGTAATATTCCAATTTTCCCGAAACGTAAAATAATGAACCAATGTATACTCCCCACCAATGATTTATGGAAGTGAAACTCGGGCACTCACCAAAAGTACTTAGCGAAGAATGGAAAGAATTATATTAGGAATCAGACTGCTGGATAAGAAGAAAAACGTGGATTAAGCAGCAAACTCAAGTAAAGGACATTCTTATCAAAACTAAAGAACTGAAATGGACTTGGGCAGGACACATAGTTCGAAGACATGATGACAGATGGACTAAGAAAATAACAGAATTGTACCCACGAGGAGCTAAAAGAAAACCCGAAAACAACAACAGAGATGGACAGAAAAATCTCACGAGTTCGTGGCCAGTAAATGGATAGCCATTGTACAAAACAAAAGGAAATGGAAAGTTTCTGGAGATGCCTTCATACTGCATTGGATTGAGAATCGCTGATGATTATGATGACACTATATAAGTAATGTTATACAATTTCTTTTTACAGAGTCATTTATTCTAGAGTTATTGCTTACTTCCTATATAGGTACATCCTTTGTGACTCTTATTACACTGATATTACCCACAGGTAGCGTTACTGCAGCAATTTACAAAAATTGTTGCATCTATGAATCCAAAGAAGCAGTAAATTGAGGAGACTACTGGAAACTTCCACAAATAATTACACAGGGTTTAAGGGTACAATATAGTTGACATGGCCAGTGGGCCAAATGGATTTTAGAAGACAGATTAGTCAATCTGCACAACTGTCTCATCAGTCAAAAATGTTACTTACTTAATTGTGGCCATCAATGCTATCCTTTTCTTGCACACTAAGCATTTGATAATATTATGCTGCCTTTTATAGTCACTCATACCATTTGATGGCTGTCTGTATGAATCATTACTATGCTTGCATCAATCTGCCCCACTCTCCCATCCTACAATGTTTTTTTTTCCCTGTTAGTTCTTGGCACATCGGCTTCTGTGGCCATAATGCACCTCCCAAAGTTTTTGCATTTTACTCTGATCCAAGCCAGAGGCGGGATTCGAACCTGCGACCTTTGGGTTGCCAGGCAGGCACTTTACGCACATGGCTAGCCCGGTCGGCTACAATGATGTAATTACCAAAAGATGCAGGAAGGCTGTACCTATACAATGTACAACCTATGTAGAATTCTGTAGAACAGATAAAGCTTTGTGAAAAACTTCTGAGGAATTACCATCAGAGAAACCCTCATAATAGTGTATGCATAGTAAGTAAAGATAAATGGTTCTTTATCCAATACGAATTGTTTTTATTGGGAAAAAAGATGAAATGTCTTTATACATGAGATGATAAAAAGAAGGAAAACTGACATTTTATGTAAGATATACAAAACTTACATCAACCAACATATTCTACCAACTGCTTCAATTTTCAGAGTATGAAAAATTTAACTAAAATGCTGTTGAACAGCTCTTTAAAATGCGTAACAATTCAGACTAGACTCTAAAATCTGTTTAAAGAATTTGTACTTCACCTCTTTTTTTTTTTTTTTTTTTTGTTAATTTAATTTATACATTGTTTGGGGAGAGGATCAAATTTCACACAACAAATTTTTATGAAAACGTTGCAACGTATATCAAATGCTGTATTACACAGAGAAAAACACTCTTCCACAAGGCTTTAATTAAAAGTATATACCGGTATGTTAAATGGGAATCATTTTCATACTGCACTTACATGCAATTATATATATATATATATTAAAAAAAAAAAAAAAAAAAAACCACCCTATAATAATTTTTTTCTAGGACTTTAGCACATTCATCAATAAGAAACTTCCATAAATTTTATTTAAATTCACAACCCCAACAAGCCTTTATTTGCACATCTACATACCATTTTTTTACTTTGGTAGGAGCTATTTTTAGGAACTTCATTATATGCAGCTTTATATTAGTAAATAAAATAAATGTCTTGTTTATATTTTTGAAATCATGTTTTAAAAGGAAATGCATAATTAATTAAATAAACTGAGCAATATATAATTATCATTATTTCATATTTTAAGCAATCTCACAATTAATATTCAGAAGCTTGCAAAAAAGAAGAGTTTCTACTAATCTAAGAAATATAACTTTTAACTTTAAAGATGGTAAAAATTTGTACTTTTTAAAAGTTAAATATAAATATGAAATCTCACAAGGCAAATAAAGTAGTTTCAATATTAAGCAGAATAATTATCTTAATGAAAAAAAAAAAAAAAAAAAAGGATTTCAAAAGATTCAGAAAATACACTAACAAATTACTGAAATATTTAACCTTAATTAAGACAAATATGGCAATATCAGCCTTATAAATGATTCAGTTTCTTTCAAAAGTGTTATTAAGAGAATGCCTATTTTTCCTCCAATAAAAAATAAGCCTATGAAAATGGGAACAATACAGCAATAAAGATATAATAACAACCCATAATGTATGTATATAAGAAATGAAATCTGACTCCTGCTATGTGATTATTAAAAAAACAAAATTTCAAAAACTTAATTGTTCACTGTGCTATTTTCTCTGTGCAATATTTAAAGATATACAATATTTAAGATTTCTGCCACTGGAAAAAAAAAATCTTTGCACAGAGCACAAGATTCACCTTTACATATTAACCACAATGAACAGATATTACAGGTAATTTTACAAAAGTTCCCAACTTGGATGCAAAAATTTTACCTAGGAGTACATCTTTGTTTAACATTTGCTTCACAATGCTCTGTGATTACTAAGCATACTTCATCACAGCAGCAAAAAAGAATATTCAAATTAATTAATTAATTAAATAAATATATATATATATATATATATATATATATATATATATATATAAAAGACATTGTTTGCTACTATAACAGTAATTATATGTGTTGAAGCATTGTGGTCTATAACTACAAAACATGCCAAATGCCTTTTAATGACTCTGCTAAGATGATTTCGTTTTACTATTTTTTTTTTTTTTTTTTTTTTAATTCCTCAAGTTTCCATTAATAAGGCGGCTTGCTTCATCTCCTTTCATTTACTTTTGATATGATAATTTTTGTTATGCAAAACCTTTAAAGGTAAAGTTAAAAAAAAAAAAAAAAAAAAAACCTTGCTGAATATGAAAAGTAATGCAGTCAGAACTAGACTACTGCAAATGTTTTAAAGTTAAACATACTTTTTATATATTGTGATCCATAAAAGACCAAATCTTTGTATAACATATATCTATTACATATACCTAAAATACTGCCATAAAGTAAACTAATTCTGTAGTGAATTTAGAATCAAAAACTGAGGAAACCCTAGTTCTCCTTTATTATTAGTGTGTTGATATAAAACTAACCCAAATGCTATTTAAGAAGAGTAATACATGTTTCTGGAACTAGCCAAAATTCTGCAATTAAAATTTTATCACTTAACCTGTTAGTTCAGGTGGGCTAAGGGAATATTTTAGCAAAAGACTGACTGTTCTCTTATGTAATCAGGTCAAGACTAGTCCTATTTTTTTTTTTTTTCTCCATATTTAACAGTGGGATATTAATTCCTGGTTTGCATATTTAATTTACAATAAAGCAACCTTCTAAAATCAGATTTTAGAGAAATGCCAGCCCACATTCATGTGACAAGTTGAAGGAAGTGAAATGTAAATTTCTGAGGTTCTGTAAAAATATATATGTATATATATTATATTACCAATATGGTTAATCTACAATGCAACACAGGGAAATAAAACTGGCAGAGATTTGGCAAAACTGAGCAACCAGTCTCAATAATTAACCATAAAACTTTGACAAGGGAATCAAGGAAAAATCTTCCCCACCCCAGTCAAGATAACCATAACTTATGTGGCTTATCTCCTGAGAGAGGTAACTCTGCATCACCAAATGTCTTTCAGGTACTAGTCACCTCCTAGCTAGTCGAAGGCATTTTCCCTGTAAAGGTCAATGAACTGCTTCACAACTACAACTGTAAGTCCTGTTCACCGTTTCAAGGCAGTCGATGTTGGTGTTGGTAAAGTATCTGAAGAGAGAAAAAACAAACACACACACGCACATATATATATATATATTTATATAAATAAACCAAATTAATAAACCAAATTAAAAGTAACTATCCAAATATAAACCACCCAAAGCATCAGCTTTCATTTACTCTTAATTATTTTATCTTTAAAATGAAATCACAGCAAGATGAAATACAATTATTTTCAAACAGTGCAAGGAAGTCACAGGCTTTTGCTGCACTAGCAAAAAATAAAAAATAACTAAATAATAATAATTAATGACAAAAAAAATAAATAAGAAATAAATAAGAGTTTCCTATGAGTTTCCCTAAGCCGTCACCTTAGCTACATCAATCACACAAAGGTAAGCTATTCCAGTAATTAACAACTCTCTGGTTAAAAGAAAACTTCCTAAAATCCAGACTAAATCCCTTTCCCTGTAATTTGAATTTATGGTCCTTAGTTATGGAATCATTTAAAATGGTGAAAATTCTGCTTTCATTCATTTTCCTTACCCCTCTCTCAGAGCCTTATAAACCTCAATGAGATCCTCTCTCAGGCGTCTGGTTGCAAAGTTCTTATAATGCAGTTGCCCACACATTCGAAGTCTTTCTCATCTGAGGGATCTTTTTGCAGATGATTGCTTATTAGGGAAACAGTTGGTTTCCCTGGTTATCATCTGTAATTCTTCTGTAATTTAAATACTGCTAAGTTCATACTGCTCAATCTCACTTGCACAGCCTCTCTTGCAACCATGACACAAGGGTCCAATCTCATTTGTTCCTCTCTTATTGGCATTTGTATTCGTGACAACTCCTCTTCATTCTTTGCTCTCTAAGCCAGCAATTTCTTGTAAGCTAACTTTGCCATATTACCCTTTCCTGTGTACTATTAAAGATCAACTTTGTAACTGTTACAGGCTTCAGTACTTTTCATCACTCTGTATCTGAAAAGATGTCCACACCATCTTTTCTGCTCTATTAAACTCATTAGCTTATTATTCATCCATCTTGGAATCTTCCTCATGATAAAATTTCTTAATGGTTACATTCAGGGCTTTTATGACTATTGCTTTAAAGATATTCCATAATTCAAAATTAAATCCCACACCTTTACCTTTAACAACTGCAAGCTTCCAACTAAGGACTGGGTGATCAGTTCTTGCTTGTAAGTCCTATGATGTAAACTGATTCATGGGCAATGATCTGGCCTATAGAATATTCTTTCCCTTAGTATTTTCTCTAACATGATTATGCAAATAATCATCATCATCTAGTTTATTTCAATCTAGTTTGAAACATTGCTACCCTTGCCACATCTTTCCAATATTGGCTGTCAGAGACAAAACCTCTTGTACCACATTTGTTCAAATGCATTCTGTCACTACAAAATAACTTCTTCTACCTACACATGTGGGCCATGCTGTTAAAAAAATTCCCTATCTATATATAAGGTGTCCAAAAATCTCCTTTAACAAAAGTAAAACATTACTGTGTGAACAGGGTGCACGATACAAACCTGAAACCAGTTCCAGGTAATAGAGGACAAAGTTTTAAGTTAGGTGGTCGAAGTGGGCATTTTTAGTTACTTTACAGATGTAACCATCTTTAATCCAATTCCTCCCATATTCAGCACAATATATCCTGTCGATGCAGCCAACTCTTTCACAAATACGTTATTCAAGTTCCATAATGGTCCCGGTAGAGGCAGAACATGCACCTGGTCTTTCATGAATCCCCAGATTAAAGAAAAATAATATGATAAAGATAGAAAAAATACTCTAAAGGAGTCAGATCTAGGGATCATGGTGGACACAAAATCAGTCCTCTTCCAATCCAATTCCCAACAAATGCTGTACTTCTTTGTGGTAATATGGCAGAGCTTCATCATGTTGGAAAATCAAGTTGACATCATCATCATCCTCCTGCAGTTGGCATATAAGAATATTCTGTAACATTTCAATAGATATACAATACCAAACTCACTGAGAAAAAATACAGTCACCTTCTCACAGTTGGTAAATTTTGCTATGATTACAGTTTTGTGATTATGCTGCAGCATACACATTTTCTGGTTAGTGAATAAAAACTAGAAGATATCCTCTATCATCTGGAAGTGATTTCAGGTTTGTATCATGTATCTTATTCATACAATAATGGTTTAATTTTGTAAGGGAGGTTTGTGGACACCCTGTATACAGCAAAATCTTGCAAACAAACTTTTCAGGGATGTATGAATGAATGATTTTGTTGTACCAAAATTGATGTTTATTGCTGAAAATCATTTCAAAAAAATTAATATTTGTATGAATAAATGTTGCTGCACCTTTTCTCAAATATGAACTTTTTAATAAATGATAAGATGAAAAACATGTACAGGCATCCCTCTACAAACATGGTAGCAAGACAAAGACCCTATAAAAAAAGAAGGGATTAAGAGAAAAACAATAATTATGCCAATAAAATATATGAAAAAACCACAGTAAATTTCTTCACAATAAAGATATGGTTTTGTCTCTAAGATTATTGTTAAAAAAAAAAAAAAAAAAAAAAAAGCAACACTAATACACCACAAAACTAATGCAGAAAAGCATCAATTAGGGTTTTACATGGTAAGGTGTGATTCTGCCACATAAGTACAAATATCCTCTAATATTCAAAATAAAATGAATTCATAATGTAATAATTTTAGGAAGCAGGATCACACCTTCCCACATATAACCTAACTATAGAACTAATTTATTGTATTACTTTTGCAGTATATTAGTAATTTTCTTCCTATAGTAAATTTCATTTTCCATTTATAAAAACAATGCTATGGTTGCAATATAATAAGGAAAACAAGGTGATGGAACAAGATATGCATACATATATTCCCTTTTGACACTTCTTGAATGTTTAGAGAACATAAAAGATAAAATTAATTTTAATTTATATTACTATATAACAGAGGAATGTCCAACTTAATTTTTGATGCGATCGACTTTTCTTCTTCAAAATGTGCCCCGATCTACCATCTCAAGAAGTTCATTGCACATAGTTAAAAAGGTTAATCAACACATATTGAAAAATGTTGTTTATAAATTTTAAAATTAAAACACTTCAGAATTCTTATTTTAAAGTCATGTGTAGTTTGTGTTTTAATGTCATCTGCCAAGCTTTCAAAATCGGGAATATAGTGTGATAAGGCCAACCGTAAAGAATCTTCTGTATGCAAGTTCGTAAGAGTAGAGCGATTCTTCATCTTTTTTGTTTCAAATACGAAAAGGCCGATTCACATAGATATGTGGAACCAAAACAGGAATTTAAAAATTCACTGCATTTTTTTACAGTACTTTTCTCGGCAAACATATTTCCAAAAGTCTTTTTCTGATTACCTGGCTTTTAGGAAGATATCATTTTGCAATGTAATAATTTACAATGTAACAATGTAATAATTCCTGACGGTCTGTGACAGCCAAATCCTCTGCCTGCACCTTCACGATGTTGGGACTGTTAGTAATCCTGGCTATAACCTCCATGCACAAGTACATGGTGGGTGACCACCCAGGTGTGAACCAACGTAAGCAGGGGTCGAGCTGTGGCGCCCACACCACATGGAGGAACCCTCTATGTTACCAGGGAGTACTAGGTGGTAGATGACTCTCATCAACCGGTGAAATACCACCACTTTGCTTATTGGAGGCTTGAAGTGGTGGAACCCATGTTTAGTCTCTAGAGCTAAGTTCCGGTCAACCCTTCCCTATTTCTTCCATCATGCAGTATGATTGATGACTTTTGAGGTTATGATGAACGTCGTGGCGAGATCCAATATTCCTTACATGCGAGGGTACAGTTCTAAAACGGTGTTCGCAGGCCGGCCGCTAGTTAGTACACTGGACCGAACCTATTGGTAACTCTATAGGAGGCTTCTGGATCAGCTAGTGTATAATCTTGCTACCTCTACTCTGCCAGATAGCGACTGGAGGGAGTCCGAGTAGTGTGTATGCGGGGAGCATTGTCGAAGCCACGTTATGTCAAGGATCTGGGTATATTCTCACCACGTGTACACCATATCCAAAAATTTCATTACTTCATAGAGCATGTCCCACCCACTTTTTCTTACTATTGAATAAACCATGAATTGTCAAACTAATAGAGCAAGCTTATCTGCGAAAAGATCTAAACCTTCCAAGGACTTCTAATTCATTTCACAAATATACGTGGTCTCAATTCTAATCTCATCGATGTCCATTTCCACTTGCAGTCTGCCAAACCCCATGTACTTTTTCTGACAGAATCTCAGATGCCCAAATTATTCGCTGTATAATTCCTTTCGCCTCAAAGGTGGTACTTGTGCATATGTCCGTTCTGATATTCCCTGTCAGAGATTTGGCAATTTGGAATCTCTTCTCTTTGATCTTCTCTGGCTTAAAATCTCTCTACCTCATTGTGTCAAATCCATCTCTTGTTTCTACCGTTCTCCCAACTCCACCAATCACTTGGAGCTATTTGACTTCATCTCTTTGCAACTTGACTTTCTCCAGTCGAACTTTCCTAATTTTCCTAACAGTGAGGTAATTTTCCTTGGTGATTTTAATGTTCACAACTCCAGTTGGCTTCCGTTTTCTAGTCACACCGACCCAGCAGGTCGAGATGCTGAGGCCTTTGCAATTACTAATGACCTAGTACAGATTGTTCATTTACCTACAAGAATACCGGACAACCCTAATCATACAGCCAATACGCTTGATCTTTTTCTCACAAACAACCCTTCTAAGTACACGGTCGAAGTGAGAAGTCCTTTAGGCACTTCAGGTCACAACTTGGTGATTGTCTCTTTGTCCAATGGAACCTTTATCTCATGGCTATTCTCAACCTCGTGTTGTTTGGCATTACAAGAATGCAAAATGGGATGATCTGCGAGACTTCTTTTCTTTGGTCAGATTACTGTTTCAAAACTTCTGATGTCAACGTTTGCTCAGATCGTATCAAAGAAATTATTCTTGCAGGAATGGAATCCTTTATCCCACACTCCACTTTAAAATCTCGTCCTTTATCTAAACCTTGGTTTTCCAATAAATGTGCTAAGGCTGTTCAAGAGAAGAATTTTGCATATTGTAATTGGCTTGTTTCTAATTCTTCAGTTTCATTTTCTGCATACACCAAAGCTCGCAACAATTGTAAAGCAGTTATTAATCAGTCCAAACTAGAGTTTGAACAGGCTAAGAGTAGAAAACTTGCTTCTTGCCCTAATGGTAGCCGAGCATTCTGGTCTCTTGCCAAAGCTATTGGCCGCAACTTTTGTCCATCTCTGCTTCCACCTCTGTCAAAACCAGATGGTTCTGTTGTCACTTCAGCCAAGGATAAAGCTGACCTGCTAGCATCCCATTTTTCTTCCAGCTCATGTATTAATGATCTTGATAAAACACCTCCCACCATTCCCAACATGCTCCATTCAATGCCTCCTGTGGTCTTCCGTCAAAAGGATATCAGAAGGATTTTGACGAATCTTGATGCTAAGAAAGCTCCAGGTCCCGATGGTATTTCTCCACTTGTTCTCAAAACCTGTGCTCCTGAACTTACTCCTATTCTTTGCCACCTTTTTTCACTTTCTTATTCCAAAGGTGTTTTTCCTTCTGCTTGGAAATTTGCTCATATCCAGCCAGTTCCTAAAAAGGGCGACAAATCCCTCCCATCCAATTATTGTCCCATTGCAATTACTTCTACACTTTCTAAAGTAATGGAGAAATCAATTAACCGCCAACTCTTAAACTACCTAGAAACCTTCCATCTGATCAACGATCACCAGTATGGATTCCGTCAGTGTCGATCCACTGGTGATATTCTGGCTTATGTTACCCATTTATGGACTAATTCAATGAAAAGGTTCGGTGAAACACAAGTAGTTGCTCTTGACATCTCAAAGGCTTTTGATCGTGTTTGGCATAAAGGTCTTCTAAACAAGCTTCCATCTTATGGTTTGCCGACTGTTTTTAGTAATTGGTTATCCAGTTTTCTCTCTGATCGCTCACTGAGGGTGATGGTAGATGGCTCTCTGTCTTCTAACTTCTTCACTAATGACGGTTCCCCCAAGGTTCAGTTCTTTCCCCCACTGTTTTCCTCTTGTATATTAATGACCTTCTTCCATTGACTGAAAATCATATCCATAGTTTTGCCGATGATAGCACATTGCATTCCACTTTCCATTTTGAGAAACCTTGTCCTTCTCAATCAGCTTCAACTTCTCGAAAATCTGCTACCAATTCCTTAAATGTCGATCTTCAGGTAATTCTCCAGTGGGGCAAAGACAACTTAGTCGATTTCAACCCTTCTAAAACTCAGTCTTGTCTTATATCTCGCAAAAAGGATTCTTCTGCTCCTATGCTTATCTTTAGTGACACTCCGATTTCTAGGCAAAATGATATATCACTTTTGGGGATTACCCTGACTTCTAATCTCTCTTGGCACAAGCACATTACAAATATTGCTTCCTCTGCATCTAAAAAACTTGGTTTTCTCTTTCGCTCTTGGCGTTACTTTTCTTCCAAACAGCAGCTCAGTCTCTATAAATCGCAAATCCGCCCTGCCATGGAATATTGTTCCCACATCTGGGGTGGTGCACCCAAAACCTCTCTCAGGCTTCTTGATTCCATTCCGAAGAGGGCAGTTAGGTTAATTAATGATTCATCTCTAACAGAGTCTCTTCACTCGCTTTCTCATAGAAGTACTGTTTCTGCTGCATGCCTCTTCTACAGATACTTCCATGGACACTGTTCTTCTGAATTGGCTTCTATAATTCCCGCTCTCTCTTTCAAAACAGTCCGAACACCTGCTGCCACCAGCCAAAATCCATTTACTGTCCAACTTCAAACCCACAGAATCAACTTTTCATCTTCTTCGTTTATTCATTCAACTGCCGTTTTCTGGAACAACCTTCCTTCATACGTATTTCCTGAAAATTACAATCTACAGAAGTTCAAGTCCAATGTCAACAAATATCTTCTTTCGCCTTCTCAACCTCCAACCCGAGCACGGTACTAAGTACGATAGGTTCTAATACCTCTCGTGTTTGGGGGTCACGTAAAAAAAAAATTCATTTTCAAGTAATATTTTCTCTGTGTGAAAAATCTCAGCGATTTTTTCTGCAATTTGCTTCGTCCAGTCAACCTTAACTGGACAATAAATATATTCAACAATGTCTTCAATTGTTTTAAAATCACTGAATCTGGTTTCAAAAATCATTCACAACTTTCTCAATTTCAGAAACATATCTCACTATTAAATTTAAAAACAGGATATTTTTGCAAATGATCAAATTTTTTTCTTTGAGATCCTTAACCATTGCCAAAAACTGATATTTATATGTAAAAATGCTACTAATCATGTCACCCACATTTTTATTATTTCCTTGTAATTCCAAATTCAGATCACTTAATTTACTGGTAAAATCTGCCAAAAAAAAAAAAGCCAGATCATACAACCACACTGTATCTTGCAGCTGCTGATAATCATCTCCACTTTGATTGACAAATTTTTTAAAAATTTCATTCAGCAAATTTCGAAATCTGTAGAAACTTACTCCGATCCAGCTACTTCACATGTATGTAATATCAGATCTGGTTCATTTTCATCGAGGTGCATTTTGAACAATCTCCTTTTAAGAGATTGTCCTCTGATGGATTTCACGATTTTCAAAGCTATGTCCATAATACTTTTAGTATTTAATCTTTTGCTGGCTAACACCTTTTGGTGGATGACAGTGGTACCTCAAAAAATCTGAAAATTCATCATCCGTTTGGCACAATGTGATGAATGAGTTAAGATGGCATGTCATTGCTTTAGCCCCATCTGTTGTTATTGATACGAGCTTAAATAGTGGTAATTTAATTTTTTCAATAAAATTTTTGAATGTGTTAAATATATCAAGACAAAGAGTTATTTCTTTTAACGAAACCATACACAGCAGTTCTTCTCTAGTGGCAGAACCATCGAAAACCATACGAAGAAAAACGAGCAATTGAGCTGTATCACTGACGTCTGTTGTAAAGAAAAGGACACACAATTAGCAATATGAGCACGCAATTGTTCGCTCACATTTTTACTAATTTTTTTGATGTGTCGCATCACAGTATTTCAAGATAATTGCAGATCTTAAAGGGCACTTTTAATTCCATTTTTGTTCTTAAAATTTTCAAAAAGAGAACCTGTTATTTCTAAAAATGAGTCTTTGATTTTTGTTACTTTGTAAAAGTACTTTGAAAAAAAGAGTTCTTATCTGTTACTTAAAAACTTAAGAGTTCTTATCTGTTACCCCAACTGGACATATTATCTAGATGTTCTGGGGGCAGAAACGTTTCACGTGAGTGGGTAGCTAATATCAGGGAAGAGAGCCTAAAAAAACTTCAAGGGTTGTGTTAGGGTTGTTAAATATACAAGAACAGTAAATCTTAATTGTTTATACAGTAACGTTAGAAGTGTCGTCAATAAAACAAGCGAATTCGAACTGCTGGTTAAAACAAGTAACGCCGACATAATAGGGCTTACAATTTCCGGGTGGTGCCACCCGGAAATTGGGGATGATGAGTTTCAGTACGGCTTGTATAATGTATTTAGGAAGGATAGGTTAGATAAAAGGGGTGGCGGGGTAATGCTTCTTATCAGAAGCAGCCTGAGTGCAACGATAGCTTTCCTGGATTCAGACATTTCACATGCTAGTATAGAGTCTGTATGGTGTGAGATAGTTGGAAACAAAGGTATAATGCGAGTAGGAGTAATCTACAGACCAGGTGATTGCGAAGATTATGACAAAAGCCTCTACATGCAAATGGAATGGGCCAGTAAGCGTCACTGCCTTATTATGGGTGATTTAAATTTGCCTCTAATTGATTGGAGTAAATGGGAAGGAAACTCGACATGGGGAACAAAATTTTTAAATCAACTAGATGACTGTTATTTGTATCAACATGTCAGGGAAAGTACTAGAGAAAAGAATATCCTAGACCAGGGGTGGGCCACATCCGGCCCGCGATGATGTTGAATCTGGCCCCCCTCGGTAAATGCATAAATATAGAAAATCCATACCTGACTACACTCTCCGTAAACGCTCGGCTTAATTCGGTTCAATTGGGAATCGCGGCCAGTACAACAGTAACCAAGTGATTCTACGCAGCGTCAAAGAGTTATTTCCTAATTATTATTGTAGCATCGATCGAACGAAGTTCCTTTGGGTTTGACTTCTTATTGAAAAAAATATTGGTGCGAGATATTTTACGTTTTATGCCTTTCTAATTATTACAATTTTTAATTTAATATAATTTATAGCCCATAAAATGAGCCAATTAAAAAAAAGAAAAGAAAAATTGATGCCGAATGTCACATTTTCAATGATAATTGGACATTCAGATATTTTTTTTAAAAAATACATTAATAATTTGGTAATTCAAGTAATATAACATTTTTTAGGTTCTGATTTTTTTTATTAAATCGTTCAATCTATTCCGACCCGCATCAGGATGCGAAAATTTAATTCGGCCCGCATCATGATACGAAAATTTCATTCGGCCCGCTGATGAAAAAAAGTTGCCCACCCCTGTCCTAGACCTCATCATCACACATGAATCAGATGAAATAACAGGGCTGACAGTAGAGGAACCAGTAGCAGGAAGTGATCACGGAGTTCTACGGTGGATGATGACGAGAGAGGTAGCAGAAGTAAAAGGCAAAGGAATGGGTTTTAATTTCAGAAAAGGAAATTACGATGCCTTAAGGTACTACATGGCCTCCATTAACTGGGTAGATATCGTGCAGAGAATGAATACAATTGAACTGTGGTACGCTTTTAAAACATTAATCACAGATGCCTTGAATGCGTATATATCATTAAAAAAATACTCCACGAGAAGGGTTCCAAGTTGGCTGAATAGTGAAGTTGCCACATTACTTGAGCAGAAAAAGGTGGCATGGAAAGGTTACAGAGCAATAAAAAGTACTGAAGCCTATAACAGCTACAAGGTGATGTGTAATAGAGCCACAGAAAAGGTTCGACAGGCAAAGGCAGTTTATGAGAAATCACTAGCAAACAGAGCAAAGAGGGGGGATAAAGAATTCTTCACATATATAAATGCCAAGAAGAGTAGGACAAACCAGATCGGACCTTTACATAAGGGAAAGGGGATAGTAATAAATACACCAGCTGCCATTGCAGATGAACTCAACAGTTATTTTGCATCGATATTTACAAATGAAAAACCTTTTGTGGCAATGGGAAATTGTGGGAGCGAAGTTGAAAAATATGTAATTAATGATATTGAAATTGCGCAAGATTATTTAATGAAAAAACCTTCGAGCCTACAAACCAGTAAGGCTCCTGGAGTTGATTGAATATACCCTATAATCTTAAGAGAAGCGGCAAGCGAGTGCATTGAACCATTGAGGCTAATTATGCGAGCATCACTAGACTCTGGGGAGATTCCCTTGGATTGGAAAAGTGCAAATGTATCTCCCATACATAAGGGGGGCTCTAAAAGTGAAGTTGGAAATTATCGACATGTCAGTCTGACTTCAGTAGTAGGGAAAATCATGGAGGCAATGATCAAGGGTGGAATTCAGGATCATTTGGATCGAATTGAAATTCTCAAGGATACTCAGCATGGTTTTGTAAAGGGAAAATCATGTTTAACAAATCTGGTTCGCTATTTCGAAAGGGTCACTCACGAGCTGGATTTAGGGAATAATTTTGACATTGTTTATTTAGATTTCAGCAAAGCTTTTGACTCAGTCCCACATGAGCGGTTGCTTTATAAGCTGGAACAGGTTGGAATCACTTGGAAAATTCTTAGATGGATAGAAGGATGGCTTCAGGGCAGGAGGCAGAGGGTTGTGATAAATGGCTATTCCTCAGATTGGGTTGATGTAAGAAGTGGGGTTCCCCAAGGATCAGTATTAGGACCACTGTTGTTTTTAATTTTCATAAACGAATCGATGAAGGGATAGCGGGCATGATGTCTAAATTTGCAGATGATGTTAAAATTGGTAGAGTAGTTAATGATCACTGTCAAGCTGAGCTTCTTCAGAGAGACCTAGATAGACTTCAGGAATGGTCAGAAAAATGGCAGCTGTGCTTTAATCCAACAAAGTGTAGGGTATTACACCTGGGAAACAGTAAAAAAAAACTTATTCACTTGGTGGAGTTCAACTAAACCCAGTACTGGAGGAAAGGGACTTGGGTGTTACGATACGGTCAGACATGAAATTCTCTGAGCATTGTAAACAGGTTGCAAGGAAGGCCCATGGTGTCCTATCGATGATCTATCAAACTTTTGCAAGTAGAGATAGGGACGTGATAATCCCATTATATAAGGCTTTTGTTAGACCACACTTGGAATACTGTGTTCAAGTATGGAGACCGCACCTAAAGAAAGACATCGAGCTTCTTGAAAGGGTGCAAAGAAGGGTAATTCGCCTGGTGAGATCAGCAAAAGGGCGTCCTTATGAAGAAAGACTTCGAATATGTGGGTTGCAGAGTTTGGAAACTAGACACCTTAGAGGAGATTTGATTGAGGTGTTTAAGGCTCTGAGAGGCATCAGTAAAATGAATGAGGACAAAATTTTCAAGATTTTATATATAAATTATGCTAGAACTAGGGGACATAAATTCAAGTTACAGGGGGAAATGTTTACATTAGACTGCAGGAAGTTTTATTTTAGCCAGCGAGTTATAAATTACTGGAATAAGTTGCCTTCATGGGTGGTAGAGGCCGACAGTTTGGGGAAATTCAAAGGTCATCTGGATAGTACTTTCGGGTAAGGGAAGCGCATAGGATGATAGGTTTAATTTCCTGTTTTTTTTTTTTTTATTAATTATTATTATTTAGTTATTTATTTATTTTTTTGTTTTTATCATTGTTTTGTTCGGATTTTTTTTTTTTTTTTTTTTTTTTTGGTTTTTGGCTGGTGCAGCATAAGCCATAGGCTTTCTTGCACCATGCGGCCGTTACTAATACTAATACTAATACTAATTTGATGAATTGACCATCAGAAAATGGTTTGCACTTTTTTGCAAGAAATTACTCACTTTAAATGATGCTACAGTTACTGCTTTGGATTGTAAATTAGGTGTCATGAAGAAATTTGGTTATGCAAAAAATCTGGATTTAAGTTTTTTAATTTATTTTTTCTAAGGTCACTATTAGGTGAAAAATCCAATTGGTATTTACCAAGTGCCTTTCTAAATTTCCTTTTTTGGGTCTAGCCATGGAAGCATTGTAAATCAAATAACAACATTTTTCTTTTATCAATACAAAAAAGTATTCTAGTTCCCACTCTTGATGAAAGTGATACGTTTTACTCTTTTTCGTAGTATTCAAAGGGTATTAAATTAACATATAAGCACTGTCCAGTTATTAATATTAAGTAAGCCAAATAAGAATTCGGCACATACATTATACTCCTCAACATAACTGTGTGAATTTTCACTAGACAAACCTAGCTGCTGCACGACAACAAGAGTGGTCATGTGGTTTAACAGATTTGTAATAAGCGTATGCAGTGGGGCGCATAATAATAACAACATTTAGATTTTGACTAATCTATTTTTTATATTATTATTAATATTATCTACGTGGTGCAAGGAAGCCAGAGGCTTATGCTGCACCAGCCAAAAAAAAAAAAAATTCCCAAGTTACCCTGAGTGTTTGTGAGAAAGAGAGAGAGACACTAAAGTAGAAAGGAATCACCAAGAAAGAGAAGAATGATGATATCTAGCTCAGGATCCTGAGTGTGCCAAGCCCATACTCACCAGATGCGAGCCCCTGGGGGTTATATATTTAAAATTTGTCATGATCGACCAAAATTAAAGCCACGATTGACTGGTAGATCGCAATCAATACCCCTTCCCTTTACCCCTAACTACCATTAGGGGTAAAGGGAAGGGGTATTGCTTTCGTAAAGGCGACTACAATGGACTGAGACAGTATTTAAATTCTATACAGTGGGATCAACTGATGATATTGCCAACAGCAAATTCAAAATGGGAAGCATTCAAAGAACTTATCGTGGAAGCTACTAGGCTTTACATACCAACTAAGAAATATTGTTCAAGGTTTAGGCCTAAATGGTTGTCAGATGAACTAATGAGGCATATGGCAGAGAAGAAAAATGCATGGGATACATACAAATTAACACGTGACACGGACGCCTATGATAGATACAAGTTGATCTGTAACCAAGTTACAAAGGAGGTTAGGCAGGCGAAGGCAGATTACGAGAGATCCTTGGCAAGGGATGCGAAGAAAAACAGCAAAGAGCTCTTTACTTATGTAAACTCTAGAAGGAAGGGGATGAATCAGATTGGTCCACTTGAGATCGATGGGTCAACTGTTGATGACCCTGCTCGGGTAGCTAACAAACTAAATGAATATTTTGCATCAACATTCACACATGAGGAGTTATTCAGCGAGGGGAATGCCAGAGGTGTATTCAACTCTAGCAGTAAGCTAGAGAATCTTGTAATAACTGAGAGCAAAGTGGAGGAGAAATTGTTGAAGATAAACACAAGAAAGGCACCTGGGGTGGATGGGATCTATCCAGTTATATTAAAGGAGGCAGCAAAGGAGGTAAGCAAACCCTTAGCCATAATTATGAGAGCTTCCTTGGACTCAGGGGAGGTACCCATTGACTGGAGATGTGCAAATGTGACCCCAATTCACAAAGGGGGATCAAAGGCTGACACAAGTAATTATAGACCTGTGAGTTTAACTTCTGTTCCCGGAAAATTAATGGAGGCACTGGTGAAAGAAGCACTGCAGGATCATCTAGACAAGACTTCAGTTATAGCTAGGACACAGCATGGTTTTGTTAAGGGCAGGTCTTGCCTGACCAATTTGATTGGATACTATGATGCAGTCACAAAAGAACTGGATGCAGGGAATAACTTTGATATTATATACTTGGATCTTAGAAAGGCTTTTGATACTGTTGCACATGGAAGACTGCTGCACAAATTGGAGCAGTGTGGCATTGGAGGCAAGTTGCTGCTATGGATAAAGGGGTGGTTGAGGGGGAGAAGACAGAGAGTGGTAATCAATGGACACTGCTCATCGTGGACTAATGTTATTAGTGGAGTCCCTCAGGGTTCAGTATTGGGGCCTTTATTGTTTTCTGTATTTATAAATGATATTGATGATGGTATATCAGGCTTAATGTCCAAGTTTGCAGACGATACAAAGGTTGGCAGGGTTGTCAAGGACACTACTGACACTATGCTGCTGCAACAGGATTTGGAAAGGTTGAGCAGATGGGCTTCGAGGTGGCAAATGAAGTTTAACATTGACAAATGTAAAGTACTACATATGGGAAACAGCAACCCCAGAGCAACGTATCAACTCTGTGGTACTACACTGACAGTGGTAGAGAATGAAAGGGACCTGGGGGTGGTGGTGCAGGCAGATATGAAGTTCTCTGAGCAGTGCAGACGAGCTGCAAGAGTAGCTCATGGTGTATTGTCAATGATATATAGGAATTTTTCTAGCAGGGATAAGGAGGTGATTATTCCCTTGTATAAGGCAATGGTCAGGCCACACCTAGAGTACTGTATACAGGCCTGGAGGCCTCATTTCAGGAAGGATGTAGAGCTGCTGGAACGAGTACAGAGAAGGGCAACTAGATTGGTGAATGGGACAAAGGGGTTCTCTTACGAAGAAAGGCTTAAGTTTTGCAAATTACAGTGTCTGGAAACTAGGCACCAGCGGGGTGATCTGATAGAGGTGTACAAAGCCTTGAATGGTTTGAGCATGCTCAATGCTGATGGGATTCTTCCTCTAGCTCAGAAAAATTACCTGAGAGGGCATAAATTCAAATTGAGGAAAGACAGATGTAGGATAGATGTGCGGAAATTTGCCTTTAGCCAGCGGGTGGTTGGTGGGTGGAACAGACTTCCATCCCTTGTCGTGGAAGTTGATAGCCTAAATAAGTTTAAGGCTCAGCTGGACAGGTATTTCGAACGAACAGAGGGGTGAAGTGGAAGTGGTTATTTTTATTTATTTATGTTACTTTTTTTTTTTTTTTTTTTTTTGGCTGATGCTGCATAAGCTTGCTTTCTTGCATCAAATGCCTCTACTAATGCTAATGCTAATGCTAATCAACTTGTTGGCCACCCCTGCTATATATTAACCATGGTAATTTGATGCATGGAGCTATAACTGTTAGGGGTTATTTTGTTTAAGGAGATTAGAGTGAACCAATATACGTAAAAAAAGCACAGATTATAAAATTTTGGTGTACAAATATAAAACACTCTAAAGGAGTCAGATCTAGGCACCCTGTTCTCAAATCTGCTGTTGCCAAACATGCAATTGGGAAGGGATTCCTGTACTACAAAAGTAAAAATATTTAAAAGTGTTTATCATCACTTTTCACATACTACAGTAGACTGTTGAAATAACGGCACCCCAACTAACGGAACATTCAAGCCAACAGCACATTGAGATCAGATTTTACATACAGTGCAGATGTCTTGCTGTGCCGAAAAAAGAAAACAGCAAGTCACGTGATTACTGTATATGTTTAAGCTCACCATTTTGAAAGTGAATTCTGTACTGATATCAGATTATACTGCTGTTTTATATTTATTTTAAATTAACAATCCCCCCACTATGGCCCCTAAAGTTAATAAACCTCGTACAGAGAAGAAAAGAACAACAACATTACAGCTTAGTGAAAAACTTGATATAATAATAATAAAGAGAATGGGCTAAATAGGAGTTTACACGCACGCACACACATGCACACGGGGTGTTTATGTGATGTGAAGTTGTAGCTTATATATATTTTATTTTATTGATAACAGCAAAGCCTTGAAGCCAATACCAGGATATGATACAGAACCCAGGATAACAAAACATAAAAAAAATTAAATAAAATATATATGCAGATATAAAATATATATACAATAACATAACTGAAGAGTCCTAGAAATGAGGTGCTTCAGACATCATTCTGAGTTGTCTCAACTATTAAAGGAAGTCAGTAATTCCAAAAGCAAGCTGACTTCCTTCAGTTTGCTCCCGGAACACACCTAATTTAGTCATATTTGCAATATTGATCAGTCTATTAATGGTGCTGTTCTTTCCCATATTGGTTTTGAAGATATCCCTTTTATGGCCTCTGCCAGTGAGCAATTAAGGCATATCTCATGCAGTTCATGAGAAGATATGCCTTCCAAATACTAACAGGTGTAGCTTCCTGTTAGTATTTGGAAAAACAGATTTTCTGTAAGTAATCAGAGGCTGAAGATTTAAGTAGTTGGAAACTGGCATTCAGCCAGTTTCCATAGTTCATAAATGGCTTGGGGTTCGATTTCAATATATGTAAGCTGTAACTATGAATTGCTGGCTGACAAGTTATTTTATGAAATGTACAGAAAAATTATAGCAAAATTGATGCTGCAACATTATATATGCAATATTTCCATAAAGGTTCTCTCTATCTTTCTAAACTGGGGTACTGTTGCCTTTTATTTTTATATAGTATGCCAACCACAGTTAAATTTCTTTTAAAAACTCTTTTTCTGGTATACACTACCAGAAAAAGTTCATTTTGATATTTGATATTTATGTGATACCCTGTATATAGCAAAATATCCTTACAAGCAAACTTTTCAGAGGTGCATGAATGAATGATTTTGTTGTACCAAAATTTTGATGTTTATTGCTGAAAATAATTTGAAAAAGAATTGTGCTATTTTGAGACAAACTAGTGGATACACTAAATTAATTAGCTACACTGCATAGATCTGCAGTCTACCACATTATATTTCCACTAATAGCATACAGCAGACACAGGAATCATATAAAGTAAAAATCTTAGTCTCATATTTTGTGAGACTATGTGATAGTTTCTAAGGACCATCTTTCTTGAATTGAACAAGCTGCTGCTGATTAATAGCAGTATATGCAGACACAAAATAACTGAATGAAATTAAATGTTCTTTTATTCTGGCATGGCCACACAGATCAGAGGAGTTTACAACTAATCATTTCCAAAAAAAAAAAAAAAAAAAAAAAATCATATTTAGCAGTTATGCTGACAACTCAAAAAATGTGTGCTACTGCACACCTATACTGCCCCCCCTCTGCCTATTCTACTTTGACAAATAGTTTGAAGGAGTCCAAATTCCAGTTCTGCATTCCATAACAGTTGTTGAACAATCTGTTTTCAAATTTATGAGTGCAGAGAAAGGCAAACAGGTTGGCTGGTAAAGGGTGCTCTCAGAAAAAAAGGTTTCTAAGAAAAGATAAGCTTTCAAAATTTTTTTTTTTTTTTTTTGGCTGATGCTTTATAAGCTTGCTTTCTTGCATGATAATATTAATATTAATATCATGTAAATATCTGTGCTCATCCCAATTACTCAAATCATAACATCTATAATGAACTTGTGTAGAGAACCATTTTGTCACTACGCTTCACACTTAATGGATGTATAAGGGGGGGGGGGGGTTGAAAGGTTCATAGCTCGATGTGTGGAAATTTGTTTTCAGCCAGCAGGTGGTTTGAGTAAATTCAAGGAAGAAACAGACAAATTTTTGAAAGGTATGGATGGGCGAAGTGTGAATTTTTTTTTTTTTTTTGGCTGATGCTTTATAAGCTTGTTTTCTTGCATGATCTGCCACAACCAATACTAATATCATGTACATATTGGTGCTCCACGCAATTTCTCAAACTATAACATCATCTAAAACGAACCTGTATAGTGAACAATTTGCCATTGCTCTTCACACCTAGTGGATGTATAAGGGGGCTTTGAAAGTTTGAAAGGTTGAAAGGGCTGAGAGGTGGCAAATGAAGTTTAACATTGACAAATGTAAAGTACTACACATGGGAAACAGCAACCCCAGAGCAACGTATCAACTCTGTGGTACTACACTGACAGTGGTAGAGAATGAAAGGGACTTGGGGGTGATTGTGCAGGCAGATATGAAGTTCTCTGAGCAGTGCAGACGGGCTGCAAGAGTAGCTCATGGAGTATTGTCAATGATATACAGGAATTTTTCCAGCAGGGATAAGGAGGTGATTATTCCATTGTATAAGGCAATGGTCAGGCCACACCTAGAGTACTGTATACAGATCTGGAGGCCTCATTTCAAGAAGGATGTAGAGCTGCTGGAACGAGTACAGAGAAGGGCAACAAGATTAGTGAATGGAACAAAGGGGTGCTCTTACGAAGAAAGGCTTAAGTTTTGCAAATTACTGTGTCTGGAAACTAGGCACCAGCGAGGTGATCTGATAGAGGTGTATAAAGCCTTAAATGGTTTAAGCATGCTCAATGCTGATGGGATTCTTCCTCTAGCTCAGAAAAATCACCTGAGAGGGCATAAATTCAAATTGAGGAAAGACAGATGTAGGATAGATGTGCGGAAATTTGCCTTTAGCCAGCGGGTGGTTGGTGGGTGGAACAGACTTCCATCCCTTGTCGTGGAAGTTGATAGCCTAAATAAGTTTAAGGCTCAGCTGGACAGGTATTTTGAATGAACAGAGGGGTGAAGTGGAAGTGGGTTTTTTTTTTTTTTTTTTGGCTGATGCTGCATAAGCTTGCTTTCTTGCATCAAATGCCTCTACTAATGCTAATGGTTCATGGCTTGAGTATGAAAGGGTAGTAATACAGTGCTAAAAATTCCTGTACTTAATGTAAACTTCAAATAGTAACCCACCAAGTTTCATGAAGTTTCCATTTACTTTTTTTTTTTAATTATAGGTTCTGAAGTCAACAAAGCCGTGTAAATGATGAAGGATGGGCAAAATCAGTCACACTGGGGAAGGGTGAGCCTGGAAGATGATCCATACTGTGGAAGATCTGCAACATCCAATCATTCCAGAAGTTGACAGTGTACATGATGTGGTTGGTGATGAGTGATAGCTTGGTACATTGTCAGCATCTTAGGCCTCATCTGAACATAATAACAGAAGTTCTTGCTATGAATAAAGGTACCAGCATGATGGGTCCTAAGGTTGTTGACGGCAGTTTAAAAATGCACAAGTTACCCAGTCCAGTGAACATTTGTACTGTTTTCAAGCAGATACAGCAAATTTCCTTGCAAAGTGACCCTGGATGAGATGTGGGTCTATCACTTCCAGCCAGAGACAATGGAGCAGACCAAACAGTGGAAACACAGCTCTTCTTCACCTCAAAGAAAGTCAAATTGATTCATTCTGCTGAAAAAGTGATGACATTGTTTTTTTAGGATACACATGGAGTGCTACTAGTGGATTATCTTCAGAAAAGCCAGAAAGTCACAGGGGCCTATTATGCAGACATTGTGAGATGTCTGCATGAAAACATCACAAGAAATGCTGAGGAAAACTCAGCTAAGGAGTCTTGTTCCACCCGGACAATGTACTTGATCACAAGTCTGTCACTGCCATGGCTGCACTTCATGAGTGTGGCTCTGAAATCTTGGATTGTCCCTAGCACCAGTGGACCTTTACCTATTTCCTAATTTGAAAAAATACCTGGATGGCATCCATTTTCCCACCGACAGTGACATCATCATTGCAGTGGATGCATTTCTGGAGCCCAAGAAAAAACTTTCTTTGCAGCTAAAATTATAATGCATTGCAGCATTGGTGGCAAAAGTGTACTGACTTCAAAGGATACTAGGATGAAAGTAACATGTCACTAGATTTCTCAAATAAATCCATCATACTCAGGGAACCAATTTTTCTAATTAGCATTAGCATTAGTAGAGGCGTACGATGCAAGAAAGCAAGCTTGTGCAGCATCAGCCAAAAAAAACCCGATCCGATTTCACCCCTCTGTTCGTTCCAAATACCTGTCCAGCTCAGCATTAAATTTATTTGGGCTATCACAAAAGATGGAACTCTGTTCCCACCAATCAACTACCCGCTGGCTAAAGGCAAACTACCGCCGCACATCTATCCTACAACTGTCTTTCCTCAATTTGAATTTACGCCCTCTCGGGTGATTCTAAGCAAGAGGAAAAATCCCATCAGCATTGAGCATGCTCAAACCATTCAAGGCTTTATACACCTCAATAGTGCCTAGTCTCCACTGTAATCTGCAAAATTTAAGCCTTTCTTTGAAAGAGCAACCCTTTGTTCCATTCACTAATCTTGTTGCCCTTCTCTGTACTCTTTCCAACAGTTCTACATCCTTCTTAAAATGAGGCCTCCAGACCTGTATACAGTACTCAAGGTACTCAATGGCCTGACCATTACCTCATACAAGGGGATAATCACCTCCTTATCCTTGCTAGAAAAATTCCTGTATATCACTGACAAGACACCATGAGCTACTCTTGCAGACAGTCTGCATTGCTCAGAAAACTTCATATCTGACTGCTCAATTACTCCCAGGTCTTTTTCATTTTCTACCACCTTAAGTGTAGTAACACACAGTTGGTACATTTCTCTGGGGTTGCTGTTTCCCACATGTTGTACTTTACATTTCTCAATGTTAAACTTCAGTTGACACCTCTCAGCCCATCTGCTCAACTTTTCTAGCTCCTGTTGCAGCAGTGTACTGTCATTAGTATCATTAACAACCCTGCCGACCTTCGTATCATCTGCAAACTTGGACATTAAGCCTGATATACCATCATCAATATCATTTATAAATACAGAAAACAACAATGGACCCACCAACTGAACCCCGAGGGACTCCACTAATAACAGAAGTCCACGAAGAGCAGTGTCCATTGATTACCACTCTGTCTTCTACAACTGAACCATCCCTTTATCCATAGCAATGATTTGCCTCCAATGCCGTACAGTCTTCCATGTGCAACAGTATCAAAAGCCTTTCTAAGATCCAAATACAGTAAACCCCCGCTATTCGCGGTTTCGCGATCGCCGATTTAATATAAAATGAAACCTAAAAAAAATGTGAATTTTAAAGTGCCGTGAATATTTTCCCCCATAAAAAAACATGGGCGTGGCTAAAATTATCAATCCCGGTCAAAACAGCGCTCAGTGGGGGGGGGGGGGGGGTGACAAAATCGCGAGCGTGGATGTTTCTCGCTAATCCCTGTTAAGTGTGTTATGCACTTGTCATGGAAGGTTTCGTCGTTTGCTTTTAATTTACATGCTTATAAATTGATATGCTTACAAAAATGATAAATCTACCGTTTTGCAGTGTAAAACAGAATTTTTCAAGTGTGTTAACGGAAGAAAGTGACCTTATTGTGGACAAGTTCTTTCTAACCCCTACAAAAATATGGCTTCGAATAACAAGAGAAATGCGAAAATATCAAAGAAGGTGATGGCATTAGCGAATAAAATTGAGTTATTAGATAAAATTTCTAATGGTGAAAGTGTCTCCTCTGTGACAAAACATTCTAAAATCAATGAGTCAACGGTATGATCAATCAAAAAATTGGAAGAAAAAATCTGCCGTAGTGTTCGTGAAAACACGCTAATTGCTTCAAAAATTTGCTCTGTAACTCGTGATGTTAAATTAGAAAAAATGGAAAAATCTTTAAATCTGTGGATAGAAGACCGAACTCAAAATAAAATTCCATTAAGTTCACTCATCATTCGTGAAAAGGCAAAACTCCTTTATCAACACTTTAGCGAAACTGGTGATAGCACTGGCAGGATAAGATTTTTTGCTAGCAAAGGCATATTACATTTAATATTAAATTGTTTCTTATTTTCATTTCGATGCCATATGCTTGCATTTTACTATGTACTGTCTACGTACATAGTCATATTATGAAGGTACATACATAGACAAAATTTTAGACTAGTTTTTCTTATATATTTCATACTTTGGAACGGAACCCCTTTATTACTATGGGAGCCATAACACAGTACTCGCGACATTTCTCAGGAACGTAAAACTTGCAAATAGCGGGGGTTTACTGTATATGGTTTCAAAGTTATTCCCTGCATTGAGTTGCTTTGTGACACCACCATAGTATCCAATCAATTTGGCCAGCCAAGACTTCCCTTTAATAAAACCATGCTGTGGTTTACTGTATATGGTTTCACAGTTATTCCCTGCATTGAGTTGCTTTGTAACCACACCATAGTATCCAATCAATTTGGTCAGACAAGACTTCCCTTTAACAAAAATATGCTGTGTCTGAGATAAAACTTAAGTCTTGTCTAGATCCTGCAGTGCCTCCATTAATTTCACTGGAACAGAAGTTAAACTAACAGGCCTATAATTACTTGTGTCGCCCTTTGATCCTCCTTTGTGAATTGGGGTCAAATTTGCACATCTCCAGTCCATGGTACCTCCCCTGAGTTCAAGGAAGCTCTCATAATTATCGCTAAGGGTTTGCTTACTTCCTTTGCTGCCTCCTTTAACATAATTGGAGATCTTATTTTTATCTTCAACAATTTCTCCTCCACTTTCTTCTCAGTTATTACAAAATCATCTAGCTCACTGCCAGAGTTTACTTCACCTCTGGCATTCCCCTCCCTGAATAACTCCTCAGGTGTGAATGTCAATGCAAAATATTCATTTAGTTTGTTAGCTGCCCGAGCAGGATCATCAACAGTTGAACCATCGATATCCAATGGACCAATCTGATTCATCCCCTTCCGTCTACAGTTTACATAGGTAAAGAATTCTTTGCTGTCTTTCTTTGCAACCTTTGCCAAAGATTTCTCATAATCTGCCTTTGCTGGCCTAACCTCCTTTGTGACTTGGTTATAGACCAGCTTATATCTATCATAGGCTTCCATGTCACCCATTAATTTATATGCATCCCATGCATTTTTCTTCTCTGCCACATGTCTCATTAGTTCATATGACATCCATTTAGGCCTAAATCTTGAACAATATTTCTTAGTTGGTACGTAAAGCCTAGTAGCTTCCAAGATAAGTTCTTTGAATGCTTCCCATTTTGAATTTGCTGTTGTTAACTTCATCAGTTCGTCCCACTGTATAGGATTTTAATACTGTTTCAGACCGACATAGTTGGCTTTACGAAAGCAAAAACCCTTCCCTTTACCCCCCATGGTAGTTACTTCTTTGAGTAAATCCAACTTCAGCACACTGTGATCACTGCCACCTAGTGGTTCTTTTATCTGCAGATTCTTAATGCATGAAGAATCACTATTGATAATCAGATCAAGAGTATTACTCCCTCTAGTTCTTGCTAGTGTGTGAGTGACCAACCCACAAACTCCAGTCAGCATCTGGAAAATTAAAATCCCCCATTATAAGACTCTCTGATTTACTGGCCCACTCTATTTCCTTGTACAGTTTTTTATTATACTCATCAAAGTTCTTAGGCCTATAACACCCTCCTAATCTCAATTTTGATTTCCAAGTGCTTGTCACACCAAACTGACTCGACACTGCACTGTCCAGCGATGTCCACTGGCTGGATCTCCTTGGATTTTGTGTTTCTTAACTAATAGCATAACCCCTCCTCTCTTCCTATCCTGTCTATGCTTCCTGTACACATTGTACTCCTCAAATTCCAGTTCTGCATTCCATATATCTGTGTGACACCACGTCTCTGATATACCAACAATATCTGCCTTTGATGTTTTGACGAACACCTTAAATTTATTTACCAAACTCCTAGCATTAGTGTACACGCAAGTATACATGCACCTGTTATTATTCTTAGCTACCCAAGAGACTGTAGAAGCAGTCTCTCCTGTTAACAGGAGAGACTGCTTCTACAGGGATGGGATATACTTAAATAGAAAAGGTGCAAGAATATTTGCTGATGCTATCGAGGCAGTGTTAGGTGGGTCAGAAAAGTGCTAGCTTGAGGGGATACAAGATTTGTTTGTTCATTTGTTTGTTTATTTATGTGGCCTTAGTTTCATCAGCAACTAAGGCCATATTGCTCCGGGGATATGCAGTGGTCATTCCCTGATCTTTCCGCATCCTCCGTATTTGATGGTCATGGGCTCGAACCCCGGTCTAATCAAGAAGCATGTGCTACGCACTGCTGCTCCTGCCCAATTGGCTACGGAGGTGCCTAGGGGGATACAAGGACTAATAGATTAACAGCCACTGGCAGAGGTGAAAGTGATTCTTGCACTGCTTCTATTTGAATGAGCAGCAGCCTGAAAAACACGATGCAGGATATTTCAGAGACTGCTGGGAGTCATTGCGGTACAAGTAAACACATGGGTTGTGTTAGGGTAGTTAAGAATAGGAACAGGCGCATGTATACTTGTGTGTACACCAATGCTAGGAGTTTGGTAAATAAATTTGATGAATTTGAGGTATAGCTCAAAACATCAAAGGCAGATATTGTCAGGATATCAGAGACGTGGAGTCACACAGATATAAGGAATGCAGAACTGGAATTTGGGGAGTACAATGCGTACAGAAAGGACAGACAAGATAGGAAGGGAGGAGGGGTTATGCTATTAGTTAAGAAACACATAAAATCCAAGGAAGTGAAGCCAGTTGACATCAAAGCAACTAGAAGGAGTAACATTCTTGATCTGATTATCAGTAGTGATTCTTCATGCATTAAGAATCTGCAGATAAAGGAACTACTAGGTGACAGTGATCACAGTGTGCTGAAATGGGATTTACTCAAAGAGGTAGCTACCTTCAGGGGTAAAGGGGATGGTTATTGCTTTCGTAAAGGCGACTACGATGGTCTGTGACAGTATTTAAATTCTATACAGTGGGACCAACTGATGATGTTACCAACAGCAAATTCAAAATGGGAAGCATTCAAAGAACTTATCTTGGAAGCTACTAGGCTTTACATACCAACTAAGAAATATTGTTCAAGGTTTAGGCCTAAATGGATGTCAGATGAACTAATGAGACACATGGCAGAGAAAAAAAATTCATGGGAAACATATAAATTAACATGTGACACAGAAGCCTATGATAGATATAAGCTGGTCTGTAACCAAGTCACAAAGGAGGTTATGCAGGCAAAGGCAGATTATGAAAAATCTTTGGCAAAGGATGCAAAGAAAAACAGCAAAGATTTCTTTACTTATGTAAACTCTAGAAGGAAGGGGATGAATCAGATTGGTCCACTTGATATCGATGGTTCAACTGTTGATGATCCTGCTCAGGCAGCTAACAAACTAAATGAATATTTTGCATTGACATTCACACATGAGGAGTTATTCAGCGAAGGGAATGCCAGAGGTGTATTCAACTCTGGCAGTAAGCTAGATAATCTTGTAATAACTGATTGTAAAGTGGAGGAGAAATTGTTGAAGATAAACACAAGAAAGGCACCTGGGATGGATGGGATCTATCCAGTTATATTAAAGGAGGCAGCAAAAAAAGTTAGCAAACCTTTAGCCATAATTATGCCAGCTTCCTTGGACTCAGGGGAGGTACCCATAGACTGGAGATGTGCAAATGTGACCCCAAAGGGGGATCAAAGGCTGACACAAGTAATTATAGACCTGTGAGTTTAACTTCTGTTCCAGGAAAATTAATGGGCGCACTGGTTAAAGAAGCACTGCAGGATCATCTAGACAAGACTTCAGTTATAGCTCGGACGCAGCATGGTTTTGTTAAGGGGAAGTCTTGCCTGACCAATTTGATTGGATACCATGATGCAGTCACAAAAGAGCTGGATGCAGTGAATAACTTTGATATTATATACTTGGATCTTAGAAAGGCTTTTGATACTGTTGCACATGGAAGACTGCTGCACAAATTGGAGCAGTGTGGCATTGGAAGCAAATTACTGCTATGGATAAAGGGGTGGTTGAGGGGGAAGACAGAGAGTGGTAATCAATGGACGCTGCTCATCGTGGACTAATGCTATTAGTGGAGTCCCTCAGGGTTCAGTGTTGGGTCCATTATTGTTTTCTGAATTTATAAATAATATTGATGATGGTATATCAAGCTTAATGTCCAAGTTTGCAGACGATATAATGGTTGGCAGGGTAGTTAAGGACACTACTGACGCTATGCTGCTGCAACAGGATCTGGAAAGGTTGAGTAGATTGGCTGAGAGGTGACAAATGAAGTTTAACATTGACAAATGTAAAGTACTACATATGGGAAACAGCAACCCCAGAGCAACGTATCAACTCTGGTACTACACTGACAGTGGCAGAGAATGAAAAGGACCTGGGGGTAATTGTGCAGGCATATATGAAGTTCTCTGAGCAGTGCAGACAGGCTGCAAGAGTAGCTCATGGTGTATTGTCAATGATATACAGGAATTTTTCTAGCAGGGATAAGGAGGTGATTATTCCCTTTATAAGGCAATGGTCAGGCCACACCTTGAGTACTGTATACAGGTCGGGAGGCCTCATTTCAAGAAGGATGTAGAGCTGCTGGAACGATACAGAGAAGGGCAACAAGATTAGTGAATGGAATAAAGGGTTGCTCTTACGAAGAAAGGCTTAAGTTTTACAAATTACAGGGTCTGGAGACTAGGCACCTGCGAGGTGATCTGATAGAATTGTATAAAGCTTTGAATGGTTTGAGCATTCTCAATGCCAATGAGATTCTTCCTCTTGCTCAGAATAATTACCTCAGAATGCATAAATTCACATTGAGGAAAGACAGATTTAGGATAGATATGTGGAAATTTGCCTTTAGCAAATTTCCGCACATCTATCCTAAGTTGTTGTTTGGTGGAAAAGACTTCCATTTCTTGTTGTGGAAGTTGATAGCCTATATAAATTTAAGGCTCAGCTGGACAGGTATTTCGAATGAACAAAGAGGGGTGAAGTGGAAGTTTTTTTTTTTTTTTGGATGATGCTGCAGAAGCTTGCTTTCTTGCATCATATGCCTCTACTAATACTCTAACACAACCAATGTGTTTCCTTGTACTGCAATGATACCCAGCAGTCTCTGAAATCCCCTGCATCTTGTTTTCCAGACTGCTGCTCGTTCCAATAGAAGCAGTGCAAGAATCACTTTCACCTCTGTCAGCGAGTACCGTTAATCTATTAGTTTGTGTTCCCTCCACAATCTAGCAGTTTTCCGACGCTCCTAACACTGGCTCGATAGCATCAGCAAATATTTTTGCACTCTTTCTATTTAAGTGTATCCCATCCCTGTAGAAGCCGTCTCTCCTGTTAACAAGCACAGACCAGGCTGAGAAAAAAAATTCTACCCCTTGAGACTTACACAATCTTGCCAATGCTGAATTGTTGTTGTTGTCGAATTTAATGACACACAGGCTATCAAGGCCATATTGTGTCTTTCTGATGGTAAATATGAAATATCAGCTTCATTAGTATAACTTTATTTTATGATATATTCCTATAGAATTTAGGAAAAATAAACAGCAGTTCTTTATTAGGATCATCTCCAAGAATCTGCAATAAATTTATTGATGACTGTGTATTAACAATCGATTTAAAAGTACAGTCCATTTCTGGTTATTTAGGATACATCGGGACTAGTGCATTTTGGCCCGATTAAGCGGCTGCCCCAATCATTCGAAGTTTCACGTAAATAGTTAAAAATACAATGTATCCCCCCCCTACAATTAGTTCAATCAAATCATGTTACGACGAACTCACCATAGTAAAGTACCGTTCACTATACGATGTGTAGTAAGCGCCGGTCATTGTGATCACATTTGTGAATTGAATTTTAATTCTATTAAACAGCGATTTTAAATAGAGAAAATATGAGGAATATTATCCACAGGCTATAAAAGTAAAGATATATTAAGCACAAATTTACCCTTTATTACCTTACTTACCAATTAAAAAATTAAAAAATATACGTGAAAATCTGAAGAATATACATTATAATTGGAATAATTAATACGTACTGCAATATGTTACATACTAACTATTGACATTTGTGGGTGGGGTTAAAATTTAAAACAGTAAAAAGATAAGCAATCAATAACAAAGAACACGGCACACACAAACTGCAAGTAACATGATACGCGCAAGTGAGAATGGAGTAACAAGTTTCAATGCTTTAAAAATAGGAATGAAGAGAAGATCTCAAAATTAATTTTTTTATATGATTCAAGATATCATGGAAGTGTAAACTCATTTCACCATAATAACCCACAGAATTCCAGCTGTCGGTATTATCGCAAATTCAGTAAGATCGAGTTTACTGTCCGTTTATGATAGATTTAACTAACAGAAAAGCCCAATAAACAGGTGACTGCTAATTGTTTTTATTGTTTTATGGTTGTGACCTCCAGAACTTCGACTGACCCACATGGTACCGTCGGAGACAATTGTAGGGTAATTTCCAGTGCTGCGGTCTCCTGCCCCGATTAAACGGCATGCTGTCCCAATTAAGCGAAGTAAACCCTGGCTATTTTCTGGATTGGTTTCTGTTTTTTAAGATTTGCCCCAAATAAACGGCTGCCCCGATTAACCAGTGGCCCAAATAACCGGAATCCACTGTATTTAAGCGGATGTTTTGAAAGTCGGGACAGGCCACTAGCAAATGTACATCATGTCAGTTGTACTTGACATGATGTACATTGGGGAGCACTGTCATTGGTTAATAGATACAGGTGAGTGAGGTGCGCAATGTCCAATCCTTAGCCTTCCTAAAATTGTTTCTCTCGTCTGCTTTTCTGGAAGCTGGAGAGCCATAGCTTTGGTTCTGGTTTTATTCAGTAGTTTGTTTCCTGGATAACCTCTCCAGATTAGTGACCAGCTATTGTAACACGCTTTATGGATGATGGGTTTGAAATCGGTATATGGAACTTGACAATTTTGTAAAATAGAAATATCTGGTTGTTTGCCTGCAAGATCTGCCTTTTCATTTCCTGCTATCACAGAATGCCCTGAGATCAAGCAGAATGTCAGTTTGGTTTGACTCATTACACACAAGTAATTTAAAATGGATTTGTTTCATTACAGGGTGAGAGGAGAGTTGGTATTCCTATTTATGGCAGAGCCAGCACTGAGTGATTCAGTGTATATTAACCCCTTCCCGGAACATTTTCCCCCTGAAAATGTGCCACAATGGATTGACTTGTTTTATTTTACAGATTTAAAGTATGCATCATGCATATACTGATTATATAGTTTTTTGTGTTTTTTATAATTTTTTTAGTATAAAATACAGGTGAGTAATGAACCCATTTGGGCTATCCTGAGTTATCTCGTGTATGCCAGAAAGTGTGGAAATTATGCAGATTTTTTAGTAAATTATCACTTGTACTAAAAGAAAGGAATAGAAAAACACAAAAACAAATGCAAACTTACTTTATTCCCTGAAAGACAATTTGAATTCCATAAAAAAAAAAAAAAAAAAAAAAGCATTCTGCAAAAAAAATGGCATTTCATGAAAAACAAACAGTAATTTTACTTGGTGTGGTAGGTCTTGAAGCAAGGAGTGAGTGATGCAAAGACTAATTTCACATATTTCGCACATGTAGCATGTCTCCTTTTGAATTTTCTTGCCATCTCTGTTCTGCTTTTTGGAGCATACTCAACAAGTTCTAATTGGAAACTACTTCTTCTCAGCTGGTGGAATATCAATGGGGTAATGGCCTGGTGAATAGCAAGTTGAGTGGCATGTTGAGGACAGTCTTCCCTTTCTAACTGCCGGAATTTGCGGGTGATATTTCTTGATAATTTCATCAATCAGATCCAATCTGAAATTCAGGGTTGAAAGAGCTTTTTGGCCATCTGAAATCGTTTCATACAGTAGAAATGAATTCCACACAGCTAGGTCCATTAGGTGAAAGAAAACCTTGTAGTATTTTTTAATCCGTTTCCTTGGTAGGGGATAGTCTGCCAAATGCTGGTCAACTTTATCTACACCTCCCATGGAAAAGTTATAGTCACAAAATACTTTGGGTCTCTTCACTACTCCTGTTCAAGTTTCTATTTCTTCCTGAGAAGGATTATGGACCATAGATACCAACACTACATCTTTTTTATCTTTCCAAAGTAAGGCCATGACTTTCCCTCTTTGAAAAGCAGCAACCTCTTGCCTTTTCAGCTTTTCCTTTCTGTTTAGTCTCACTGTACCATAAACATCAGTTTTCTTTGTGATGAGAATATCAGCTAATTGGGGACTGGTATAATAATTGTCCACTGTGAGGCAATATCCTTTTCCTAACAGAGGCTTTATGAGAGTCTAAACCACTTGCGTAGACATTGGAAGACCAATAAAGTCTGGATCCATTTCTGTGCCTTTTCCAACATATATTATGAAAGTCCAAACATAACCACTTTCGGATTCACACAGCATATAATATTTTATGCCAAACCTTGAGTGCTTCAATGCCATGTACTGCACCCAACTGAGTCTTCCTTTGTACAACATCAAGCTTTCATCTATTGTTATATCTCTTTTTTGGAATATAGAGACTTCTAAATTTATTTTCTAAGAAGCAATAGACATCATAAATCTTGTTTAGTTTTGGATTTGGGTGCGTATTTGCATCATATGACTCATTATCTTAGAAATGAAGATATTGTTTTATCTTTTTATAACGCCTAAGAGCCATCGTAGTTCCAAACACTGGTGTCTCAAGTAATGGCTTTTTTGACCAGTGCATATATTCTTCAGGCTTTCTCACAATACCTTGCAGCATTTTCAGAGCAAAAAATACTCTCAATTCAGGATGCATCACTGGAGTCCAACTAGAATCACGAGTGCCACTTTGTTCTACAAATTTATTAGTCTCAGAGCACACTAGATTGATTACCTCTTCATCAAAAAATAAAGCAAAAAAAAGTCTAGGGGAGTCATTTCATCTGTACTGCTTTCAATGCAAAAACCTGGCTGAGCAGAAAATGGAAATCTTGGAGGTGGCAGGAGAGGTCTTTAGTGCAGTCAATTTTGCACCTCTCTCTAGCAGCTAAAACACTGACATCATCTTCATCTGAATCAAAACCTGAAAAAGAATCTTCAGAACTGGATTCACCAAAAATTTTCAATTCACTATATGAATTGTCACTAATCTCTTCTTGTGGCTTTAATATAAAAATAAATTTAAAAATCAACAGGAACGCACAAGCAATAATTGTGAACTAGCTATATTCTGACACACGGCCACTGCAAGTGGATAGGCAAGGTCGCTAATGACCTGCAGTTGAAGAGGGCGCCGAAATATTTTCCGATATTGTTTTCCAATTGGTAACCGCTTATCAATATTCAGCATTTAGTTAACGCTATCAGTATTCAGCATTTATTTTATTTTGATTATTGGCGGCACGTAGGAACACGAGCTACTGTTCTTATATTGCTATACAATAAAAGTAAAATGAAAGTCAGTCGTCTGCTGCAAGGCATAATAAAATCTCAAGAAATGTCGGGATTTATCTGGCTAATACAAAATTAGCCAGATAAATACCAGAGAAAATAGGTTTCAGTCCTAAATTTGGAGGTATTATTGTTTGCTTTTTATCCTGAGATTTTTCGTGTATGTTCCAAATAACTTTTAAACCTAAAAACAAGGTATTTCGGGATAATCCGTGAAGGGGTTAAAGCAGACGGAATTAGATGTTCAATAATGTGATTCAGAGCTAAGTTTATAGGACAGAGCTCAGCAGTGAAGATACTGCATTCTACTGGCAATGAGACAGAAGTGCTGAATGACGGGAAGATTGCTGCAGCACCTATTTGGGTCTCAGTTTTTGATCCATCTGTATAGATTTCACATGTGTTTGAATTAGAAAGAGTGTAATTTGCATGTAATTGTGCGATATTGGAAGGAGACAGGGTGGTCTTTTCCCACTGTTGAAAGCAGTCATCATATATTGCCCAGATATTTATCCAGGGTGGATCTAGTTGAAATATATTATCGATTTCTATATTCCATGATTGAGCCAGTTCCTTAAATCTAAGTGATGCAGATCGGTTTTCATTAGGCTTACTGTTGTAAAAGGTCGCTGTGGTCGCGGAAGTGTACGGACACATCTGCAAGAAGCTCCACTTGATGTAAACGGCGGACGACGATATTGCGATCTTCGATTTAGGCAAGTATTACAACATGGATTTTTCAGGTTTGAAGAGTATCACAAATGAAGGTAAGTAAATTAAGTCGGGCAAGAATAGTTTTTGTGATTGTATTTGCTTATTTTTGCTCTTTTGAGAGTGTTTTTGTTTAGCCCACTGGCATAGCCACTGATTTGAGTACGTCTCAAAAGTCCAAAAATTTGAATATATTATACTTCAAAACTGCTTGTGATATGGTTATTTTGTATGGAAAATATAATACTACTGACAGAATTAACTTATACGTAGTATATAAGATAGTTTTCTTTGTCTACAGGCGTTTCCCGCCAAAACTGGAAAGTCGCGATTTCTGATTTCTGGTGGGCCTACACTGGAAATAAGTACCTCAAACCAGTACTTAAAACGTCAGAAATTGACTTATTTATGCGAAAGGGAATTTAATGCAGAAATTATGGCTGAAAAATCAAATAATGACAAAATTCTGGTCCATGACTTAAAAGACTTCTGTGAAAATGACGCTAGAGTGCTCAGGGAGAAAGCCCCTGTTAATGAGGAAAATGGTAATGAACTGGATAGCTGGCCTCCTGGCCTCCTCAGTATTAAGAAGGGCAGGAAAGGAAAAAATCAAGAAACTATAGAAATTCCAGAGATGCAACAAAAGACAGAAAAAGAACTAAAACTAGACTACCTAACAAATTTGACTGACCTTATCAAACAGGCAAAGGAAACCAGAGTGTATCTAGAAGAATATATGCACAAGCAAACCAGCAGGATTACTTCTGCAATTAGGCTGCAGATAGTGAACTGTTGGTCACTGCTTGAGCAGCGGCTGATTGAATTAAACACAGAGAACCAAGTGTTAAAATCAAAATTGGAGGTTACAACTGAGGAGAAGAACAACTATAAAACAATGAACACATTAACCTATGCCCAATGTGCAAAGGTTAATGGCAAACAGGACATAACTAAAGCAAAACAAATAGCTACTAAGCAACCTAATATAAACAAGGAAAGCAACATTATTATTCTAAAAGCAAAAAGTAACTCTACTCATAAAACCAGTGAGACAATTAAGGACACAGTGGTAACAAAGCTGAGGCCTCATCTGAGAGAAATAAAGATAAACAACATGCGGAAAATCAGGAATAATAGAGTCCTGATCGAGGTAGCAAGCAAAGATGATCTAAGAAAAATAGAAAACCACCACGAGATGGAAAAACTGGGCTTGCTCCCTGAAAAACCAAAAGGGAAAAACCCTAATATTATAATCTTTGATGTACCTGTGTCAGTAATAGAAAAAGAATTCATGATGGATATCTACTTCAGAAACTTTAACAATGAAATGACAATAGATGAATTTGCTGCTGAATTCCTGCTGAAAAGAGCAACAAAAAAGGAATGGACAACTCAACATAATTGCAGAAATTACACCAAAAATTTGGAAGGTATTGCAGGGACAACAGAGAATCTATGCTGGCTGGACCAGTCACAGATTTAGAGAACACTTCCCTATCCAAAGTTGCTGCCATAAATATGGTCACATTGCCAGAGACTGCAGTCAGAAAGAACCTGTTTGTGGTCACTGTGCAGTAACTGGCCATGATTACAAAAATTGCAAAAATAAGTCTCAGCAGCCAAAATGTGCTACTTGCAAGGCAGCACGGCTGACTGACTATACACATAGTATCAGGGATGATAACTGCCCCAGTTATAAAAAAATGGCAAAACTTATTCAATCTAGGACCAACTATGGGCCAGATTGAAAATGTGACTGTGACTATGGCTCTAAATCTTGTCCAATTGAATGCTCAAAGAGCAAGAGCCATTGTAGATCAGATCAAATTGAAAGAAAATAATATAGATATCTTGGTACTCCAGGAACCCTACACCCATATGGGTAGGGTTCAGGGATACCCAAGAGGCTATAAAATAATAGAATACACCTCAGGTGTCCCTTCTACAGCAATAGTAGTTAAAAATACTGACCTTACAGTCACAAAGGTGGGTCACCTCTGCTCCCCAGTGGGAGTGTGTGCCCATATTACCAGTGCTGTAGGACAGTTTTACATTATTTCACTATATTCCAGACCAGGCGAAGATATAAATCCAACTATTGAATACCTACAAGTAGTCACAAACTTGCTACCTACTGCAAATATCATAGTGTGTGCTGATGTCAACTGCCGGTCACCCTTATGGCATAGCCATACGGAAGACAGAGCAGGCACACACAACGGCCAGATACTTTCAGACTACATAGCCACCTCACCCTTTCAAGTGCTAAACCAACCAAATAACCTCCCAACTTTTAGCAGTACCATGTGGGAGAGTGACATTGATGTTACTCTTGCCACCAATTCAATAGCTTATAAAATCACAGACTGGTGTGTCCAGCCAGCCCGGACCACATCAGATCACAGAGCCATTTCCTTCAAACTAAACAGGCAATTACAAACAACCCAACACTCTCTGTTGGATAACCTTAAAAAGGCAAACTGGCAGATTTTTGACTAGATAACTGAGTGGTCTAGATCATGCAACTGTAGCCCGGACGAGCAAGCACTGACTATGACAAACATTTTAACAAAAACAGCAACCCTGTCTATCCCACGGAAAAAACCGAGGAAGCAGACAGTTCCCTGGTGGTGCCCCGAACTGACTATACTCAGAAGTTTTTTTTTTTTTTTTTTTTTTGGTAGTTGTTGGCGCATCGGCTTCTGTGGCCATAGTGCACCTCCCAAGGTTTTTGCAGTACTTTGATCCAAGCCCGAGGCGGGATTCGAACCCGCGACCTTTGGCTATACTCAGAAGTAGGGTACACCAAGTGAGGAGACATTTTCAAAGAGCTAGAATATCTTGGCCACAAAATGAGGTGGATGCACTGAGAGATTCTTATAGAACTCTCAGGAATCAGTATACAGCCCTCATAAGAGACAAGAAAAAGGAATGCTGGAGGCACTTGGTGGGAACTACTGGAAACAATAACCCCTGGGGAGTTGTCTACAGAATAGTGACCAACAAGCTGCCAAGAGGAGATGTCTTAGAAACTACTGTCAAACCAGATGGAACCCCAACCCTGTGTTGGGTGGATTCTGTAAATAACATCCTAGACAGTATCATTCAGACTGAAACTGGAAATCATTCCCCCACCCAGCTAGACAATATAAAAGAAAACACTGAATATGACAATGCCAATATTGAACTTCTGTTCACTATACAAGACTTAGAAATAGCACTACCTAAAACCAAAAACAATAAATGCCCAGGTTTTTGACCTCTTAGAGGTTGAGATTATCAAAAAATTAGCGGAAATAGCACCACATAAATTAATAGCTTTGATTTGGTAGTTGTTGGCGCATCGGCTTCTGTGGCCATATTTGCACCTCCCAAGGTTTTTGCAGTACTTTGATCCAAGCCCGAGGAAGGAATCGAACCCGCGACCTTTGGGTTGCCGGTCAGGTACTTTACCCACTCGGCTAGCCCGGTCGGCCATTAATAGCACTATATAATAACTGTATGACAGAAGGTATATTCCCAAAAATATGGAAACAAGCTGTGTTAAGATTAATCCTCAAAAACCCTGAAAAACTCCCTACTGATCCCAAATAATATAGACCAATAGCCCTACTCCCTGTACTAGGGAAAATATATGAAAGACTAATATATAGCAGATTAGCTCAATATTACACAGAAGCAGGTTTGCATTCCAACAATCAGTATGGTTTTAAGCAGGGCAATTCTACGGAGGATGCCATGCACCACCTACTGACAACAGTTAAAAACACAGAGGAGAAATATATGCTGGCAATCTCCATTGACTTTGCTGGGGCATTTGACTCACTCTGGTGGCCTAGTATCCTTAGGAGGCTTTGCCAGGCAAATGCCCCACAAAACCTCTATAAGGTAATAAACAGCTACCTTACAGACAGAAGTGTCTCAGTACGCAAAAGGTTCCAGGAATTGACACACCCTGTGAATAAAAGCTGCCTGCAGGGTTCAATCCTTGGCCCTTTCTTTTGGAACATTTTTCTGGACAAATTTCTGGCCTTGGATCTGGGCCCCGTGGAAAGCCTGGCCTTTGCAGATGACATGATTTTCCTTGTAAAAGGTAACTCACGAGTGGTTGTAGAGCAAAGATCAAATGCTGTCCTCTTGCAGCTGCAGGAGTGGGCACAAATGCACATGCTCAAAATATCGCCTGAAAAAACCAAACAAATACTTCTAAAAGGCAATTTGGACATAAGAAGACGTCCACAAATCAAAATTAACACAACCACTATAAAAATGGTAACAGAACTAAAATATCTTGGAGTGGTCTTTGATTCAAAATTAACTTTTTACCCCCATTTGATCTACTTGGCGAAGAAAGTGAGAAATTATGCAGGTATGATTGCCAGGATCAGTCGAGCCTGTTCAGTCGAGCCGGTGCAATGTTCCTACCAGTTATCACCTATGAAGCCGGTGCGTGGTTCATCCGCTCGGCCATATTAAGAAATAGGAATAAATTAGAATCGATACAAAGGACAATACTACTCACTATTACGAGAGCATGTCGCACAGTAAGCACACCTGCACTACAGTTGCTGGCCGGAACTCTCCCACTTTACCTGGAAGTAGCCAAAAGAGGCTTATATTATAGATTTAAAAAGGGCATACCCACAGAATTTCTGGGGATAGCCCTTGACACAGCCAACACCTTCAATGATGAAAGAAAAAGAATAGCCACAAAGCTCCACGAGCTATGGCAAACAAAGTGGGAGCAGGAAACCAGAGGTCTGGTTACCAAACGGTTTCTGCCACGGGTGTCAATGGTTACCCCAAAGCCACCTAAGTGGTATGCCCCTGGACTTTTTACAACATTTATATTGACAGGTCACGGCTCCCTAAAGGCGAAACTAACCTCCTTAGGCCTGACCAATGACCCAAACACTGCACCTGTGGCAAAAGTGAAGACTGGGCACACATTCTATACGAATGTATAATATATGACATCCCCAGAACAGAGCTAATAGCACAGATTGGTCCCCTTCCCAGGGGAGAAGAACATCTGTTCATCATAGAAGAGCAAAATTATAAAGCTTTTACATCTTTCACACAGAAAGTATTCGAAATGCGCAGAGCAATGCAAAGAATGGCAATTCAGCCCCCCAGCAATTAAACAATAATCAATAGTAAAATTGCCCAAGTTTCCCACCACGCCCAGACGATGACTTAAAAACTGTCAGGATAGCAGTATTCTGCACTCTGACAGAAACCTGACATGACAAACCTCCCCAGGATTACCCTGCCATGTGTAGGAACCTGGGGCCCCATGCCAAATAAGTAACCACGTAGGGGAGGGAGATGTACAGGGAGCAGATTAGCTGAAAAATATCAGTAGGTTAGTAGCAAAGGGATGCAATGTAGTATGAATGAATGAGAATGAAAGACAATGAATAGGCTGGGAACTGAGTGAACTAGGAATTATGGTAAAAGGGAATAAATAGCAGTTTTGGTGAAAGAAAGAGTGACCTAGCATGGGTCTGCTGACGAGGCTACTAGAGACGGTCGTGTTCAAAGCCGCTAAGTGGATTTTTCTTATTTATTGATTTGAAATTATTGTTTTTCTAAAACTTTTGATTTAAATTTAGTAGTATAACATTATTTTGTGATTTTCTGATTAATTTGGTGTATTTATTCTTTACTCGGCCTTGTAATTGCATAAAAGTATCGGTAAAGGTTTCCACGTGTTTCAACTCCGCTACCGTTCGTAATTTTCCCGCCTTTGTGATACGATAGTTATATACCGTACTAGATAGCGTTAGTTGAACTTCGTTAGCAGTTAAATTGTACGTTTAAATAAATACATATAACGACTTAGATTACAAACATAATATAATTAATTATATTTAACATAATTAATAACATAACATAATTAATTATAATTAATTAATAAATTAATAGAATCATGACTCAGACCAGAGCAGCAAAGCAAAAGGCTCAAGCTAATGGAAGTGCTGTGGCTCAGAGCAGAACTGAGTGGGGCAGTTGTCCTCTGACTCACAGCCTTATAAAATGCATTGTTTGCTTGATGTTTGCAGAGCAATCGGGTACGGGACATGATACTGCCAAGGGGGATGTCTTTGTGTGTGCGCGATGCAAGGAGTGTATCGATATCAGGCAACAACTCGGCGTTCTTGTGGGCCTATATGAGAGCTTGAAGGACAGGGTGGATGCCCTCGAAGAAACTAAATTGAGGGGCCCATCAAGCTCTCAGCTGCCCACATCAACGCCAGAGCTTGCACTTGGGCATCGCGTGACACAGAGACAACCCCCAAGGCAGAATGCGCTGGTCCCGAAGGAACTAGTAGTTGTTGGTGACTCTATTGTCAGGGAAAAGGGGAACATGCTTTGTAAAAAAGATAGGTGGAACAGGACCAGGGTATGTCTGCCAGGGGCAAAGGTTGATGACGTTGTAGAGGGAATATCATCTTTTAAGGGCACAAAAGGTGATATAGTTGTACACGTTGGCACTAATAATATTAAGAGTAGGAGACCGGCAGAATTACTTAACAAGTACAGGTCACTGTTGAACAAAAGCCGAGAATTAGGGTTGAATTTGAAAGTGTCTGCAATTCTGCCCAGACACGATAGGAGGGAGTATATGATGAGAGCCTTGTCGATCAATTCGGCCCTGGAAAGATTGTGCAAGGCTCAAGGGGTAGAATTTTTTCAGCCTGGACTGTACTTGTTAACAGGAGAGATTGCTTCTACAGGGATGGGATACACTTAAATAGAAAGGGTGCAAGAATATTTGCTGATGCTATCGAGGTAGTGTTAGGTGGGTCGGAAAACTGCTAGCTTGGGGGGGGGGGAGACAAAGACCAATAGATTGACAGTAGCCACTGGCAGAGGTGAAAAAGATTCTTGCACTGCTTCTATTAGAATGAGCAGAAGCCTGAAAAACAAGATGCATGGTATTTCAGAGACTGCTGGGAGCCATTGCGGTACAAGTAAACACACGGGTTGCGTTAGGGTAGCTAAGAATAGAAACAGGTGCAGGTATACTTGCGTGTACACCAATGCTAGGAGTTTAGTAAATAAATTTGATGAATTTGAGGTATTGCTCAAAACATCAAAGGCAGATATTGTTGGGATATCAGAGACGTGGTGTCACACAGATATAAGGGATGCAGAACTGCAATTTGGGGAGTACAACATCTACAGAAAGGATAGACAGGATAGGAAGGGGGGAGGGGTTATGCTATTAGTTAAGAAACACATAAAAACCAAGGAAGTGAAGCCAGTCGACATCGCTGGACAGTGCAGTGTTGAGTCAGTTTGGTGTGACATAAGCATTGGGAGATCAAAATTGAGAGTAGGAGTGTGCTATAGGCCTAATGACTCTGATGAGTATAATAAGGAACTGTACAGGGAAATAGAGTGGGCCAGTAAATCAGAGAGTCTTATAATGGGAGATTTTAATTTCCCAGATATTGACTGGAATTTGGGGGCTGGTTACTCACACACTAGCAGGGCTTTTGTGGATTTATTGGATGATTGTTTTCTACATCAGCATATTCGGGAGGCAACTAGAGGGAGTAATACTCTTGATTTGATTATTAGCAGTGATTCTTCATGCATTAAGAATCTGCAGATAAATGAACCACTAGGTGGCAGTGATCACAGTGTGCTGAAGTGGGATTTACTCAAAGAGGTAACTACCATTAGGGGTAAAGGGAAGGGTTATTGCTTCCGTAAAGGCGACTACGATGGACTGAGACAGTATTTAAATTCTATACAGTGGGACCAACTGATGATGTTACCAACAGCAAATTCAAAATGGGAAGCATTCAAAGAACTTATCTTGGAAGCTACTAGGCTTTACATACCAACTAAGAAATATTGTTCAAGGTTTAGGCCAAAATGGATGTCAGATGAACTAATGAGGCTTATGGCAGAGAAGAAAAATGTATGGGATACTTACAAATTAACACATGACACAGAGGCCTATGATAGATACAAGTTGATATGCAAACAAGTTACAAAGGGGGTTAGGCAGGCGAAGGCAGATTATGAGAAATCTTTGGCAAGGGATGCAAAGAAAAACAGCAAAGAGTTCTTTACTTATGTAAACTCTAGAAGGAAGAGGATGAATCAGATTGGTCCACTTGATATTGATGGGTCAACTGTTGATGATCCTGCTCAGGTAGCTAACAAACTAAATGAATATTTTGCATCGACATTCACACATGAGGAGTTATTCTGCAAGGTGAATGCCAGAGGTGTATTCAACTCTAGCAGTAAGCTACAGAATCTTGAAATAACTGGGAGTAAAGTGGAGGAGAAACTGTTGAAGATAAACACAAGAAAGGCACCCGGGGTGGATGGGATCTATCCAGTTATATTAAAGGAGGCAACAAAGGAAGTAAGCAAACCCTTAGCCATAATTACGAGAGCTTCCTTGGACTCAGGGGAGGTACCCATAGACTGGAAATGTGCAAATGTGACCCCAATTCACAAAGGAGGATCAAAGGCTGACACAAGTAATTATAGACCTGTGAGCTTAACTTCTGTTCCAGGAAAATTAATGGAGGCACTGGTTAAAGAAGCACTGCAGGATCATTTAGACAAGACTTCAGTTATAGCTCAGACACAGCATGGTTTTGTTAAGGGGAAGTCTTGCCTGACCAACTTGATTGGATACTATGATGCAGTCACAAAAGAACTGGATGCAGGGAATAACTTTGATATTATATACTTGGATCTTAGAAAGGCTTTTGATACTGTTGCACATGGAAGACTGCTACACAAATTGGAGCAGTGTGACATTGGAGGCAAATTGCTGCTATGGATAAATGGGTGGTTGAGGGGGAGAAGACAGAGAGTGGTAATCAATGGACACTGCTCATCGTGGACTGATGTTATTAGTGGAGTCCCTCAGGGCTCAGTGTTGGGTCCATTATTGTTTTCTGTATTTATAAATGATATTGATGATGGTATATCAAGCTTAATGTCCAAGTTTGCAGATGATACAAAGGTTGGCAGGGTTGTCAAGGACACTACTGACACTATGCTGCTGCAACAGGATCTGGAAAGGTTGAGCAGATGGGCTGAGAGGTGGCAAATGAAGTTTAACATTGACAAATGTAAAGTACTACACATGGGAAACAGCAACTCCAGAGCAACGTATCAACTCTGTGGTACTACACTGACAGTGGTAGAGAATGAAAGGGACTTGGGGGTGGTTGTGCAGGCAGATATGAAGTTCTCTGAGCAGTGCAGACGGGCTGCAAGAGTAGCTCATGGAGTATTGTCAATGATATACAGGAATTTTTCCAGCAGGGATAAGGAGGTGATTATTCCATTGTATAAGGCAATGGTCAGGCCACACCTAGAGTACTGTATACAGGTCTGGAGGCCTCATTTCAAGAAGGATGTAGAGCTGCTGGAACGAGTACAGAGAAGGGCAACAAGATTAGTGAATGGAACAAAGGGGTGCTCTTACGAAGAAAGGCTTATGTTTTGCAAATTACAGTGTCTGGAGACTAGGCACCAGCGAGGTGATCTGATAGAGGTGTATAAAGCCTTGAATGGTTTAAGCATGCTCAATGCTGATGGGATTCTTCCTCTAGCTCAGAAAAATCACCTGAGAGGGCGCAAATTCAAATTGAGGAAAGACAGATGTAGGATAGACGTGCGGAAATTTGCCTTAACCAGCGGGTGGTTGGTTGGTGGAACAGACTCCCATCCCTTGTGGTGGAGGTTGATAGCCTAAATAAGTTTAAGGCTCAGCTGGACAGGTATTTTGAACGAACAGAGGGGTGAAGTGGAAGTGGGGTTTTTTTTTTTTTTTTTTTTTTGGCTGATGCTGCATAAGCTTGCTTTCTTGCATCAAATGCCTCTACTAATGCTAATGCTAATGCTAATGAGGGAAAGAGCAAATGTAATTGGCTGAAAGAATACAAAGTTAAAAATAACTTACATTGCTTTATATATATACTGTACTAACAAACATTTACTAACCACATAAACACTATCACTGCATTCTCCCCTGGCCTACAAAAAAAAAAAAAAAAAAAAAAAAACTTGTGGCTAGGCCTGCACCACAACTGAAGAACAACAGTAAGTTGAGGTGCCCAGAGAGTGCAATGCAGAAAGTAAGAGTCGAATAAATGAGATGAGAGCTAGAAGAATGAATAAAAGTGTAAGCATATGAGAAAAAGAACACAAACCATAAATGCTACAGTTAAGTACACACTAACCTTAGTTTTAATTAGAATTTAAATTTACACTACACATCATTGCATTCCCCTTGGTGTGTGAGAAAAAGACGAATGAGTTGAGTGAAAAAAAAAAAAAAAATATATATATATATATATATATAAAACTTGGGGGGAAAAAAATTATAAAATAAGAAAAAAGTATTTAAATAAAAAAATAAATAAATAAAAAAATAAATAAATAAAAAAAAAAAGAATGCAAGTAAAGTGAGAATGCAGATTATGAATGAACTAAATGTGTGTCTCTCCCACCCCATTGCCTGATGGGTTCCCCACTGCCAGCTAACATATCCCACCCCCGGAGCGGGATGGGCAGATTAACCCTCATACCGGATTCGACACTCCTTGGACATGACACCGATGAAGACATTCTGCGGCTTTGCTGCCAACGGCGATCTGAACTGGGTACTCTAACCTGGTTCCCTTTAAAACCCCATCCCCAGGCAGGGGAGGGAGGAGATGGATCTCTGTCTCCTCTCCTCCCTGCCTACCCCCCATACTTCGCCTGGTGGGGCTCGTCTCCACTGACCTCTTTGGGGATGCATACTCTATCGTCCCTATTCTTCTATCTGTTTTCCCCCCAGTCTTCAGTCTCCCTCCCTCCCTCTCTAACTAAATCAACCCTTAACAATTCCGCCAAATTCTAATCAAAGTCTAAATTCTACCGGTTCCCTGTAAATCTCTAAGACAACTAACACTATTAGCTAGCGTATAGCCTCACATGTCTAAATTTAATAACATCAAAATTTTGCCCGACCTATTTGGCCTTTAACACATCTCTTTAGCGTTCAACCCCAACCAGTGATTTCCTAACAGCAATCCCATTAAGCATTAATGTCAAACGCAATTTTTTTTTTTTTTTTTTTTAATAATAGGTCCTAGCCACTGAAATCCCAGGAAACTAGGTGGCAGGACCTGCCAGAGCAATTTGTTGTGATACTGGATACACCCGGCTAGCCTCCACGTGGCAGGGTATGGGCAACGTTGGGCCCCACTAGGGGCCTGGCGGCCAATAAGCTGGATAAACAATGGTCACAACATATCACACTGCACAGACATGGCCCACACACTTTCAAGTCTCTGGCTTGACAGTGTACTGTCCTCGATACAGCGAAACACACGCGGAGATGGGAGAAATCCCAGGTGCCATCCGACACGAACATACCTTGTTGTAAAATGACTTGCATTTAGTATTGTACAGACATCTCCAACAAGGGTATGAGGGAAGACTCCGGATTTTTGCAGCATACATCAGAAGTAATGTTTTTCTGCAAAGGGAGGTTCATGGGCTTCAATGTAAAGGCTCTGAACTGGGGAGGTTCTGAACGCCCCTAGAGCGACTCTCAAAGCACTGTGCTGGATGGTGTTTAATCGTTCTAAAGTACTTTTCCTCGCAGAATCACATACTGAAGAGCCATACTCCAAGCAAGACCTAATGAGAGCTCTATAAAGATGGATGAGGGTATAACGATCAGCGCCCAATGACATGGATGACACACATTGGAGGATGTTCAATTTCTTCAAGCAGATGGTTCGTAGATAGGCCACATGTGCTAGTATCAGGCCAAGAAAACGGACAGCATGAGCAAGAGGAACTGGCACGGTATTTATCTTTAGTTCCAGATAAGGATGAAGTGACCGAAGTTTGCAGAAATGTGTGGTAGTGGTTTTCTGTTTAGCGAGATGATATCCATTGCGTAAGGTCCAGGATTGAATTCTTGTTAAAGCAATTTGTAGCTGTCTTTCGATAGTATTCGTACTTTGCAATTATGGTGAGCATGAATACTATCGAAATGGTGAGATCGTCAACATACATGTATACTTCAATCGTTTTTGGAAGTTCTTCCAAAATATTGTTGACCCTAATCGCAAATAGGGTTGGACTCAATATGGAACCTGTGGGACACAGGGTTCCATATTGAATGGATCATCCTTTTCTTGAATGTGAGATGTTGACAGCATGTTTTTATATAGGACCTGAAATGTACGCAATTTTAAAAAGTTCTGAATTATTAAAGGGAGATGGCTTCTCAGCCCCAACTGATGCATATCTTTAATAACACCATGACGCCATGTGGTGTCAAATGCTTTATGAATATCCAGGTCGACCATGACTAGACGTTGTCTCCTGACAAAGGCATTACGAATGTTGGATTCAATTTTTGCAAGTACATCTAGGGTGGATGTTTTTACGGAAGCCATATTGGTGATCAGAAAGGAGATTTTCGGAGTCTAGAATCCAGGTGAGCCTCTTATATACCATCCTTTCAAAGATTTTGCCCAAAAAGCTTGTCAATGATATTGGTCTGTAATTCTGAACTAGAGAAGGATCTTTGCCTGGTTTTGGAATAGCACAAATATAGGAATGACGCCATGACAGAGGACATGTATTTTCTGAGAAGATCAGGTTATAAAAGAGTAATAATAGAGATTGGCTTCACACAGATGCTTCAGCATACTGTAGTGAATGCTGCCTGGTCCTGCTGTGCTTTTCCAAGATTTGCTCAAAGATTCTCTCAGCTCAGATAGAGTAAACAACTGGTTACATGGAAGTGAAAGTCTAGGTGAGAAATTAAATTTATGACGTTCTGCATCAGTTTTAGTGTGCTGAAAGGAGGTCACATAAGAGGAAGAGGCAGAAATGTTATAAAAAGATTCTGCTAAAGCATTTGCAATGTCAGTAGGAGAGGATAGGTTGGTTTTTTTTTTTTTTAGGAGCATTAGCAACTAAGGCCATATTGCTCCAAGATATGCGGTGGTCATTCCCTGACCTTTCCGCATCCTCTGTATTTGGTGGTGACAGGTTCGAACCCCGACCTAATCAAGAAGCGTCTGCTAAACACTGCTGCTCCTTCCCACCTGGCTACGGAGGCACCTAGGACAGGGTAATTCCTGCCCATTGCATTGTATTATCGGAGATTGCAGTGGTAGAAATTTCCCATTGAGGGCTTGAATTTTTTTTCCAAATGATTCGAGTGTCAGTATTTTTGTTAATAGTTGAGGTGAATTTAATCCAGGAGTCATGTTTTGCTGTCTTCCTAATTTGTCTTGCTTTTGCTCTGAGTTTTTTTGTACATAATTAGGTTGGTGGTAGTTGGAAATTTGCGAAACTGGTTCCAGGCACAGTTCTGTTTTGCTTTGGCGCATTCTTCATTCCACCACTGATTTTGGTGTACATGCCTGAGCTGATCAGATTTTGGAATGGAAATTTCTGCTGCAGATAATATATGGCTTGTACTGTGATCAGTTACGTCATCAATTTTGTTGTACATATAGTTTGTCAAGTTGAACATTTTTTCCAGTCTGCTTTATGAAAGTTCCAAGAAGTATGGCCTTTAGGACATGACGGTGTCATGTCCTAAAGTTTGAATTTAACTGATGATAGGAAAATGCTTGAATTTAACTGATGATAGGAAAATGATCACTGTGGAATGGATCACTTAGTACTAATCATTCCATGCTTGGAAAAAGAGTTGCTGAACATATGGATAAGTCGATGGCTGATGTAGTACTTGTAGGTAGTTGGAAATGAGTTGGAGAGCCAGAATTTAACAGAGTCAGGTTATGGTTATCCAGGAATATTTCTATTAATTGGCCTCTCCTATCCATGGTGGAAGATCCCCACAATGGAAGGTGACCGTTGAAATCGCCAAGACTGAAGGTGGCAGTTGTGTGATAAGATTGTCAAGTTCAGTCTGGGAGCAAGGATAATTCGGCGGGATAAAAATGGATGCAAGGAAGGGTTAACGATATTTCTATTGCTATCCGAACCGCTACAACTTCTAAGGAGGTTTGTAGTTGGAGATGTCTTGACGGTATGTTAGTTTTGATAAGAATAGCCACCCCACCACAAGGCATAGCCACCCCACCACCTAAACATAGTATAATTTTTAATTTTCAGAGAAACTTGTGGTGATAAAAAGGTTTCCTGTAAACATACACCTATTGCTTTAGTTTGTATGGATAAATCATTACTTATACAAATGCAGTAATATAGATTTACTTATGAGTAAATCTATATCACTGCATAATTTTCTACAGTTCCATTGAAGGAATTTATTCATTGGTTGGAGTTATTTAAGGGAGATTGATCTGACTGTTTTTTCTGAGAAGGTTTCTGTCTGCTTAGTTTCAATTTTTCATTTCTGGGAAAGGTTGGCATCGTGTATCCATGGTATCATTAGCATGTAACTAGTACAGTCAGTCCTCGTATAGCACGATAGTTGTGTTCCTAGAAACCCTCGTGCAATATAAATAACAGGCCCTATGGGAAAAATAGGGTTAGGTGCCGAGCACCCAAGATCGAACACACATTTGTAACCAAAACATTACCAAACATAATAAATAATCGTTATAAAATACTTATGTATTTTATTACAATTATTACGTAATAAAATATTCTAATGCTTTTGCTTCTATCATAAGCAAACTTGTTCTTTGTTTAATTTTCTATCCAAACAGATGACAGCCATTCTATCTCTTCCAATTCTTTGTGTCTTGATCTAATGGATTTTATTATATTTTTAATTGTTCCTGCTATGAAAGTGTTTTTATTTTCTCTGCATTCTTTCTAATTCTCGGCGTTGTCTCATTGAGGCCTGTAGCACGTGCAATATCACATGTTCTTTCATTTTATTCAAAGTGGACAGACTGGCCATAAGCCTTACCGGGGGAAACCCCGGTGGTCCGGAGGCCAGTGTGATTTTAGCCATAAACGCTAGTATGAGGCGGCTACAAATTTTCCCAAGTAAGAATTTTTGACCCAGTCCACCTCTGTCTATCCATATTGCTTTTCCTTTTCTCTCTGAATCTGTAGTGTCTTCACAAGGATGCTTCCTTTCACACTTTTAAGTATTTTACTCATTTTTAGCGAATAAAGCACAATTACAAAACGAGGAGGCACGTTTATATACATAAACAAAGCTGGCACGTATAGCAACTGAATAAACAACACCGTAAAGGCAGAGACACTATTAATACTTCACTAGCTCACATTTTACTAAAGCACATTTCTGGAGGTCACTACCATAAAACAATAAAAACAATTTCCAGTTGCTGGTGGAATCTGTTATAAACGGGTAGTAAATTCGATCTAATTGCATTTGCGATAATACCGATAGCTGAAATTGTGTCAGTTTTTACATTATTATGGTGAAATGTGTTTCCCCTTCACCGATATAAAAAACAAAAATACATTTTCAGAATCTTCTCTTCATTCCTATCGTGTTGCATTCAGTTGGAGTGATTCCACATTGGACTGCAATTTCTTGTAAACACAAAGGCGAATCGTGCATAAGCGAATTCAGTTTGTGTTATATACAATATCGTTCCCCTATTTATAAATCCTGTATGATCGAATTCGTGTAGTGTAAACACGTGTTATACAAGGACTGACTACTTGTGTCTTCATCCTCTGACTGAACCTCCATTTAAGTGTTGCTAATGCGTGGTTTCACTTTCTTCTGGTTTTCAATAGTAGCTGATTTTGTTTTTTCGGGCAAGGTTGAGATAGCATCACTTGGGATGCTGATCGGGGTGTTGCTGGTCTCATTGACTGTAGTTTTCTTATTGTAAGTAAGCACGGTTTTGGCCTAGGTGGCAAAGGAAATATTCGGTTCGATGGAGACATCTGTTTGCATTGCAGCAGAGCAGCTAATTTGGTGACCGATGCATTTGGTGATCGGCTAGGCATGGTTAGCATTATTTGGTTTCTTGCTTCAGGGCATGTGACTTTATGCTCCACTTGACACTTCTGGATTTTTTTACCTGTTTTCCAAAGGTCACACGCTTTAGAAAATGCAGGATGGCTTCCTTTACAGTTTGGGCAAGTGGGAGGAAGCTGTACAGTCAGTCTCCTTGGAGCTGCAAATAGGGCACACAGCATCGTCTTGGCATGCCGTCTGAGAATGGCCATACTTCTGGCACTTAAAGCAGCAAATGGGATTCGGGATGCAAGGTCGAATCTTGCAGTTTAAGTAACCTGCTTTTACAGACGATGGGAGATTTGGAGTACTGTGTCAAAATAATGGACCTGGTTGGTAATAGGTTGCCATCTTTTTTTGTCATAATTCTCCATGCATGAGTCACTTTTTGTTCACTAAGCTCTTGAATTATCTCTTCTTCAGACACATGTAGTAAGTCTCATTGGCTGATAACTCCTTTAGAGGTGTTCAGAGTGTTATGGGCTGTTACTGACACAGGAATATTGTTAAAAGTTGTTAATTTTAACAATTTTTCTGAGTGACTTGGCTTAGAAGCTTCAATTAGGTCTTCAGATTGGAGATGTTTAACCATTTTGGGAGATCCAACAACCGATTCGAAACATTTCTGTATTAGAAAAGGTGATAGCTTGCCGACAGGTTGTGTGTATAGCGAATGCATTATGAGAAATGCTAGCATGTCTGTAGTTTGTTTTTCTGTCCGTAGTCTCTTCAGACGATTCAAGTCATGCTCTGAATCAGAGTTAACAAGTCTGGAGCCCGTGGGCTCTAGCGGTGGATATGCATTGCAATCCATCGCTGCTCCTTTTAGCCCTGGAAGAGGGAATTCCTTCTCCCAGGTTACTGACCCTGCCACGTGGAGGCAGGAGCAGTGCCAACCAGTGACCAAGTGATCAGCAGAAGAGGAGAGCAGTACGTTGCTAAGCTTGGCCTAAACTGTGGAACTAACGAAAACATTAGTTTTCGTTAGTTCCACAGTTTTAGGCCAAGCCGGGGTACTAGAAACTTTTTGAGTTGTCTATTTGAGTCTTTCCAGTTGTTGTGAATGACAAGGGTGGGAGAAGCGATTAAAGTCTTGGGGAGAAGTGACTGGCCGGTGAGAGCCATGCAAGACTCTGTGCAGGCGCTTCCCCACCATTGCCGCCTCAACACTGGCTCTCTGAGTACCTCCTTGCCAGAACAACTACAGCTTTGAAAATTGTTAAAATATACTTCTCGTCACAAAATTTATAAATGATCTTTATAGAATTATTAACTAGTTAACAACCTTTTTGGTCACCAAAAGGAGAGTTACTTAGTACAAGGAAGCGTGCTATCGAAATCCAATAAAATTTTTTTTTAATTTTAAACACAAAAAGTAAACGATAGGTTTCAATCAGAATAGTTTTCTCTTGAAAAGCATTGAATAACGCATTGCAAATGTAATTTTTAAATTTTTAGCTCCATTAGCGACAGATATACAGGTGGGGGAACAAGAAAATTTCTCGCATTTTCCTGTCTGGCGCCGACATTTTTGATTTAAAAAATTTTTTAAATTATATTTTAAGCCTACTTGTTGGACTCTTTCCAATGGTGTATAATAAGCTATAGGTTGTCGAAAATCACCTCACATTTTACCCCCCATTTCTCAAACAAATTTTTGTCAACAATGATCAATATGGCATCATGCTGGCCCACATGATGTACAAACCCGTGCAAAATTTCAAGTCAGTAGGTTGAGTGGTTCCATAGATACAATGCTGTGACAGACAGACAACCGAGTGACATTATAAATAAATAAATAAATTTTCTGTTTATACTCCGGGATGACCAAATGGTCAGAGGAGTTCAAAAGATAGACAGAATACAAGAAACAGCACCATATTTAACAGTCACGAGAACGAATCCAGGTCACTCAAGGCAGGGGTCATTAATCACCCGCGCGATTGATTACTTGGCTACAGCAGCCGTCTAGAGGGTCCTTCGTTAGACTACGGACCCTAAAAATAATAAATAAAAATAAATAACATAAGTAAAAATAATTTCATAATAAAGTTTTTGTAGAATATTCCAAATTTTTATTAAGTTCTCATCCAACACTCGATGCCGTTTCCGGAGTGGCCATGAATCGATATATTTTGCTGGATCGAAGCAGGTCAGTGGTGGGCCTACAATTTTAAGAAACAGGAGGGAAGAAACTTTTGTCATTAATGAAGCTCTGGTTGGGCTGACGATCAGATTCATTTGTGAAAATCCTCGTTCACATTCACTCGACGAAATTGGTATTGTACTTAGAGCGTCCACCAAATGCTTCCATTCTTCCGAAACCATCTTTTCAATTAGGTATTCCGAAAATCCACGAATTGCATCTTTCATTTAACTGAAACCTAATTGATAATTTTCTAACTTAATTTTCACCAAATGCCAACAAGTCATGTTTAGAAGGTTTAATACCTTCGTTGTCCTCGTTTTCCTTCTCACATCACCAATATTGTTACTAGTGCTTAAATTTGAATTTTTTTTTTTTTTTTTTTGAAACTGTCTTTTTTCCCATATGGGGAAAAATATGGACACCACAAGGTGGACCAGAGCCCATTGGGAATACCCCTTGATCTGCTAACTGTTGACCTGCGTGCGACTACTCCATATATAGGACAGGTGGTTGGATAGGTTTTACCAGGTCCTTGAGGTTGTCACAGACATTCTCTCAGACAAGCTGTACTTGCTACCTGGGAGTCTAAAACGCTGATGGAACTGATATTCGGGTGACACTCAAGTCAAGTGGATCCAATTTCGGCTAAGACCGGACGGTCTGTGACAGCCAAATCCTCTGCTTGCACCTTCACGACGGTGGGACTGTAGTAATCCTGAGTATCACCTCCATGCACAAGTACATGGTGGGTGACCACCCAGGTAAGAACCAATGTAAGCAGGGGTCAAGGTGTAGCGGCCACACCACTTGGAGGAATACCGCCCCTCTATGTTACCAGGCAGTACTAGGTGGTAGATGACTCTCATCAACCGGTGCAATACCACCATTTTGCTTATTGGAGGCTTGAAGTGGTGGAACCCATGTTTAGTCTCTACAGCTAAGTTCTGGTCAACCTTTCCCCATCTCTTCCATCACACAGTACGATTGATAACTTTTGAGGTTATGATGAACATCGTGGCAAGATCCATTATTCCTTAAATTTCGAGGATACAGCTCTAAAACGGTGTTCGCAGGTTGGTCTCTAGTTAGTACATCGGAACGAACCTATTGGTAACTCTCTAGGAGGCTCCCAGATCAGCTAGTGTATAATCTTTTTACCTCTACTCTGCCAGATAGTGACTGGAGAGAGTCCGAGTAGTGTGTATGCGGGGGGCATTGTCGAGGCCACGTTATGTCAAGGATCTGGGTATATTCTTACCATGTGTAAGCCATATCCAAAAATTTCATTACTTCATACAGCATGTACCACGCACTTTTTCTTACTATTGAATACACCATGAATTGTCAAACTAATAGAGCAAGCTTACCTGCGAAAAGATCTAAATCTCCCAAGCACTTCCTAATTCATTTCACAAATATATGTGGTCTCAATTCTAATCTCAACGATGTCCATTTCCACTTGCAGTCTGCCAAACCCCACGTACTTTTTCTGACAGAATCTTAGTTATCGGCTGATTCAACTACTGCTCATCTCAGATGTCTAAATTATTCGCTGTATGATTCCTTTCGCCTCAAAGGTGGTACTTCTGCATATGTCCATTCTGATATTCCCTGTTAGAGACTTGGCAATTTGGAATCTCCTCTCTTTGATCTTCTTTGGCTTAAAATCTCTCTACCTCAGTGTGTCAAATTCATCTGTTGTCTCTACCGTTCTCCCAACTCCACTAATCACTTGGAGCTCTTTGACTTCCTCTCTGGTGCCTCCATAGCCAGGTGGGAAGGAGCAGCAGTGTGTAGCACACGCTTCTTGATTATACCAGTGTTCGAGCCCATCACCACCAAATACGGAGGATGCGGAAAGGTCAGGGAATGACCACCACATATTCCCGGAGCAATATGACCTTAGTTGCTAATGCTCCTAAAAACCAAATAACAATAACAACATCCTCTCTTTGAAACTTGACTTTCTCCAGTCCAACTTTCCTAAGAGTGAGGTAATTTTTCTTGGTGATTTTAATGTTCACAACTCCAGTTGGCTTCCGTTTTCTAGTCACACTGATCCAGCTGGTCAAGATGCTGAGGCTTTTGCAATCTGAGGTCCTTTAGGCACTTCATATCACAACTTCGTGATTGTCTCTTCTCTAATGGAGCCTTTATCTCATGGCTGTTCCTAACCTTGTGTTGTTTGGCATTACAAGAATGCAAAATGGGATGACCTGCGTGATTTCTTTTCTTCTTTTCCTTGGTCGGATTACTGTTTCAAAACTTCTGATGTCAATGTTTGCTCAGATCGTGTCAGTGAAATTATTCTTGTAGGAATGGAATCCTTCATTCCACACTCCACTTTAAAATCTCGTCCTTTATCTAAACCTTGGTTTTCTAATAAATGTGCTAAGGCTGTTCAAGAGAAGAAGGTTGCATATTGTAATTGGCTTGTTTCTAATTCTTCAGTTTAATTTTCTGCCTACACGAAAGCTCGCAACAATTGTAAAGCAGTTTTAATCAGTCCAAACTAGAGTTTGAACAGGCTAAGAGTAGAAAACTTTCTTCTTGCCCTAATGGTAGCCGAGCATTCTGGTCTCTTGTCAAAGCTATTGGCCGCAACTTTTGCCCATCTCTGTTCCCACCTCTGTCCAAACCAGATGGTTCTGTTGTCACTTCAGCCAAGGATAAAGCTGACCTAGTACCATCCCATTTTTCTTCCGACTCATGTATTAATGATCTTGGTAAAACACTTCCCACCATTCCCAACACGCTCATTCAATGCCCCCTGTGGTCTTCCGTCAAAAGGATGTCAGAAGGATTTTGAAGAATCTTGATGCTAAGAAAGGTCCTGATGGTATTTCTCCACTTGTTCTCAAAACCTGTGTTCCTGAACTTACTCTATTCTTTGCCACCTTTTTTCACTTTCTTATTCCAAAGGTGTTTTTCCTTCTGCTTGGAAATTTGCTCATATCCAGCCAGTTCCTAAAAAGGATGGCAAATCTCTCTCTCATCCAATTATCGTCCCATTGCAATTCTACTAAAGTAATGGAGAAATCAATTAACCGCGAACTCTTAAACTACCTAGAAACCTTCTGTCTTTTCATGCCAAGCTAAAAAACTGCCATTCTCTTCTGATGAGAACCCCCCAAACACTTTCACAGTGTGTATGAATTACAGTTGTGACTGTGAATCAGATTGATCTATACCTAATGATCTGAATATTAAATTACAGATAGAGAAAACACAACATTTTGAAAAAAATATGTCCATGAAAATGTTCTTACTTTACCCATCATCACCCACAAACAATAAAATTTAAACAATATTGTTACGACACTTGTTCCTAATGTGAATAATTAGGTAGTTGACATTTGAATCCTATTTGTAAACATCTCCATCATTATAAATATAATTCATTGCTATTGAATCCACCCTCCTGGTATACTCTGAAGGTTCTGAAAAGTGATGTCAAGATAGAACCTTATGCCCCTATATGTGGAAGATTTCAGAAATTCCTGCAGCTGTGTCATAGCCCTTATGCATATACCAAAAAGCTAAAAAAGTTATACACATGCATGTTTGTGTGTGTGTGTGGGGCACAAAATTAAGACTTAACAATAAATTAGAAGCAAATATAATTAATTAATTAAAGAATAGAGAATACAAAAAAAGTACACATTCATTTTCTGATTATATTCATGTATTACAATTTCTTTTAGTATATGGAACACAAGGCTTCAATCATGTAATTGGAAAATGGAGAGAGAGAGAGAGAGAGAGAGAGAGAGAGAGAGAGAGAGAACTGTAAATACCATCATTAAAAAAAAAAAAAAAATACTGGTCTAAGAATGCTATACAAATTGGAGCAATGTGGCATTAAGTTACTGCTAGGGATGGATGGTTATCAACGGGCACAGCTCTTGCTGGACTAAAGTTATCAGTAGAGAGTAGGGGAGGTTAGTAGTCCCCACAGGATTCAGTGTTTTTTATATTTATATATATATATATATATTTTTTTATCCCTATATACATTAAAAAGTTTTCCTCCTAGTGATATTTATTCGAGCCAATGATAAAAGAGGGTGGAGCAATTACGTCACTAAAATGCACAGGTAAAAAATTACATAGGTCATTTCCTGATTAGATTTCAATCAGTGCGTTATAATGTTATATATTAGTATAATGTTATGATTATGCAAATAATAACAAAACCATACAAACATTTACAATCATGCCTCTACTATATCGAGATGATGGGTTCCTTCATCAGCTGAAAAAATAAAAAAAATAAAAAAATGTTACAATGAAACATCAAATGATGCCAGGCGTGGTCAAGTATTAGACAGTGAAGGATGTGCACGAAGTTGGTGAACATTAAATGAAACACACACAAATGGGTTACTGGGCAGAATCAGACACTTGAAGCTGACAATGTAGAGTGTGTATATGTGATGTAGGCCAACATTTGCTGCATTGCAAGAGAACTGCCTCCATAACGTTCACCAACCGCATGCATGTGCTTCACTGTCTAATACGTGACTGCACCCAGCATCATTTGATGTTCCACTGTAACGTTTTTTGTATATTAATAAGGGACCCATCATCCCGATATAGTTTGTATACAGTAGACTCTCGATTTTCCAGGATAGATGGTAAAAAACAAATCCTGGATAATTGATTTCCCGGTTAAACGAAAAATACAAAAGTCCCGACATACGTTCCAGAACTTCTTACTTCGTCAAGTTTTACGTAACTCGGGAATGACTAATAACATACTGCTATTATATTATTATTTACAAATCTAAATTCTGCACGATACTTGTTAATGTTTGGCCATTTTGATACATCCTTATTATAATGATTTCTTAGAGAGATTTAACAGATGCGCCGTTTTCAAACTGTTGAATAATTTCAAGTTTTTGTTTAACTGAAAACACAACTCTTTTGCGTTTACCCATCATTTTCACAATTTCTAAACAAAAAAAATAAATAAAAAATAAAAAAAAAAATAAAAAATTATATATACTAAAAAAAAATTTCCGACACCCCTGACATAAATAGTGAAATACAAAATTTGTCCTTTGGCGCAGCAACGGAACACAACAATCGACGTGATGCACTAAAACAAACTAACATTTGGTCTCTCTCTCTATCTCTCTTTTTTTTTTTTTTTGAGCGGTGGGTGTGAAGACAGCGGGGATTGTAAGATAATAGGTACACTAATCTCCCAATGACAACTTATAATGCCGCCAGTCGCTTATTACTTGAATTTTTTTGATTTCTGGTTGATTTTTTTTTTTTTTTTTTTTTTTTTTAATTTGGTGTCTTCAAGTGTCCCTGTTAATCCGATCCCAGTTAATCGAGACTGCTGTATTTGTAAATATTTTAGCCCTGCTCTTTCAGATGCAACAATATTCCTCATTATAATGATTTCTTAGAGAGATTTAACAGATGCACCGTTTTCAAACTGTTGAATAATTTCAAGCTTTTGTTTAACTGAAAACACAACTCTTTTGCGTTTACCCACCATTTTCATGATTTATAAACAAAAATAAAATAAAATATATATATATTTATATATACTATAAAAAAAATTCTGACACCCCTGACATAAATAGCGAAACAAAAAATTTGTCCTTTTGCGCAGCAACGGAACACAACAATCGACGTGATGCACTAAAACAAACTAACATTTGGTCTCTCTCTCTATCTCTCTTTTTTTTTTTTTTTGAGCGGTGGGTGTGAAGACAGCGGGGATTGTAAGATAATAGGTACACTAATCTCCCAATGACAACTTATAATGCCGCCAGTCGCTTATTACTTGAATTTTTTTGATTTCTGGTTGATTTTTTTTTTTTTTTTTTTTTTTTTTTTTTTTAATTTGGTGTCTTCAAGTGTCCCTGTTAATCCGATCCCAGTTAATCGAGACTGCTGTATTTGTAAATATTTTAGCCCTGCTCTTTCAGATGCAACAATATTCCTCATTATAATGATTTCTTAGAGAGATTTAACAGATGCACCGTTTTCAAACTGTTGAATAATTTCAAGCTTTTGTTTAACTGAAAACACAACTCTTTTGCGTTTACCCACCATTTTCATGATTTATAAACAAAAATAAAATAAAATATATATATATTTATATATACTATAAAAAAAATTCTGACACCCCTGACATAAATAGCGAAACAAAAAATTTGTCCTTTTGCGCAGCAACGGAACACAACAATCGACGTGATGCACTAAAACAAACTACCATTTGGTCTCTCTCTCTCTCTTTTTTTTTTTGAGCGGTGGGCGTGAAGACAGCGGGGATTGTAAGATAATAGGTACACTAATCTCCCAATGACAACTTATAATGCTGCTAGTCGGTTATTACTTATATTTTAGTCCTGCTCTTTCATCAGATGCAACAATATTCCTCATTATGGAACCCGAAGCAAAAGGCCTTTTCCTCAGTGACCTATGTAAACGCAGGTAATAATTACATAGTGATATTTATTCGACCTTGAGAATGCAGCAAAGTGGGGTAGCCAATGGGAGAAGAGGGATGCAGGTCAAGTGGTACAAGTGGGCAGGGCAATTACGTCACTACAAATGCACAGGTAAATAATTAAGTCATTTCCTGATTAGATATCGATCAGTGCGCTTCGACAGGTGTGACTTTTAATTGAAAAGATTTATTTGACTTACTCCGTCATAATTTTACATTTTAAGTAGAAAAGTGTGCACAGAAGTTGCTGAGCAAAGCAAACAGGGGGCAAAGTCCCCTAGTATTTATTAATAATATTGATAAAGGCTTATCAGGCTTATTTTTAAGTTTACAGATGACTCAAAGGTTGGCAGGGTGGTTAACAATAGTAATCATGGTATGCTTCTGCAACAAGATCTAAAAAAATTAAGCAGACTGGGTAACAAATGGTAAAAATATAGGGGTAATTGTGCACCCACCTTTTATGTCGCTGACACTAATGACAGTGTGCTACTGCAACAGGATCTAGAAAAATTGAGCAATGGGCTGAGAAGTGGCAACTGAAGTTTAACATTGACAAATGTAAAGCACCGCACATAAGCAGCAGTAACCCCAGAGTAACATATCAACTGTGTGGTACTACACTCAGGGTAGTGGAGAATGAAAAAGATCTGGGGGGTAATTGTGCAGTCAGATATGAAGTTTTCTGAACAATGCAGACAGGCTGTAAGACTAGCTCACAGGTTCTTGTCGGTGATATATAGGAATTTTGCTCGCAGGGATAAGGAAGTGATTATCCCCTTGTATAAGGCAATGGTCGGGCCACACCTTGAGTACTGCATATAGGTCTGGAGGCCTAATTTTAGGAAGGATACAGGGCTGCTGGAACAAGTACAGAGGAGGGAAACAAGATTGGTGAGTGGAACAAAGGGTTTCTCTTACAAGAAAGGCTCAAGTTCTGGAAATTGCAGTGCCTGGAACCTGCGAGGTGCCTAGTCGGTTCCAGGATCTGATTGAGCTGTATAAGGCCTTGAATGGTTTGAACAAAGTCAATGCTGATGGAATTCATCATCTTGTTCAGATTACTCACCTGAGGGGACATAAATTCAAATTGAGGAAAGACAATTGCAGAATAGATGTGCAGAAATTTGCCTTTAGCCAGCATTTGGTTAATTGCTGGAACAAATTTCGATCTGTTGTTGTGGAAATTGACAGCATAAATAAATTCAAAGCAGAACTAAACAAACATCTGGAGAGAATGGATGGGTGAAATGGGATGTTTTTTTTTTGGCTGATGCTGTATAAGCTTGCTTTCTTGCATATTACGCCTCTGCTAATGCTATGTGTAAAAATGAAAAATGTATAAAGAAAATTAGAGGCGAGGGAAAAAAATGTATATACATGAAAAAGTTTCTTACTCTGTCGATCACCACCTCTAGCACCTCTTGGCCACGAAGTGTTACCTCGACCACCTCTTCCTGGACTCCCTCGACTACGAAATCCACCTCTGCCACGCCATGCATTACGTCTCATCCAGTTGCTTGCCGACACTCCGAATGTTTCTGCATTTAGTTTTCTTTCTTGCCGCCAGTCATGGCGCTGAATATTTCTAGCAATATAGCCACTACTTTAATATGTGCAACATAAAGAACACACTGTAAGCAACTTCATAACTTTGATATTTTGAAATACATTTCAGAAGAATAAACAAAATCATGCAAAATTATATTTCATATATGGAAAAACCAAAAAAAGAAAATAAATAGAAATTTAAAAAGGTGCCAGAATTCAATGCCATATATACACATCACCAAATTATTTAATCTTGAGCATTTCCTTAAAATTATATAATTATGTACCAAAAGTATGCAATTATTAATGCAAACTAGATCTTAGTTATTAATAAATACCTTATTCACTAATATACTGTGCAACACATATTCAGAAAATTTGGATTTGAGGAAAGATTCTTTTCCTAACTAGAATGTGATCTGTATGTAAGGATGAGAAAACCAGATGCGAATGCAATTCAAATTTGCTATTATACCTGTTTTCATATTCAGCTATTTTTTTAAAATAAATTTAAAAAGAAATAGCTGATTATAAAAATACTGTAAAGATTACTACACATATAATCAATCAGACAGCTCATCAAAGCGGCTTAATATTCATATATAGTTATTTCTTCTTCTGAATAGTACATTAATGTACAAATAAAACTCAGCATATATATAAAAAAAAGAAAATAAGCTATACACACGTTAAAAAAAAAAAAAAAAAAAAAAAAAAAAAAGGTCAAAAAAAGTGTTTCTTATTATTGTGACAAAATTCTTATGAATCCACACAACAAGAAAAATGATTTTTGTTTTGTTTAGTTTGCTGAATAAAAAATTTCAACTGTTGCTAAACTGGGTTGTCTAGTGTAAGTATCCAACTTCAAGTGTCCTCCTAGGTGGCCAGTTGTGTTTTTAATTGAAATGACTGCAAATGTTTCACCAAGTAAGTTATGAACAATGTTACCAAAATGTGTGATGACCCATTCTACTGGAGGAAAAGCTTTTGCAACTGTACCAATGGAATATAATCCAGAATAATCAATAAAACACTTGTGGTAGTGTCATCAAACAAGAATGAAGAGATCAATTTAAATTTAATTGTCTTTTGTAAGCTAATGAGTAAAGCTTTTTTTCCCCTTTGTTCTTTTTAACACTCGCACTTTAATTATGAACATTATTTGCAGACCCCCTGGAGTTCTTTACTGACACCAGGGATCATGGACCACAGTTCGAGAAATGCTGCTTTAGGGAGTTTTTTCTGTAAGAATACAAAAAAAAAAAAAAAAAATTTTCGGAACAATAAGGATATATACATGGTACCAGACCCCCTATCCAGAAAGCTTAAGACCATAGGATTTAAAATAAATAATTAAAAATTTTATATTAAGATTTATTTCATCTAAAAAGTGTTAGAAAATACAAATTTTCATACTACAATAATAAAATCAACTGACAAAACAGTATAATATAAAAGTTAAAACAGTTCATTTACAAAATAAAAATAGAGTACATAAAAAATTCTAAAATTTAAGTGAAGATAAGTTTAAAAAGTATATAATAAAAGATACTAGCACCTCAATATGGGAGTTTGATGTTTTGCATTTCAAATATCAGCACTTTTGACAACAATGTTAAGTATTTCAATATGCAATAATATATGCAGTGCAACCTCATTATAATGCAGATGGTGTAGATATCTTTAACAACTAAAGCCTGAAATAAAATTTACCCAGTTTTTTTTCCTAATTTTTAATATTATTGTTATTTCGTTTTTTTTTTTTTTTTAGGAGCATTAGCAACTAAGGCCATATTGCTCCGGGGATATGCGGTGGTCATTCCCTGACCTTTCCATGTCCTCCGTATTTGGTGGTCACGGGCTCGAACCCCAGTCTAATCAAGAAGCATGTGCTACACTGCTGCTGCTGCCCACCTGGCTATGGAGGCACCAATTTTTAATATAAAAATGTAATAACCTAAACAAGCATTATTTTGAAAACAATTTCATTTCAGCACACATGTGTACGGGTTAATTTTTGTTTTTAGGTTCTCTCTCTCTCTCAACCCCCACCACTCCCTGCTCACTCTGTAGGATTGCTAAATGAGAGCGGTGAGCACATACTGTTTTACTGCTGGCAGACACCTGTAAACTCTGTTTATTAGCTATGGAAGGAATACAGTTGTATTTATCTCATTTTCACTGCCAAAAGCAAATGAAAAATCTCTATTTTTATATTCATGAAACAATAAATTTTATTATAATCTTTATTTGTGGTACGAGTTAAGCTTTTGCTATGTCATGTCAGCTGTCCTATCAGAGAGACAGAATACAAATACAGGTAACCCTCATATTTAGTATTAGTTATGGCCACATGGTGCAAGGAAGCCTATGACTTGCCTATGCAGGTCAGTGCAAAGACCAATAGATTGACAGTAGCCACTGGCAGAGGTGAAAGAGATTCTTGCACTGCTTCTATTAGAATGAACAGAAGCCTGAAAAACAAGATGCATGGTATTTCAGAGACTGCTGGGAGCCATTGCGGTACAAGTAAACACATGGGTTGTGTTAAGGTAGCTAAGAATAGAAACAGGTGCAGGTATACTTGCGTGTACACCAATGCTAGGAGTTTAGTAAATAAATTTGATGAATTTGAGGTATTGCTCAAAACATCAAAGGCAGATATTGTTGGGATATCAGAGACGTGGTGTCACACAGATATAAGGGATGCAGAACTGCAATTTGGGGAGTACAACGTCTACAGAAAGGATAGACAGGATAGGAAGGGGGGAGGGGTTATGCTATTAGTTAAGAAACACATAAAAACCAAGGAAGTGAAGCCAGTCGACATCGCTGGACAGTGCAGTGTTGAGTCAGTTTGGTGTGACATAAGCATTGGGAGATCAAAATTGAGAGTAGGAGTGTGCTATAGGCCTAATGACTCTAATGAGTATAATAAGGAACTGTACAGGGAAATAGAGTGGGCCAGTAAATCAGAGAGTCTTATAATGGGAGATTTTAATTTCCCAGATATTGACTGGAATTTGGGGGCTGGTTACCCACACACTAGCAGGGCTTTTGTGGATTTGTTGGATGATTGTTTTCTGCATCAGTATGTTCGGGAGGCAACTAGAGGGAGTAATACTCTTGATTTGATTATCAGCAGTGATTCTTCATGCATTAAGAATCTGCAGATATATGAACCACTAGGTGGCAGTGATCACAGTGTGCTGAAGTGGGATTTACTCAAAGAGGTAACTACCATTAGGGGTAAAGGGAAGGGTTATTGCTTCCGTAAAGGCGACTACGATGGACTGAGACAGTATTTAAATTCTATACAGTGGGACCAACTGATGATGTTACCAACAGCAAATTCAAAATGGGAAGCATTCAAAGAACTTATCTTGGAAGCTACTAGGCTTTACATACCAACTAAGAAATATTGTTCAAGGTTTAGGCCAAAATGGATGTCAGATGAACTAATGAGGCATATGGCAGAGAAGAAAAATGCATGGGATACTTACAAATTAACACATGACACAGAAGCCTATGATAGATACAAGTTGATATGCAACCAAGTTACAAAGGAGGTTAGGCAGGCGAAGGCAGATTACGAGAAATCCTTGGCAAGGGATGCAAAGAAAAACAGCAAAGAGTTCTTTACTTATGTAAACTCTAGAAGGAAGGGGATGAATCAGATTGGTCCACTTGATATTGATGGGTCAACTGTTGATGATCCTGCTCAGGTGGCTAACAAACTAAATGAATATTTTGCATCGACATTCACACATGAGGAGTTATTCAGCAAGGGGAATGCCAGAGGTGTATTCAACTCTAGCAGTAAGCTACAGAATCTTGAAATAACTGGGAGTAAAGTGGAGGAGAAACTGTTGAAGATAAACACAAGAAAGGCACCCGGGGTGGATGGGATCTATCCAGTTATATTAAAGGAGGCAGCAAAGGAAGTAAGCAAACCCTTAGCCATAGTTATGAGAGCTTCCTTGGACTCAGGGGAGGTACCTATGGACTGGAAATGTGCAAATGTGACCCCAATTCACAAAGGAGGATCAAAGGCTGAAACAAGTAATTATAGACCTGTGAGCTTAACTTCTGTTCCAGGAAAATTAATGGAGGCACTGGTTAAAGAAGCACTGCAGGATCATTTAGACAAGACTTCAGTTATAGCTCAGACATAGCATGGTTTTGTTAAGGGGAAGTCTTGCCTGACCAACTTGATTGGATACTATGATGCAGTCACAAAAGAGCTGGATGCAGGGAATAACTTTGATATTATATACTTGGATCTTAGAAAGGCTTTTGATACTGTTGCACATGGAAGACTGCTACACAAATTGGAGCAGTGTGACATTGGAGGCAAATTGCTGCTATGGATAAAGGGGTGGTTGAGGGGGAGAAGACAGAGAGTGGTAATCAATGGACACTGCTCATCGTGGACTGGTGTTATTAGTGGAGTCCCTCAGGGCTCAGTGTTGGGTCCATTGTTGTTTTCTGTATTTATAAATGATATTGATGATGGTATATCAAGCTTAATGTCCAAGTTTGCAGATGATACAAAGGTTGGCAGGGTTGTCAAGGACACTACTGACACTATGCTGCTGCAACAGGATCTGGAAAGGTTGAGCAGATGGGCTGAGAGGTGGCAAATGAAGTTTAACATTGACAAATGTAAAGTACTACACATGGGAAACAGCAACCCCAGAGCAACGTATCAACTCTGTGGTACTACACTGACAGTGGTAGAGAATGAAAGAGACTTGGGGGTGATTGTGCAGGCAGATATGAAGTTCTCTGAGCGGTGCAGACGGCTGCAAGAGTAGCTCATGGAGTATTGTCAATGATATACAGGAATTTTTCCAGCAGGGATAAGGAGGTAATTATTCCATTGTATAAGGCAATGGTCAGGCCACACCTAGAGTACTGTATACAGGTCTGGAGGCCTCATTTCAAGAAGGATGTAGATCTGCTGGAACGAGTACAGAGAAGGGCAACAAGATTAGTGAATGGAACAAAGGGGTGCTCTTACGAAGAAAGGCTTAAGTTTTGCAAATTACAGTGTCTGGAGACTAGGCACCAGCGAGGTGATCTGATAGAGGTGTATAAAGCCTTGAATGGTTTAAGCATGCTCAATGCTGATGGGATTCTTCCTCTAGGTCAGAAAAATCACCTGAGAGGGCATAAATTCAAATTGAGGAAAGACAGATGTAGGATAGACGTGCGGAAATTTGCCTTTAGCCAGCGGGTGGTTGGTTGGTGGAACAGACTGCCATCCCTTGTGGTGGAGGTTGATAGCCTAAATAAGTTTAAGGCTCAGCTGGACAGGTATTTTGAACGAACAGAGGGGTGAAGTGGAAGTGGGTTTTTTTTTTTTTTTTTGGCTGATGCTGCATAAGCTTGCTTTCTTGCATCAAATGCCTCTACTAATGCTAATGCTGCTCCAGCCAAAAAAAATAAATAAATAAAAAAAAATTTAAGAATTTAAAAATTTAAGAATTATATTCTTAATTTTTTAAAAAAAAATTAAGAATATAATAATAATAATAATAAAAAAATAATAATAATAAATAAGAGAAAAGGAAATGGACAACCAAAGTGTTTCCCTCCTCCCGTAGTTAATTATCCAACTTACCTTTGAATTTCCACAAACTGTCAGCCTCTACCACCCATGTAGGCAACTTATTCCAGTAATTTATAACTGGCTGGCTAAAATAAAACTTCCTACAATCTGTCTAAACATTTCCCCCCATAACTTGAAATTATGGCCCCTTGTTCTAGAATCATTTATAACCATGAAAATTTCATCCTCATTCATTTTGCTTATGCCTCTCAGCCTTAACACCTCAATCAAGTCTCCTCTAAGGTGTCTAGTTTCCAAGCTCTGCAACCCATGCATTGATGTATTTCCTCATATGGGTGCCCTTTTGCCAATCTCACCAGGCAAGTTAGTCGTCTCTGAACCCTTTCAAGAAGCACAATATCTTTCTTTAGGGGCGGTCTCCATACCTGAACACAGTATTCCAAGTGTGGTCTAATAATAGCCTTATACAATGGGATTATGACATCCTTATCTTTACTAGCAATTGTTCAATACATCATCGACAGGACACCATGGGTCTTCCTTGCAACCTGTCTACAATGCTCAGAGAACTTAAAGTCTGACCGTGTCGTAACACCCAAAGCCCCTTTCCTCCACTAAGGGCTTTAGTTCAACTCCGGCAAGTGTATAAGTTATTTTAGGGTTATTGTTACCCAGTTGCAATACCTTACACTTTGCTGGATTAAAGCATAGCTGCCATTTTTCTGACCATCCCTGAAGTCCATCTAGGTCATCCTGAAGAAGCTCTGCTTGGCGGCGATCATTAACTACTCTAACAATCTTTATATCATCTACAAATTTAGACATCACGCCCTCTATCCCTTCATCGATGTCATTTATGAAAATCAAAAACAACAGTGGTCCTAATAATGATCCTTGGGGAAACCCACTTCTTACATCAACCCAATCTGAGAAATAACCAATTATCATAACCATCTGCCTTCTGCCCTGAAGCCATCCATCTAAGGATTTTCCCTGTGATTCCAACCTTTTCCAGCTTATAAAGTAACCGCTCATGTTGGATTAAATCAAATGCTTTGTTGAAATTCATTCCCAAAGTCCAGCTCTTGAGTGACCCTGTCAAAATAGCCTACCAGATCAGTTAAACATGATTTTCCCTTTACAAACCATGCTGAGTATCATTCAGAATTCCATTTCTATTTAAATGATCCTGAATTCCAACTTTGACCATTGTCTCCATGATTTTTCCCCACTACTGAAATTAGACTGACTGGCCGGTAATTTCCTACTTCACTCTTAGACCCGCCTTTATGTATTGGAGACAAATTGGAATCACAATCCAACGGAATCACTCCCGAGCCCAGTGATGCTCGCATAATTAGCCTCAATGGTTCAATGCACTCACTTGCCACCTCCCTTAAGATTATAGGGTATATGCCATCAACTCCACAAGCCTTACTGGTCTGTAAGCTCAAAGGTTTTTTTATTAATAAATATGTGAAATTTCAACATCATTAATTACATTTTTTCAACTTCACTCCCAGAATTTCTCATTAACGTAAAGGGTTTTTCTTCTGTAAATATCAATGCAAAGTACTGTTGAGTTCATTTGCAACTTCAGCTGGGGTATCTAATACTATCTCACGTCCATTACATAAGGGTCCAATTTGGTTTGTTCTTCTCTTCTTTGCATTTATATATGTGAAGAATTCCTTACCCCCCCCCCCCCCGCTTTCTTTTCTACCGATTTCTCATAATCTGGCTTTGCCAGCCTAACCTTTTCTGTGGCACTATTAGAGATCAATTTGTAGCTGTTATACGCTTCTGTACTTTTTATTCGTCTGTAACTTTTCCATGCTGTCTTTTTCTGCTCAAGTAATCTGGCAACTTCATTATTCATCCAACTTGGAATCCTCTTCGTGGAATATTTTTTTAATAGTATATACGCATTCAAGGCTTCTGTGATTAATGTTTTTTAAGGTATACCATAGTTCAATTGTATTCGCTCTCTGTGAGATATCTACCCAGTTAATAGAGGCCACATAGCACCTTAAGCCATCGTAAAGCTATAAACCATTCCTTTGCCTTTAACTGCTGCTACCTCTCTCTCTCTCCACTGTCCACCGTAGAACTCCATGATCACTTCCTGCTACTGGTTCCTGTACCATCAGCTCTATTATCTCATCTGTTTCATGGGTGATGATGAGGTCTAGAGTATTGTTTTCCCTAGTACTTTCCCTGACATGTTGATACAAATAGCAATCAACCTAGTTGATTTAAAATTTGTCCCCATGTTGAGTTTCCCTCCCATTTGCTCCAATCAATTAGAGGCAAATTAAAATCACCCATAATAAGACATTCATGCTTACTTGCCCATTCCATTTGCATGTAGAGGCTCTCATCATAATCTTCACAATCAACTGGCCTATAGATTACTCCCACTCTCATTATACCTTTCCTTCCAACTATCTCACAACATACAGATTTTATATTAGCATGCGAAACATCTGAATCCGGGAAGGCTTTTGTCGCACTCGGGCTACTTTTGATAAGAAGCATGACCTCACCACCCCTTCTATCTTCTCTATCCTTCCTAAATACATTATACATTATACATACCGTACTAAAACTCGTCGTCCTCTATCTCCGGGTGGCACCACGTTTCCGTAAGCCCTATTATACCAGCGTTACTTGTCCTAACGAGCAGTTCGAATTCACTCATTTTATTGACGACACTTCTGACATTACTGTATAAACAATTAAGACTTAGTATAGTCTTAATTGTATAGTTAAATAGTAGTATAGTCTTAATAGTATAGTCTTAATAGTATAGTTAAATACCCTGACAAACCCCTTAAAGCTATTTAAGCTCACTTCCCTGGTATTAGCTGCCCGCCTATTTGAAACATTTATACCCTCAGAACATCTTGCTAATATGTTCTGTTGCGGTAACAAACAAGAACTCTTGGGGTATGTGCAAGTATTAATTTCACCAATATTATCAGATAAACATGTATCTATATTACCTTTGTCCCCCCAAACTAGCAGTTTCCCCTGAACTTTTAATGTATCTTCAATAATACTGGCAAAAACTCTTGCACCACCCTTTTGTTTAAATGTATCCCGTTTGTACAAAACAGATTCCTTCCACCTACAAGTGCAGGCCAAGATAGAAATTTTCCCTCAAAAGCCTTGTAGAATCCTTCAAGTCTTGAAATAATCCACAAGGCTTTCAGCATATAGTCCCTCCTATCGTGCCTGGGCAGAATTGCAGACACATAGACATTGTGACCCAACTCGCAGCATTTCTTCAGCATGGTCCTATATTTGTCTAACAAATCGTCAGATCGTGTATGCTTAATATCATTAGTCCCTACATGAATAATAATATTCTCTTTATCCCCCTTAAAATCTGACAATCTGTTGGTGACATCATTAATAGTTGCTCCTGGCAGACATACCCTGGTTCTAGTCAACCTATCCTTATTACAAAAATATTTTCTGTTTCCTCGACAACAGAGTCTCCTAATAAAACTGAGTCCTTTCGAACCAGAGTAGTCTGCACTTGGTTATTCTGTTCTTGGGCCCGAATCGGGAGTGCATCAGTTGGTAGATTGCTAGAGTCTTGAGTCCCTGACAAGCTCCCAGTTACATTATCCTTGAGGGAAAGCACCCATTTTTTCATAACATGGTTGTTAGATTCCTATAAAATCTTGTATTGTGTGAATCCATGTTATACAAGACAAAGAACCAGTACAAAAAGGGGGGTTATGTTCCAAAAGCTAACAATAATACACCATTTTTTTTATGACTACCGGAAACTTAATTTTTTTTATATAACTGAATATATGTCATACAAACTGTGATACATATATGCCAGATAATGTACGTTTGTTTAATTTTCTTCCTCTTCATTGCTGCTAAGCACAATCAAACGAGAACATTTTCTCTGTTGCAGAATAACTTCGCCTTCTGAACTTTCTTCTGCAGCATCAAGACCTTGTGTATCTTTGGCGCGCGCGCGCTCTCTCTCTCTCTAAAAAATCAGTAATATGGGCTTGTTTGCTTTTGCTTGCTGGATGTTTGTAAATTTAATGGTATGGAGCTAAGCATTTTTGAAGCTCCATTTTGAACTGTGCTCCATTCAGTCAAAGGATCTGCATTCAAAAAATAAGATTCTAATTGCTCAGCTGAGTTGATGCCTTCCCGTATGCTTTTTAGTGTAAAATTTAAAACTTCAGAATTTTCATCTGTGCTATCATCCTCTGAATTGATCTGGTTTACCTCCGATGCCATTTCCACCAAATCCGTTTCACCAGCCTCTTTTCCAAGCAGTAATTCTTGAGCGTCTTCAGTAGTTATATCATCAAAACGGGGGGGGATTACTAATAAAAATACTGTAAAAACACTGTGACGCATAACTTTGATTCTTTATATGTAAAAACTGATCACATTTTAGCCCATAATAACTATAAGCAGCATGGTTATAATGCAGTATAAAGTGTGATGAGTAGAGACACTATCATTCAGTTACTACAAGAAGATTAGGTTAGTTTTTTTCTATTTCTAAGAATTTTTTACCCAGATAAGACAGTATGGATTATAACTTTTTATGGCAATTGAACTATAATGTAAACTAAAAAAAATGCATAATTACAAGATAATATGGTTGTATATTTAACTGTTGTGCATGGAAAGTTATACTTATCTAATGTATGGGAATTATTAAGTTTAGCAAATTTTTATAGTATAAATTTTATTATAACACGAGTGTCATTACTTCCCCTCCAACAAGACACATTATTTAAAGATTGTACTGCATTATACTTATTATTTACTAACAGAGTTTAGAAAGAAAACACTCACCCTTTACTTCTCTCTAAGGCTTCACAACTGATGTTATCAAAAAATGATTTGCTTTTATCATAATAAACAACAGGTTCTTCTTCTTCCGGGGCATCACCACTGCCATTGTCAGTCCATAATTCTTCTTTCTTGTCATCTAATTTAGAGAGAGAGAGAATATTAAACATATGAACCCATGTAAAAAAAAAAAAAAAAAAGAACCCTTTCAAAGTGAGAATATCTTAGTATTTAGACTTTCTTTTCATATACCAAGGGTGTAATATTTTATATAATCGAATATTTAAAACTGTATTAATTCAATGCAATAAACACCTTATATTAAAAACCTCAATAAAATATAAGAAAAATTCAAATATGCTCCTAAAATGTACATACAGTACGCTACCCACTTTTCTTTTAATAGCATCCTTGCTTTGATTGTCAGACCAGACAACATCTAAGGAACCACCTTTCTAGATATTGTAATTATACAATTTTTTAAAGGCACAAAGTGATATGTCTATTAGTTTTGGTGTACACTAATGGGTTAATAAAAAGTGTGACTACTGCTTAACCAACACTTCAAAATCTGAATTCTATTGTTATTGTTTGTTATTTGGTTTTTAAGAGCATTAGCAACTAAGGCCATATTGCTCCGGGGATATGCGGTGGTCATTCCCTGACCTTTCCGCATCCTCCGTATTTGGTGGTGACGGGCTCGAACCCCGGTTTAATCAAGAAGCATGTGCTACGCACTGCTGCTCCTTCCCACCTGGCTACGGAGGCGCCTTCTGAACTCTATATTGTAACTTATTTTTTTAAGATAGGCAGAGACTAATGCTTACCAATTTTTATTTTTGCGAGCTTTCCCTCTAGCTCTTGAAATTCTGCATTTGCCTGTTCAAAATCATATTCTCCTTCAAACTGAAGAACATCCTTTGTCCGACCAGAAAAGTTTTGTCGTCCACGCTGACCTCTTCCTCTACGCTGTGGTCCTAATCATAAAAGATATATATATATATATATATATAAACACACACAATATTATTATTTTATAAATCAACAGGGATTACCTTTATTTTAGATATAGGAAGCTTCTTTTCCAACTCTCCTAGTCCAACTCGCTAATAATTCTTGAGGGTGGCGATATTAATTTTGCAAAACAGAAACAGGTGGGACATCTTCCCCACTGTCAGAACTGTAGTGTTCAGACTGTGCGGTCTCAACGATGAGCGTTCAAGACTTCTGTCTTCAAACACCATACCTCTGGCAGCAAGGAAACCATTACGTGGATTGGCATAAAATTAGATTTTGAAGGCCTAAACTGTTTAATAAATATGGACCGATTATTTCTTTTGGTCCTGTAGCTAGAATTTAGAGTTAAATTTAGGGGTCTAATAAAATTGGATATTGTGGGGGGGGGGGGATTTTTCTCTACATTCCTTAAGTCGGACTGAAACTTTTCAGGCGTCATGTTCACAGGAATAGAGCAACTCACAATTAATCCGAAACTTTTGTCTTATGTTGTAGTGTTTGTTCTTCACGCATGCGTATAGGAATGGCCTACGGATATTGATTGAAGTTTCATGTAGTTTCATCTCTAAGGTTTCTGCAATAAGTAGTTTGTGGTAGTTGTGTTGAATATTTATAATTTTTTTCATTAAAGCTGAATGAATGTCGTTCATTTATTGCGTGGAATGAAAGTTCTGATGCATTTGAACGACCCACCTGCACAGAAACTTCGTGTTGTTTTGCTCGAAGCTGTGCCACTTCCATGGTAGATCCTACATAAACAGCGTCGCAATTTTTGCATGGGATGCTGTATACGAGGTCAGGCTGTGATTGGAATGTGGTGTTTGAAGGTCGATTTCTGAAGAATGTGTATAATTTGTTCAAGGGTTTTGCTATGATTTTCATGTCGGTTCCCTTGCATATTTGGTTAAGTTTATTGTACCAGTACTCAACATATGGAATGGTGATGAAATGTATTTTGGTCTTGTCAGATTTTTGTGCAATGTTTGTTGCGAGGTTGTTGTTATTTATTTTATCACGGGCTATTGTTTTAACTTTGTTTATATAGGTTAGCGGGTAACCCCTATTTGAGAATCTTCTAGTTAATTCATTTATTTCAGTGGTTAGAGAAATCTGGGTGGAAGAATATTTAAAGGCGTTAAGAAATTGGTTCAGCATGACCGATTTTTTGTATGGTGGGGGATGATAACTGTGGAAATGCAAAAGCATCCCCTTATTAGTGGGTTTTCTATATATGCTGATATTTAGTTTTTGTCCTAATCTGTGTATGGTAAAATTAAGGAAATTTATGGAGTGGGTTTCTGCTTCAATTTCTAATTCAAATTTTAACCTCTGATGGGTGTTATTAAAAACCTTTCAGGTTTATTTGATGGATGTTATTAAAAAAGTACAATAAACTTAACCAAATATGCAAGGGAACCGACATGAAAATCATAGCAAAACCCTTGAACAAATTATACACATTCTTCAGAAATCGACCTTCAAACACCACATTCCAATCACAGCCTGACCTCGTATACAGCATCCCATGCAAAAATTGCGACGCTGTTTATGTAGGATCTACCATGGAAGTGGCACAGCTTCGAGCAAAACAACACGAAGTTTCTGTGCAGGTGGGTCGTTCAAATGCATCAGAACTTTCATTCCACGCAATAAATGAACGACATTCATTCAGCTTTAATGAAACAAAAATTATAAATATTCAACACAACTACCACAAACTACTTATCGCAGAAACCTTAGAGATGAAACTACACGAAACTTCAATCAATATCCGTAGGCCATTCCTATTGTCCGACGATTGGTCACTTATATGCACGCATATGTGAAGAACAAACACTACAACACAAGACAAAAGTTTCGGATTAATTGTGAGTTGCTCTATTCCTGTGAACATAACGCCCGAAAAGTTCTAGTCCGACTTAAGGAATGTAGAGAAAAATCCCCCCCCACCACAATATCCAATTTTATTAGACCCCTAAATTTAACTCTAAATTCTAGCTACAGGACCAAAAGAAATAATCGATCCATATTTATTAAACAGTTTAGGCCTTCAAAATCTAATTTTATGCCAATCCACGTAATGATTTCCTTGCTGCCAGAGGTATGGTGTTTGAAGACAGAAGTCTTGAGCGCTCATTGTTGAGACCGCACGGTCTGAACACTACGGTTCTGACAGTGGGGAAGACGTCCCACCTGTTTTGCAAAATTGATATTGCCATCCTCAAGAATTATTAGCGAGCTGGACTAGGAGAGTTTGAAAAGAAGCTTCCTATAACTAAAATAAAGATAATCCCTGTTGATTTATAATATAATAGAATATAGGAATTATCCAGCACTTAATAGCTCTCAATTATCAACACAATTTTATGTACATGTTGCTATTGCTATTGCTATTTTGGTTTTTAGGAGCATTAGCAACTAAGGCCATATTGCTCCGGGAATATGCGGTGGTCATTCCCTGACCTTTCCACATCCTCCGTATTTGGTGGTGACGGGCTCGAACCCCGGTCTAATCAAGAAGCGTGTGCTACGCACTGCTGCTCCTTCCCACCTGGCTACGGAGGAGCCATTTATGTACATGTGTAAAATGCTATTTTTAACAAAGTTCCTTTCAATGATTGAACAGGTATACAATAAATTTCTGATTATAAAAGATGATGCGTTACCCAATTCCTAAAACTTGCATTAACTTTTAAATGCTTAACTTATATATCCCAAAACTAATCTAAAATAAAATTAAATTGGGATATAACTTTTGTAACATTCAAAAATATAATTTAACACTGAGAAAAAAGTTAACAATCTCAATAAACTATAAAAATGACATTACTCAAATTAAACAGTCCAGTGTAAAAACAAATAGAGGAAAGAACAACAATATTCATTTTACAAGTATGTAATGGAAAAAAAAAAAAAAAAAAAACCCAGCAATTAACTGATTCAATAGAAGAACAGTGTACAAACAATAGAAATATACAAGGTGTGATGTAAAAGTTTTATTGAAATAATATTTGAGAAATGATGAAACTAACCATCTATTCAATCAATCTCCTTTTTTAGGAAGTAATCTCATTGACAAAGGATATACAGTAGACTTTCAGAATAATGGCACCTTCAGGGATTCAAGATGCCATTATTTCAATTTTTCCGTTATCTAGAAAGTTTTATTTTTAATATATTTAATGCAAAAATAATGAGGCTAAATAAGAAACAGAAAGATTAAGAATGCAATTTTCTTAACTGCACACAAAAAAACATATAATCCAATGTTATATTCTGCCATTAATACACTCCTACCGCCGACTGGGCTAGCCGGGTAAGTAAAGTGCCTGCCTGGCAATCCAAAGGTCGCGGGTTTGATTCCCGCCTCGGGCCTGGATCAAAGTACTGCAAAAACCTTGGGAGGTACATGATGGCCACAGAAGCCTATGCGCCAACAACTACCAAAAAAAAAAAAAAAAAAAAAAAACCACTCCTACCTACACCCCGTTCTATTTTCTTTATTATATCAAGTTTAGTCTGTGCGGGTAGCACAGTGATATCATCACCGTCCTCCATAGCCGAGTTAGTCTCAGGCATAGATAGCAAGGTCCCCCCCCAACAAAACGGAGGTTTTTTGTCCAGCAAAACAGACAAATCAACCAGAGAACACACAAAATTTTCAGACACAATACACATGGGTATATGAATTAACTTTCAGGATACCCCTGAAATTATATTGTTTGTCACTAAGCTTCAATGTTTTTTTTTTCCTTCTCTGTATGAGATTTATTAACTTTAGGAACCATACTGAGAGTTTTTTAATTTAAAATAAATGTAAAACAGCAGCATAATCCATGATATCAGTACAGAATTCACTTTCAAAATGGCAAATGTAAACAAATACAGTAATCGTGTGACTTGCCGTTTTCTTTTTCCCGGCACTGCAAGACATCTGCACGGTGTGTAAACATACAATCTCAATGTGCCGTTAGCGCGAATGTTCTGTTATTTTGAGAGTCTACTTTATTGATCACAATGATTCTGGAAGCATTGTTGATAGGCTTCTTTTGAAATTGCAAAAATCAATGGATCACAGTGTCCACTGATTACCACTCATAAGAGTGGTAATCAATGGACACTGCTCATCGTGGACTAATGTTATTAGTGGAGTTCCTCAGGGTTCAGTGTTGGGTCCATTATTGTTTTCTGTATTTATAAATAATATTGATGATGGTATATCAAGCTTAATGTCCAAGTTTGCAGATGATACAAAGGTTGGCACGGTTGTTAAGGACACTACTGACGCTATGTTGCTGCAACAGGATCTGGAAAGGTTGAGCAGATGGGCTGAGAGGTTGCAAATGAAGTTTAACATTAACAAATGTAAAGTATTACATATGGGAAACAGCAATCCCAGAGCAACGTATAAACTCTGTGGTACTACACTGAATCACAACGTATCAACTCTGTAGAGAATGAAAAGAACCTAGGAGTAATTGTGCAAGCAGATATGAAGTTCTCTGAGCAGTGCAGACGGGCTGCAAGTGTAGCTCATGGTGTCTTGTCAATGATATACAGGAATTTCTCTAGCAGGGATAAGGAGGTGATTATTCCCTTGTATAAGGCAATGGTCAGGCCACACCTAGAGTACTGTATACAGGTCTGGAGGCCTCATGCTGATGGGATTCTTTCTCTTGCTCAGAATAATCACCGGAGAGATTCAAATTGAAGAAAGACAGATGTAGGATAGATGTGCAGAAATTTGCCTTTAGCCAACGGGTAGTTGGTTGGTGGAACAGACTTCCATCCCTTGTCGTGGAAGTTGATAGTCTAAATAAATTTAAGGCTCAGCTGGACAGGTATTTTGAACGAACGGAGGGGTGAAGTGGAAGTTTTTTTTTTTTTTTTTCTGGCTGATGCTGCATAAGCTTGCTTTCTTGCATCATATGCCTCTACTAATGCTAATGATAATCATGTGACTTGCCGTTTTCTTTTTTTGGCACTGCAAGACATCTGCACGGTGTGTAAACATCCAATCTCAATGTGCCATTAGCGCGAATGAATGTTCCGTTATTTTGAGAGTACTTTACTGATCACAATGATTCTGGAAGCATTGTTGATAGGCTTCTTTTGGAATTGCTAAAAGTTCCAGTGTTGCAATCTGAATAATTTCTGCAGTTGTTTTATTTTTAATTTGCAAAAATTACAATATTTGCAAATCTGTAACCTTTCAAGAGGCTTTAAGCTGGGGGGGGGGGGAGCAGTTTTATTCTTATGAGTATGACAGATGGGAGACAACAGTGGAGGTGCTTCCCAAGTAATTCTTGAATGGAAAGTGAAGGGTGTGCAGGAGCATTGTAACAATACAATTGCCAAATCATCAAAGCCCACTTCTCCAACCGTTTTTCCCTTAACAGCACTGCATAATCTCCATAGAACTGTTTTGTAGTGTTCCTGGTAGCCTGTTTGACCATGCAGGATGAACTCAAATTTTGTTTTCATTAATTTTTTAAATATTGTATTAGGCGATCCTTGCTACGAATTTACAAAATCATACAAATAACAGGCAGTTTCTGATCAGGAATATATTAATGCCCTATAGAATCAAAAAATATTATAAACATGATCTTCATATTTGATCAAGATTGCTTGCTTTCCTGGGTGATAGCTATATTCAATTTCCAGCAATGATGGAAGAAACAAACTGTAGGCTGATAGCAGCATGTCAATGAAGATACTGACAAGCGATACACAAACTTTTCTGAAATGCATCATGTTGCCACATGTTAAAATTGATTGGATACCACAGGATATACCAATTTCACTAGAAACTTTGTGGCTAGCTAAACATCAATCACTCCTGATGAGATGAATGCAAATAATTGAATCAATGACTTCTAAAGTTGAAGGGTGGCAGAGCGAGTATCACCTTTGATAGGTAAAAAGCCCTCTTAACACCTGGAGAACCACAAGGTCCTTGAATGACACACAGCACTTCCCCAAAAGCTGCTTTTAACAATTTGTGGATTTGTTTCACATTCCCTAATTTGAAACAAAACTTGATGCAAAAGTGCTGCACAATAAAATCAGTCATTTAAAATGCAAAAAAACATAAATCACCTTCTATCCAACACAAGCTAATTCAGACTGACTGCAGATGAATGAGTGATTACAAATCTTCAAGCAAGGTTACAATACATCATTACAGCTTTTAAGAATAGGTCTTACTTGACCAAATTTATTAGTAATGCCATAAACTATCACCCTTTAAGTATTCCAACTAATTCCTTCACAGAAAAATACTTATACCACATGATTAGAATGCAGATTCAGAAACAGGTATTCCATCATGCAGATATTTCACTGGTCCCCCACCCCAAACTTTTCACCACAGTGGATCAATTGTTTTTCACATTTTTTTATTGATTTTAACATGTCTGACATGTTAAAATCTCATTTTTGAGATTTCAACACAAAGACTCATTTTTGTCTTGCATTGGTAAACATCACTACAGCAAGAGTGATTCAGACTTAGGGTAGATAAACGCCTCTCCAATCCACTCATTGTATATCTTGAGCTATGGACGTGCATCACTTCTAACCAGTGGCAACTGTTAATCCTTTTTATACTACTGATGACAGTAGAGTAGGAAACTACTCTACTGTCATCATGCATGGTATCCTTCCTGCCATACACATTCAGCCATCCTGAACTACAGGAAAGGAAGTTAGAATAGATGTGTGAAAGTTTGCCATTAGCCAGTGGGTAGTTGATTGCTGGAACAAAACTTCCATCTGTTAAAATTGATTGGATACCACAGGATATACCAATTTCACTAGAAACTTTGTGGATAGCTAAACATCAATCACTCCTGATGAGATGAATGAAAATGATTGAATCAATGACTTCTAAAGATGAAGGGTGGAAGAGCGAGTATCACCATTGATAGGTAAAAAGCCCTCTTAACACCTGGAGAACCACAAGGTCCTTGAATGACACATAGCACTTCCCCAAAAGCTGCTTCTAACAATTTGTGGATTTGTTTCACATTCCCTAATTTGAAACAAAACTTGATGCAAAAGTGCTTAAATTGTGGAAGTAAATAGCTTAAGAATCTGCAGATAAAAGAACCACTATGTGGCAGTGATCACAGTGTGCTGAAGTGGGATTTACTCAAAGAGGTAACTACCATCAGGAATAAAGCAGGAATAAAGAGAAGGGTTTTTGCTTTCGTAAAGGTGACTACGGTGGTCTGAGACAGTATTTAAAGTCTATACAGTGGGACCAACGGATGGTGTTACCAACAGCAAATTCAAAATGGGAACCATTCGAAGAATTTATCTTGGAAGCTACTAGGCTTTACATACCAACTAAGAAATATTGCTCAAGGAATATTGCTTGAGCAATATTCCTTGAGCACTAAGAAATATTGCTCAAGGTTTAGGACTAAATGGATGCCAGATGAACTAATGAGACATGTGGCAGAGAAGAAAAATGCATGGAATACATATAAATTAATGGGTGACATGGAAGCCTATGATAGATATAAGCTGGTCTGTAACCAAGTCACAAAGGAGTTTAGGCAGGCAAAGGCAGATTATGAGAAATCCTTGGCAAAGAATGCAAAGAAAAACAGCAAAGAGTTCTTTGCTTATGTAAATTCTAGAAGGAAAGGGATGAATCAGATTGGTCCACTGGATATTGATGATTCAACTGTTGATGATCCTGCTCAGATGGCTAACAAACTAAATGAGTATTTTGCATCTATATTCACCGATGAGGAGTTATTCAGGGATGGAAATGGCAGAGGTGAGTTAAAATCTGGCAGTGAGCTGGATGATTTTGTAATAACTGAGAGGTAAGTGGAGGAGAAATTGTTGAAGATAAATATAAAAAAGGCACCCGGGGTGGACGGGATCTATCCAGTATATTAAAGGAGGCAGCAAAGGAAGTAAGCAAACCCTTAGCCATAATTATGAGAGCTTCTTTGGACCCAGCGGAGGTACCCATGGACTGGAGATATGCAAATGTGACCCCCGTTCACAAAGGAGGATCAAAGGGCAACACAAGTAATTAGAGACCTGTTAGTTTAACTTCTGTTCCAGGAAAATTAATGGAGGCCCTGGCAAAAGAAGCACTGCAGGATCACCTAGACGAGACTTCAGTTATAGCTCGGACACAGCATGGCTTTGTTAACGGAAAGTCTTGCCTGACCAATTTGATTGGATACTATGATGTGGTCACAAAGGAATTGGATGCAGGGAATAACTTTGCTATCATATATTTGGATCTTAGAAAGGTTTCTGATACTGTTGCACATGGAAGACTGCCAACTGGGCTAGCCAGGTGGGTGAAGTGCCTGCTTAGCAAACCAAAGGTCGTGGGTTCAAATCCCGCCTCGGGCTTGGATCAGAGTAGGAAATGCAATAACCTTTGGAGGTGCAATATGGCCACAGAAGCTGATGCACCAACAACTAACAAAAAAAAAAAAAAAAAAAACATGGAAGACTGCTGCACAAATTGGAGCAGTGTGGAATTGGAGGCAAATTGCTGCTATGGATAAAGGGATGGTTGAGTGGGAGAAGACAGAGAGTGGTAATCAATGGACACTGCTCATCGTGGACTAATGTTATTAGTGGAATCCCTCAGGTTCAGTTTTGGGTCCATTGTTGTTTTCTGTATTTATAAATGATACTGATGATGGTATATGAAACTTAATGTCCAAGTTTGCAGACGATATGAAGGTTGGCAGGGTTGTTAAGGACACTAATGACAGTACACTGGTGCAACAGGATTTAGAAATGAGCAGATGGGCTGAGAGGTGGCAAATGAAGTTTAAACTGACAAATGTAAAGCACTACATATGGGAAGCAGCAACCCCAGAGCAATGTATCAACTCTGTGGTACTACACTGACAGTGGTAGAGAATGAAAAGGACCTAGGGGGTAATTGTGCAGGCAGATATGAAGTTTTCTGAGCAGTGCAGACGGTCTGCAAGAGAAGCTCACAGTGTCTTGTCAATGATATACAGGAATTTTTCTAGCAGGGATAAGGAGGTGATTATCCCCTTATATAAGGCAATGGTCAGGCCACACCTTGAGTACTGTATACAGGTCTGGAGGCCTCATTTTAAGAAAGATGTAGAGATGTTGGAACGAGTACAGAGAAGGGCAACAAGATTAGTGAATGGAACAAAAAGTTGCTCTTATGAAGAAAAGCTTAAATTTTGCAAATTACAGTGTCTGGAGACTAGGTACCTGCGAGGTGATCTGATTGAGGTGTATAAAGCCTTGAATGGTTTGAGCATGCTCAATGCTGATGGAATTCTTCCTCTTGCTCAGAATAATCATTTGAGAGGGCATAAATTCAAATTGAGAAAAGACAGATGTAGGATAGATGTGCGGAAGTTTGCCTTTAGCCAGTGGGTGGGTGGTTGGTTGGTTGGTGGAACATACTTCCAACCTTTGTTGTGGAAGTTTAATGGCCTAAATAAATTTAAGGCTGAGCTGGATAGGTACTTGGAACGAACGGTGGGGTGAAATGGGAGTGTTGTTTTGCATCATATGCCTCTACTAATGCTAATGCTAAATAAATTCAAGGCAGAACTAGACAAACACTTGGAATGAATGGATCAGTGAAATGGGGATGGGTTTTTTTTTTTTTTTTTGTTGGCTGATGCCGTATAAGCTTGCTTTCTTGCATAATTTGCCTCTACTAATGCTATAATCAGCATTCCATTCAGTATTCACATGATTTCCTGGTTGATCCTTGAGATGTCTCTTTACCTAACAATGTAACTTGTCTCACATTAGGAGCATTCAATTTTATAGATAATCCTGCTCCTGAACATTTCCATAGTAAGATTTTGATTGGAGGGAAGAACAGCCTGCAGTTTCTTTTCTGGTAACTAACTTTCTGCTTTGAATAGTATACTGCTTTAACGCTAGCCATATTTCCCAAAACCTACTAGGTAAATTGGAATGCAAGTCACACCAGCACTGAGAAGACGTTCCTCTTATGGAGCTTGCTTATTCACAAAAATTTCACATCTGTCTAGGATCCAGTCTGGGAATCACAAAGCACTTAAATTCATTTACACTCTGTTCACCTCCCATCTTCACTACAGTGTGACCACATCGAAGTTATTATAACTCATGCTGTATTATTTTTATTAGCATTGGCATTAGTTAAGGCATATGATGCAAGAAAGCAAGCTTATACAGCATCAGAGAAATAAGAGGGGAAAAAAAAAAACCTCACATTTTATCCATTCGGTCACTCCAAATGTTTGTCTAGTTCAGCCTTAAATTTATTTAAGCTATCAACTTCCACAACAACAGATGGAAGTCTGTTCCAGCAATCAACTACCCGCTGGCTAAAGGCAAACTTCCGCACATCTATTCTACAACTGTCTCTCGTCAATTTGAATCAATGCCCACTCAGGTTCTTAATCTGAACAAGCAGAAGTATCCTGTCAGCATTGAGCCTGCTCAAACCTTATACACCTCGATCAGATCAACTTGCAGGTGCCTAGTCTTCAGATGCTGCAACTTGAAGGACTTAAGCCTTTCTTTGTAAAAGCACCTCTCTGTTCCTCTCACCAATCTTGTTGCCCTTCTCTGTACTTGTTCTAGCAACTCTACATCCTTCCTAAAATGACTTATGTGCTAGTGCATGACAATATGCATGAAGAAGCACAGTAGTTTTGGTCAGCACACTATGGATTTTAACATGTATCATGTTCCTCACCTCAGAGTGATTTTTGAATATCAGTAGTTTTCCTTATAATGAATTTTTTTCCAGGTTGGTTGGTTGGTTGTTAGGTTTTATTTGCGCATTAGCAACTAAGGCTATAATGTGCCGTTTTTTCCAGGAAGAGATTGTGGATGCTCAGTGATGAACATTCACAATCCTCATATTTTTATCTCTTAGACAATTGAAAAGGAGTAGTACTGTATCTCTAATGACCTTCATATTGGAAAAAATTAAAAGGCAATATCTAATCTGAACTTTCAATGATAACTGTTCAAACACTACGGCAGGTCTCATCAAACATGGCAATAAGAGTTTTTCCCCCTTACATTTGGAATGGAAGAAGACACGTTCAATATCTACAACATTATGGGAGACTCCTATTCCGATCCTGAATTTCAACTATTATATTTATAATAGTATAATTTTATAATAAATAATAACACTGGTCGGCAAAAAAAAAAAAAAAAAAATTTTCAATCTTGTAGATTTGACATTGTTGAATTCAAATATGGCAACCATACTGCTGTAACATCCACCAATTTTAAGGGGGACAGAATTAAAGTCAAAATCTAAGTTTCTAGAAAAAAAATTTCATATATTTTGAGAAAATGTTACATACAGTACTAATATCGAACAATGGATCTATTAACCTTATTCCATTTACAAAAATGCTCATCTGATAACAAAACACTTATTTTTTTGTTGTTTTCTGCCTTTTATAATCGTCCACTGGTGTCTCCTGTATGAGATTCCAATAGTCTGCCAACATATTTGGACTCCATTTTCCCCGGTATCATTTTTCCATTTGAGAAATATCTTGGTGAAACCTTTCATTGTATTCATCAGCGACCACTCAGAAATTTTCATGAAAAAAGTCTAAATGGGATTGTAGGAAATGAAGCTTTGATGGCATGTTGCATCCCAACTCTCTGTTCACTAAAATTAGCTCATCCACAATTTCCCTGTAATTTTGTGATTCTCATTTGCCTAAAAAAGTTCCAGCAGACATTTTCAAATGATTTCCAGTCTCTTATTTCTGTAGCATTTAATTTTTTTTAGTTAATTCCTCATCTTGGAATAGCAGTTTGATTGAGGACCCACAAAAATTCCCTTTTTTATCATGGTCTCGCTGATTCAAGGAAACTTTTCCCTTAAACAGAAAAATTCTTCTCCACTTTTGTCTATAACTTTCGCAAATATATATATTTTTTTATCAAACCTAGCTCAACATGTAATGGAGGCATAAATAGATTTTTGACTTATCCACCCAAAGGAGGATATGCTACATTTTTCTGGCCTGGTGTAGTTTCTGAACAGCATGGCCATTTGCATAAAAAGCAACAGCAGTGTATCCACCTTGCAACTCAGTCAGCAAAGCTACCACTTTTAGGTTGGCACAGATATTCCATTTGTATTTTTGATATCATATTTTTTGCAAAAGAACTTGTAGGTTCTGGTACTTTTCCTTCATGTGAACTGCATGGGCCAATGGTATAAATGGATACTTATTTCCATTATGAAGTAAAACTGCTTTCAAACTGACCATGGATGAATCAATGCAAAGCCTCTGCTTCTCAGTGGAGGCTTTTCACTGATTCACATAAAAGTACTCCAGATATAACTCTTTCATTAATTCCCAGACAATGTTACAATAAACCAAAGCACTATCCACGGAGTAATAGGTCATTATGTTAGATTGTCTCTTCCTAAAAAGACACTTTGACACCTTTTTCAAGGATTCCACTGCTGAAGCCATGACTGAGCCTTGGTTTTGGAGAGGTTCCAAATCTCTGACCAAATTGTTCAATTCTGCCTGAGTGATTAGATGTGGCTTTGCAGTATAAAGAGTTGAAAAGTCTGGATCTGTACTCATTCTGGGTTCTGCACCTTCTGGACTTTTCCGATCCTGAATCAGTGTCACGTCCACAAGTTTCTGGTGACTTTGGCACTGGCATTATTTCATTGCGAGGATGGGATACTCTACTTTATGCTTGGATTGCCCAGAAAAACCAGAAACATTGGTCATGCAAAAGTAACAATCATTTATGCGGTCTCAAGGTTCCTTGCTATATCACCAAAACAGCAAAGGGCTGATTGATTGATTTAAGAATTCTTTGCGCAAGAGCTACTGCGGCTAAAATATGCCAGGAAGGTTTTATATGACAGTTTTGTTCTTATTTGTATTTTGCTGTGAATAGTTTCCAAGAGTCACCGAATGACTATAGCTTACTGCAGAGAAAAATATCAGGTTTCATATTTGATTATAGTAATTTGTTTCCTTGAGGAACTAAAAAACATCTGCTATATTTTTCCTATCTTCCAGTATGGTTTTGAGAGTGAGGAAGTGATGTTTGGTAATTTGGTAATCAACTCTTTGAAGCAGTTTTGGCGCTCGGTTGCAAAAGCTTGATAAATAATTAGTACATGTTCCACTGTTTGTTGTGTGTGACAGGTAGGATATAGAGGGGGATCCTCTCCTCGCAAAGGATGAGAGTGGCTGAAATGCGTGTCCCCTATTCTTAACCTTGCAAGTATCACTTCGTCATGTCTATTTTGCTGTATGCTGGATTTACATGGTTGGAGTAAACTTTTATTTTGATGCGATTTGTTATTGGGTAGTACATGCCATTGCTGTTGCCAGTGATGTATCCCACTGTGATGAATAACTTGTTTGTAATCTGAGAAAGGGATATATTCTGATACAGAAATGTTGTTTTTTGATTCTTTAATAGCTCTGTCTGCTTGTTCATTACCATGTATTCTGACATGGCTTGGAATCCAGCAAAATCTAATGTTATGACATTGTTCAAGGAGTTTTGATACTCGATATTGAATTTGCTGTTGTAGTGAATGTTTGTTAGAGTTGATATTTTGTATTGCCATCATGGAGCTAAGGGAGTCAGCTCCATGAAAATGATGCCGTTTTGGGAACTTGAATGTTCGATTTGGTTTAGTGCTAATATAATAGCTTGCAATTCTGCAGTATAAATGCTGCAGTCTTTTGGGAGTTTTTGGGCCAATGTAATGTCAGAAAAGTAAACTGCCACTCCCACATGAGATTCAGTTACAGAGCCATCATTTCTTTTCTCTTATTAATTTTTTTTATTATTATTTTTTTACTTTTTTTCTTCTTATTATTCAAGGTGTTATTTTATTTTATTATTTATTTTTTTTTTATTTTTTGGCTGGTGCAGCATAAGCCATAGGCTTCCTTGCACCATGTAGCCATTACTAATACACTGGCGGAAAAGTTTCTAGAAGGCTCATTTTTTTTTAGAAAGCAATGATCTGAAAATTGTGCCTTGTAAGCAGCATGCAGATGTTGATAGTTTATACGAGAAAGGGTTTGTTTGCCCCAAGGAGAAGGTTTTTTAATCTCAGTTCGTAGGTTTATTGATTCCTTCACTGTTTCTATTTCATAGTTTCTATTCAAATACTACTGACATTTAATTTATTGATTTTATTAATTTAAACTACCATGCCCCGAACTAGAGCAGCAAAGCAACGGGCACAAAATGGCAGGAGTGTTGTGACTCGGGGGAGAACTGAGGGGGGCGATTCTCCAACGCGTCACAGCCTAAAAAAATGTGCAACTTGTGAAATGTTTGCCGAACTCTCTGGAACGGAACATGATATTGCCATGGGGGATGTCTTTGTGTGTGCGCGATGTAAGGAGTGTAAGGAAATCAGGCGACAACTCAGCGTTGTTATGGGCCTATATGAGAGTTTGAAGGACAGGGTGGATGCCCTCGAAGGAAATAAATTGAGGGGCCCATCAAGCTCTCAGCTGCCCACATCAACGCCAGAGCTTGCACTTGGTCATCACGCAACACAGCGGCAACCCCCAAGGCAGAATGCGCTGGTCCCACAGGAACTATTAGTTGTTGGTGACTCTATTGTCAGGGAAACGGGGAACATGCTATGTAAAAAGGATAGGTGGAACAGGACCAGGGTATGTCTGCCAGGGGCAAAGGTTGATGACGTTGTAGAGCGGATATCATCTTTCAAGGGCACAAAAGGTGATATAGTTGTACACGTTGGCACTAATGATATTAAGAGTAGGAGACCGGCAGAATTACTCAACAAGTACAGGTCACTGTTGAAAAAAAAGCCGAGAATTAGGGTTGAATTTGAAAGTGTCTGCAATTCTGCCCAGACACGATAGGAGGGAGTATATGATGAGAGCCTTGTCGATCAATTCGGCCCTGGAAAGATTGTGCAAGGCTCAAGGGGTAGAATTTTTTTCAGCCTGGACTGTACTTGTTAACAGGAGAGATTGCAAGTACAGGGATGGGATACACTTAAATAGAAAGGGTGCAAGAATATTTGCTGATGCTATCGAGGCAGTGTTAGGTGGGTCGAAAAACTGCTAGCTTGGGGGGATACAAAGACTAATAGTTTAACAGTAACCGCAGGCAGAGGTGAAGGTGATTCTTGCACAACTTCTATTAGAATAAGAAGCGACCTGGAGCGAGGGGTGTTGGGGGTTTCAGGGACGGATGGCAGTCATCCTGGAATAGTTGGGTATATGGGATGTGTTAGGGTAACAAGGAATAGGCATAGGAGCATGTATACCAATGCTAGAAGTATAGTAAATAAATTTGATGAATTTGAAGTGTTGGTCAAGACATCAAAGGCGGATATTGTTGGGATAGCAGAGACGTGGTGTCACAAAGATATAAGGAATGCAGAACTGGAATTTGGGGAGTACAATGTGTACAGAAAGGATAGACAGGACAGAAAGGGAGGAGGTGTTATGCTGTTAATTAAGAAAAACATAAAATCAAAAGAAGTGCATCCAGTTGATATAGATGGACAGTGCACTGTTGAGTCAGTTTGGTGTGACATAAGCACTGCAAAAGCAAAGATAAGAGTAGGAGTGTGTTATAGGCCTAATGACTCGAATGAGTACAATGAACAATTGTACAGAGAAATAGAGTGGGCCAGTAAATCAGAATGTCTTATAATGGGGGATTTTAACTTCCCAGATATTGACTGGAACTTGTGGGTTGGTCACTCACACACTAGTCAGACTTTTGTGGATTTATTGGATGATTGTTTTCTGCAGCAGCATGTTCGAGAGGCAACCAGAGAAAGTAATACTCTTGATCTGGTTATCAGCAGTGATCATTCGTGTATTAAGAATTTGCAGATAAAGGAACCACTAGGTGGCAGTGATCACAGTGTGCTGAAGTGGGATTTACTCAAAGAGGTAACAACCGTCAGGGGTAAAGGAAAGGGTTTTTGCTTCCGTAAAGGGGAGTACAGTGGTCTCAGACAGTTTTTAAATTCTGTACAGTGGGATCGACTGACGATGTTACAAACAGTAAATTCTAAGTGGGAAGCATTCAAGGAATTAATCTTGGAAGCTACAAGACTTTTCATACCGATGAAGAAATATTGTTCAAGGTTTAGGCCTAAATGGTTATCAAATGAACTAATGAGACTCGTGACAGAGAAGAAAAATGCATGGGATGCATATAAATTATCAGGCGACGCAGAAGCCTGTAGCAGATATAAGCTAGTCTGTAATCAGGTCACAAAGGAGGTTCGGCAGGCAAAGGCGGATTACGAGAAATCTTTGGCAAAAGATGCTAAGAAAAACAGCAAGGATTTCTTTACTTATATAAACTCTAAAAGGAAGGGGCTGAATATGATTGGTCCACTTGACATCGATGGTTCGACTGTTGATGATCCTGCTCAGATAGCAAACAAACTGAATGAGTATTTTGCATCTACATTCACACGTGAGGAATCATTACAGTTTGAAAATGGAAGAAGGTTATCAAATTGTAGCAGTGTGCTTAATGATTTTGTAATAACTGAGAGCAAAGTGGAGGAGAAATTGTTGAAGTTAAACATAAGAAAGGCACCTGGGGCGGATGGGATCTATCCAGTTATATTAAAGGAGGCGGCAAAGCAACTAAGCAAACCCTTAGCCATAATTATGAGAGCATCCTTGGATTCAGGGGAGGTTCCCACGGACTGGAGATGTGCAAATGTATCCCCAATTCACAAAGGAGGTTCGAAGGGTGACACGAATAATTACAGACCAGTTAGTTTAACTTCTGTTCCGGGTAAAATAATGGAGTCACTGGTTAAAGATGCATTGCAGGATCATCTAGACAAGACTGCAGCAATAATTCAGACACAGCATGGGTTTGTTAAGGGAAAGTCTTGTCTGACAAATTTGATTGGTTATTATGATGTGGTCACAAAGGAACTGGATGCAAAAAATAATTTTGATATCATATACTTGGATTTCAGGAAAGCTTTTGACACTGTTGCGCATGGAAGACTACTGTACAAATTGGAGCAGAATGGTATTAAGGGTAAGTTGCTACAATGGATAAAAGGATGGTTAAGTGGGAGAAGACAGAGGGTGGTAATCAATGGGTGCTGCTCTTCGTGGACTAATGTTATTAGTGGAGTCCCACAGGGTTCGGTGTTGGGTCCACTGTTGTTTTGTATATTTATCAATGATATTGATGAAGGTATATCAGGCTTAATGTCGAAGTTTGCAGATGACACGAAGGTTGGCAGGGTTGTTAATGACAGTAATGGCAGTGTGCTACTGCAACAGGATCTAGATAATTTGGGCAGATGGGCTAAGAAGTGGCAACTGAAGTTTAACCTTGACAAATGCAAAGTACTGTATATGGGTAGAAGTAACCCCAGAGAAACGTACCAACTGTGTGGTACTACACTTAAGGTGGTAGAAAATGAAAAAGACCTGGGAGTAATTGTGCAGTCAGATATGAAGTTTTCTGAGCAATGTAGACAGGCTGCTAGGGCAGGTCATGGGGTTTTGTCAATGATATATAGGAATTTTGCTAGCAGGGAAAAGGAGGTGATTGTCCCTCTGTATAAGGCAATGGTCAGGCCACGCCTTGAGTACTGCGTACAGGTCTGGAGGCCTCATTTTAGGAAGGATGTAGATTTGCTTGAGCGTGTACAGAGAAGAGCAACACGATTGGTGAGGGGAATGAAGGGATCCTCTTACCAAGAGAGGCTTAAGTTCTGCAAATTGCAGTGGCTGGAGACTAGGCACCTGCGCGGTGATCTGATTGAGGTCTATAAGGCCTTGAATGGGTTGAGCACGCTGAATTCTGATGGGATCCTCCCACTTGTTCAGAATACGAACCTACGGGGACATAAGTTCAAATTAAGAAAGGATAGATGTAGAATAGATGTGCGGAAATTTGCCTTTAGCCAGCGGGTGGTTAATTGCTGGAACAAACTTCCATCTGTCGTTGTGGAAGTTGATAGGTTAAATAAATTTAAGGAGGAACTGGACAGGCAATTGGAGGGTATGGTGTGATTTTTTTTTTTTTTTTTTTTGGCTGATGCTGCATAAGCTCCTACACTTGCTTTCTTGCATCAAGTGCCACTACTACTACTACTACTACTACTTGTTGTTGTTGATAACGATGTTCCCATTCAGATGTAAAAAGAGTTTTCTGTAGGGGGTGACCTGGTAGGGATTATATTTTAGCTGCATAAGAAAGTAAATGATTTTGTCTTCTGATTTGCAAAGGATGTTTTTGGGCCTCAGTGTACTGGCTCTGCACAGGCAAGGTACAGAAAGCACCAAGAGCTAAACAGAGTGCACAGTGATGTAATGGGTCGAATCATCTCAGGGAACTAGGTCTTGCCAAGTTGTAGAATGGGGAACCATAGTTTAACTTTGACAGAATGAGTATGCGATAATGACTACCTCTAAGCCAGCGTGTTAACATCCTTGAATATGAGCTGCAGGAAATCTTTGGAGCCCATACTTTATCTCGATCTCTGACCATACATCCAAAATACAGTTCATAGTCTTTTCTCACAAGTTGTGACAGTGGCTTCCACTGTGATTTTAATACCACTTCTCTGAAAATGTAGCAAAAGCTATAAGGCTTACTTCGGCAAGAACGCAACACATTTCATTTACAGTTGAGGTACGTGCACTTAATACAATAAAGAAATTGTAGATTCTTATTTCTAATTAAAACACAGTTCACGATTTATACTAATGCACACAACACTTGTTTACAAACACTAATTCACTAAAACACATACACTTTTTGAAATATGAAAATGCTTGCTTGATGCATAACCCACTTGTATATTATGATACGGTGAGATATGAAATTCTCCAAGCATAGTAGACTGGTTGCAAGGAGGGCCCATGGTATCCTATCGATGATTTATCGAACAATCACTAGTAGATAAGGACATCATAATCCCATTATATAAGGCTATTGTTAGACCACACTTGGAATACTGTGTTCAAGTATGGAGACCGCACCTAAAGAAAGACATTGTTCTTCTTGAATGGGTCCGAAGAAAGGGAACAAAAGGACGTCCAAAAGGAAATACTTTGAATATCTGGATTGCAGAGTGTGGAAATGAGGCACCTTAGAAGAGACTTGATTGAGGTGGTTAACGCTCTGAGAGGCATAAGCAAAATGAATAAGGATGAAATTTTCATGGTTATAAATGATTCTAGAACTAGAGGCCATAATATCAAGTTACGGGGGAAGTTGTTTAGACTGCATTGCAAGAAGTTTTATTTTAGCAAGTGAGTTATAAATTACTGGAATAAGTTACTTACATAGGTGGTAGAGGCTGACAGTCCAGGGAAATTCAAAGGTCAGCTGGATAATTACCCAAGGGAGGGGGGAGATGCATAGTTTTTCCATTTTTTTTTCTCTTATTAATTTTTATTATTATTATTTTTTTACTTTTTTTCTTATTATTATTCAAGGTGTTATTTTATTTTATTATTTATTTATTTTTTATTTTTTGGCTGGTGCAGCATAAGCCATAGGCTTCCTTGCACCATGTAGCCATTACTAATACACTGGCGGAAAAGTTTCTAGAAGGCTCATTTTTTTTAGATAACTCTGTAAAAAGTTCTAGAACCTTCAAGAAACATCCCAACCTTTCTTCTGCAGGTATCAATATTCTAGAACAGTGTTTTTCAAACTGGTCATATTATTTGCGCTATGTATAGCAAATTGATGATAAATAAAATTATTATTATATATTCATGTAAAAAAAGAATAAAGTTGAGTTGATTTAAACATAAAACTCAGAATTTTCTTTTCAGAAAACACAGTGTTCTCTCTCTCTCTCTCTCTCTCTCTCTCTCTCACACACACACACACACACACACACACACACACACACACACACACACACACACACACACACACACACACACACACACACACACACACACACACACACGCGTTATGGACTCATCTTTGCACTTTTCATTAGATTTATTACTTTTACCTCATGCACATGCGCGCACGTGCACACACACACACACACACACACACATAGGGTGATTCACTACCAGTGCGCCAAACTTGCAGGAGGTTTAGGGGGCACAAAGATGAATAGGAATCACATAGCATTGCAGGGTCCGAAATGTCTTCGTCATGCGGTAGAGAACGTTGAACGGGAGGTCGCGTGAACAGCGAAACCAAATGAGTTCATACCATCTGCAACGCGTCCAATCATCGGAGCCTGCGGATTATTCACTCCGGAGGACTTTTGCTACTTGGTTTCTTCAACAGAAACGGTTCGCAAATGCTGACTTCCAGTGTGATCGCTGTTCACGCGACCTCCCGTTCAACGTCGTCCTTTACTGCATGACGAAGGCATTTCGAACCCTGAAATGCTATGTGATTCCGATTCTTCTTTGTGCCCCCTACACTTCCTGCAAGTTTGTCGCACTGGTAATGAATCACCCTGTATATATAAAATATTTTGTATAATATTGAAGATAATAATATAGAAGGTAATTCAAGCAGACAATACCAAGCTGGATTTAAAGAAACGCAAGGGATATAAAAATATTAAAAAAAAAAAATATATATATATATATATATATTTATATATTTTTTTTTTAAATAGATACATGCTATTTAGTCAGATATTATGTTAGTTATATTGGTAGGGGCCAAAAATGTAAAAAACCGAATCTATTCATGTATAAATATACGAACATATGTAATTTAACATGATGACCACAATATACCTGTAGATCACAAATCACCCAAGAAACTCATAATAGCCAATAATGGCTTCCGTGGCCAAACCTAGTAAAGAATACTAATTCGCAATACAATGTAATTATAAAGTAATACCAATTGTTAATTATGGGTAACAGGATACATTGAAAGGGACTTTATCGAGGGCTAACCCTCTCAATATATCCTACTCATAATTAACTCAGCTATCTGTTTCTGTTATCATCTGCCTGTTTAACATGGCCAAATATATAATATTAAAGTTTAGTAGTTAGGTAGTAATTTAGTAGTTAACAGGCAGGATGACATTTAGCCCGACAGATAGCTACCATACATATATACAGAAAACTCGAAGAAGCAAAATATCTAGAAAGAAGAGAAATAGAGAACAAATATCCATCTATAATTTTCATATAAATCGGTACAAAAGAAGCTATGGCTAAAATAAGGAGAAAGGAAGTAAGGTTTAAGTATAGTAATAGTACCTCAATCCCCCTTGAATTGTTCTAATAAATCATGAGGTAAGAAAAATAGGATTCGATAGTCAATAGTAAAAAAGTAAAGAAAAAGCGCTAATGTAAATGTACATAGGCTAATACCGTTCTATACTTAAACCTTACTTCCGTTCTCCTTATTTTAGCCATAGCTTCTTTTGTACCAATTTATATGAAAATTATAGATGGATATTTGTTCTCTATTTCTCTTCTTTCTAGATATTTTGCTTCTTCAAGTTTTCTATATATATGTATGGTAGCTATCTGTCGGGCTAAATGTCATCCTGCCTGTTAACTAATAAATTACTACCTAACTACTTAACTATTTTAATATTTTATATTTGACAACGTTAAACAGGCATATGATAACAGAAACAGATAGTTGAGTTAATTATGAGTGGGATATATTGAGAGGGTCAGCCCTCGACAGTCCTTTTCAATGTATCCTGTTACCTATAATTAACAATTGGTATTATTTTATAATTACATTGTATTGCTAATTAGTATTCTTTACTAGGTTTGGCCACGGAAGCCATTATTGGCTATTATAGAGTTTCTTGGGTGATTTGATCAGGTATATTGTGGTCAGTATGTCAAATTACACATGTTCGTATATTTATACATGATTAGATTTGGTTTTTTGCATTTTCGGCCTCTACCAATATAACTAACATAATATCCGACTAACTAGCATGTACCTATTTTATTAAGGCTATAATAAAATATATATATATATATAAAACTTATTGTTGTCTACCCACAATCTAGACGACTTCAACTGGGGCCAACCACCCAAGACTGAAGGCAAAAAATGACAAGGAGTTCTCTGTTTCTGTAATGATCAATATCGGCTAAGATATATAAAATATAAAAAATCCAGAGATTAAGTAATTTGAATCTAAACCAATTAAAGGTAGTTAAAATTTTTTGAATCAAAAGGAAGATATTATAAATGTAAGCACATATTAAACATCATTGACCCGACAGAAAACGTAATTTAATAATTAAAATAAGAATAAATGTAAAGTATAAAGCATATCTATCGTATCCAGGACATAATGCAACAACTATTCGTTATGAAATAATAATCCCTCTAGTGAGTATATATGTGGTGACCCCAATGTGATGGATATGGTAAAAATAAATAAATAATTAATTAATTAATGTTTAGTTAATGCAAAGAGAAACATGCAGATAGTAAGAATAAAAACTAATAGAGTAGGAATAATAGAACCTGAACTCCATAAAGGCAAAAATATAGTAGTATAATTAAGAAAGTTTCTCCTACATCCTTGGATTACCCTAATAATAACATACGCGTATAAATTATAAATCCAGTTTTTAATGTAAAAATACAAATATATACTAAAAGGCAGTAGCTTTCGAGACTGGCGTGTCTCTTCATCAACTAAAATTCAAATACAAAAATACAACGGATAAGTGCAATGAGCTGAGTAAGGCATGTTAATCATGTGCCATTGTTGTTGCACGGATGTGCGCTGCTTTTACGCCACTGATCATCTAGCATTAAAACGGTTGTCTCTAGGATGGGGTGTAGACGAATGCCTTTGTGGCGGTTTATTTCCTTTGGATTGTTTATGTTAAGTGACTCTAGCCATAGGTGGTGGCAAAAGTGTTGTGAGCGGTCTACTACTTCAAAGTCACGTTTGGGATCAAGATCGTGGTTGGTGGACCAAAAATGTTCCACGCCTGCGGACTGGTCAGTTTAGGGAATTGCTCTGTCATGTTCCGTAAGGCGATCTTGGAGACGCCTTGATGTTTCTCCTATGTAGCAACTGTTACAGTCTCTACAGGTGATGCGATATACTACACTGCTGCGTAAGACAGGTGTGACAGGGGTCTTCACACTGGAGACAAGTGAACATAGGTTCCTGCAGGGTAACTGCATGCATTTGATGTTGTAATTTTTAAGGACCTTCGAGATCTGTCCCGACACGCCTGGATAATAGGGAATGTAGGCTGATGATATACCGTCTTGGTTCGGTGGTCTTGGGTGGGATGTGAGTTCTTGTGCCTGTAATAGGCACCTGCCTAGCACATAGGTCCGCCTTCACACAGGAGATCTCGTTACACCTAACTGTATCAGTGCTGGAATGGCTCCAAGCCCTGGAGAATAGGGTGTGGGCAGTGCTATTGAGATGACTTGGTGCATGGCCGGATCTGTAGTTAGTGAATTGACTGCACCACATAGGTTTGCGGTATACTGAAGTCTCTAGATGTGGCCCTACGCGATGCACTAGGACATCCAGGAACGGGAGAGCATCGTTGACCTCTAACTCTATAGTAAACTTGATGAAATTAGATAGAGAGTTGAGGTATTCCAGTAGTGCTGTTTCAGAGCCACGTGGTATTACAGTAAAAATATCGTCAACGTATCTACACCATGTTGTAATAGGTGTAGGTGGGTTCCGGTGTATCTGCTCCTCCAGATCTTCCATGGCAATGTTGACTACTACGGAACTAACAGGGGCACCCATAGCAGTGCCATGTACCTGCTGATAGACTGAATCCTCAAAAGTGAAGATGCTGCTTGATAAGTATATGTTGAGGGCGGTACAGATGTCATCAGTGGATAGTGATGTCCTGGATTGGAGGCTTAAGTCGTTCTCGAGGAGCCTTCTGGCACAGTGCACGACCTTTTGTACGGGAACTGAAGTGAATAAAGAAATCACATCAAATGATGCCACGACGGTGTTGTCAGGGATTGAAAGGTCCTTAATGAGGTGGATGAATCCGCTGCTATTTTTAACGGTGTGTGAGGTATTTCCTACAAGAGGTGAGAGGAGGCGCGCGATGTGCTTGGACAGTTCATACGTTGGGGCACTGCAGCACGACACTATTGGTCTGAGGGGAATACCCGGTTTGTGGATCTTGGGTAATCCATAGAATTGCGGTAGTTGGCAGCCAGTAGCACGTAGAAGACGCCAAGTTGTAGTCGAGATCTTCTTATCTTTAAATCATGTGTAGATGAGTTTATTGACACGTGTCTCTAGACGTTTCAACACCTTAATGGGTGGATCAGATAGAGGTTCATATACGTTTAGGTCTAGTAGTAGGGTCAGGGCTTTCTCTCGATAGGTTGATCGGTCTAATACAACGGTTCAGCGCCCTTTATCAGCAGGAAGTATGACGATGGAGTTGTCTTTTCTTATAGATTATAAGGCGGCATGTTGACGATGGTTAAGGTTTGAGTAAGTTTTCCGAGTGCAGCGGAGGATTGCGGCAGTCCTGAAACGAATCTCTTTGGCAGTTTCTTCGGGAAGGTTGGTAATACTGGTTTCTATACCCATAGCGAGCTGTATGAATGGAGGTTTGGATGGTATGACGGCGAATTTCATACCGTTGGATAAGACATTCAGCTGTTCAATGGATAGTTGTTTGCTCCTTAGGTTCAAGACGAAGGAAGTTGTATCACTTGAACATGTGCTCGCTTTTAAGTAGTTAGCTTCTATGCTTAAGTTTATGAATTTGTGCTGTTGGCGTAAATTCAAAAACTAGTATCAGAGATCTGATTAGCCCGATGACAGATGGTATGTATAAGGTTCGTAAATATGATAGGCGAGACCTATCATATTTACTATAGAGTTAGAGGTCAACGATGCGCTCCCGTTCCTGGATGCCTAGTGCATCGCGTAGGCCCACATCTAGAGACTTCAGTATACCGCAAACCTACGTGGTGCGGTCAATTCACTAACAACAGATCTGGCCACGCACTAAGTCATCTCAATAGCACTGCTCGCACCCTATTCTCCAGGGCTTGGAGCCATTCCAGCACTGATACAATTAGGTGTAACGAGATCTCCCGTGTGAAGGCGGACCTAACCAAATGTGGTTATCCATCCCATGTGCTAGGCAGGTGCCTATTACAGGCACAAGAACTCACATCCCACCCAAGACCACCGAACCAAGACGGTATATCATCAGCCTACATTCCCTATTATCCAGGCGTGTCAGGACGGATCTCGAAGGTCCTTAGAAATTACATCAAATGCGTGCAATTACCCTGCAGGAACCTACCTTCACTTGTCTCCAGTGTGAAGACCGCTGTCACACCTGTCTTACGCAGCAAGGTAGTATATCGCATCACCTGTAGAGACTGTGACAGTTGCTACATAGGAGAAACATCAAGGCGTCTCCAAGATCGCCTTACGGAACACGACAGAGCAATCCGGCTTGCCGAAACTGACCAGTCCGCAGTCACGGAACATTTTTGGGCCACCAACCACAATCTTGATCCCAAACATGACTTTGAAGTAGTAGACCACTCATGACACTTTCGCCACCGCCTATGGCTAGAGTCACTTAACATATTAAACAATCCAAAGGCAATAAACCGCCACAAAGGCATACGACTACACCCCATCCTAGAGACAACCGTTTTAATGCTAGATGATCAATGGAGTAAAAGCAGCGCACACCCGTGCAACAATAATGGCACATGATTAACGTGCCTCACTCAGCTCATTGCACTTATCCGTTGTATTTTTGTATTTGAGTTTCAGTTGATGAAGAGACACGCCGGTCTCAAAAGCTACTACCTGTTAGTATATATTTGTATTTTTACATTAAAAACTGGATTTATAATTTATACGCGTATGTTATTATTAGGGTAATCCGAGGATGTAGGAGAAACTATTTCTTATTTATACTACTATATTTTCGCCTTTATGGAGTTCAGGTTCTATTATTCCTACTCTATTATTTTATTCTTACTATCTGCATGTTTCTCTTTGCATTAACTAAACTTTAATTAATTATTTATTTATTTTTACCATATCCATCACATAGAGGTCACCACATATATACTCACTAGAGGAATTATTATTTCATAACTACTAGTTGTTACATTATGTCCTGGATACTATAGATATGCTTTATACTTTACATTTATTCTTATTTTAATTATTAAATTATGTTCTCTGTCGGGTCAACGATGTTCAATGTATGCTTACATTTATAATATCTTGCTTTTGATTCAAATTACGTAATTTCTGGATTTTTTATATTTTATATATCTTAGCAGATATTGATCATTACAGAAACAGAGAACTCCTTATCATTTTTTGCCTACAGTCTGAGGGGTTGGCTCCAGTTGAAGCCATGTATATATATTTGGCCCTTGAGGTTGTCACAAACATTCTCACAGATATGCCAGACAAGCTATACTTGCTACCTGGGAGTCTAAAACACTGATGGAACTGATATTCGGGTGACACTCAAGTCAAGTGGACCCAATTTCAGCGAAGTCCGGTCGGTCTGTGGCAGCCAAATCCTCTGCTTTCACCTTCACGATGGTGAGACTGTTAGTAATTCTGGGTATAACCTCCATGAATAAGTACACGGTGGGTGACCACCCAGGTGTGAACCAACGTAAGCAGGGGTCGAGGTGTGGCGCCCACACCACATGGAGGAATGCCGCCCCTTTATGTTACCAGGCAGTACTAGGTGGTAGATGACTCTCATCAACCAGTGCAATACCACCACTTTGCTTATTGGGGGCTTGAAGTGGTGGAACCCATGTTTAGTCTGTAGAGCTAAGTTCCAGTCAACCCTTCCCTATCTCTTCCATCATGCAGTATGATTGATGCCTTTGAGGTTATGATAAACATCGTGGCGAGATCCAATATTCCTTACATTTCGAGGGTACAACTCTAAAACGGTGTTTGCAGACCAACCGCTAGTTAGTACACCGGACTGAACCTATTGGTAACTCTCTAGGAAACTTCCGGATCAGCTAGTGTATAATCTTGCTACCTCTACTCTGTCAGATAGTGACTGGAGGGAGTCCGAGTAGTGTGTATGCGGGGAGCATTGTCAAGGCCACGTTATGTCAAGGATCTGGGTATATTCTTACTATGTGTACGCCATATCCAAAAATTTCATTACTTCATACGGCATGTCCCAACCAATTTTTCTTACTATTGAATACACAATGAATTGTCAAACTAATAGAGCAAGCTTATCTGCGAAAAGATCTAAACCTCCCAAGCACTTCCTAATTCATTTCACAAATATACGTGGTCTCAATTCTAATCTCAACGATGTCCATTTCCACTTGCAGTCTGCCAAACCCCATGTACCTTTTCTGAAAGAATCTGAGTTATCGGTCGATTCAACTATGCTCATCCCAATTGCCCAAATTTTCACTGTATGATTCCTTTTGTTTCAAAGGCAGTTCTTGTGCATATGTCCATTCTGATATTCCCTGTAAGAGACTTGGCAATTTGGAATCTACTCTCTTTGATCTTCTCTGGCTTAAAATCTCTCTACCTCATTGTGTCAAATTCATCTGTTGTCTCTACCGTTCTCCCAACTCCACTAATCACTTGGAGCTCTTTGACTTCCTCTCTTTGCAACTTGACTTTCTCCAGTCCAACTTTCCTAACAGTGAGGTAATTTTCCTTGGTGATTTTAATGTTCACAACTCCAGCTGGCTTCCGTTTTCTAGTCACACCGACCCAGCTGGTCGTGATCCTGAGCCTTTTGCAATTACTAATGACCTTGCACAGATTGTTCATTTATCTACAAGAATACCGGACAATCCTAATCATACAGCCAATACGCTTGATGTTTTTATCACAAACAACCCTTATAAGTACGCGGTCGAAGTGAGAGGTCCTTTAGGCACTTCAGATCACAACTTGGTGATTGTCTCTTCTCCAATGGAACCTTTATCTCATGGCTATTCCGAACCTCGTGTTGTTTGGCATTACAAGAATGCAAAACGGGATGACCTGCGAGACTTCTTTTCTTCTTTTCCTTGGTCGGATTACTGTTTCAAAACTTCTGATGTCAACGTTTGCTCAGATCGTGTCAGTGAAATTATTCTTGCAGGAATGGAATCCTTTATCATACACTCCATTTTAAAATCTCGTCCTTTATCTAAACCTTGGTTTTCCAATAAATGTGCTAAGGCTGTTCAAGAGAAGAATGTTGCATATCATAATTGGCTTGTTTCTAACTCTCCAGTTTCATTTTCTGCATACACCAAAGCTCGCAACAATTGTGAAGCAGTTATTAATCAATCAAAACTAGAGTTTGTACAGGCTAAGAGTAGACAACTTGCTTCTTGCCCTAATGGTAGCCGAGCATTCTGGTCCCCTGCCAAAGCTATTGGCTGCAACCTTTGCCCATCTCTGCTTCCACATCTATCCAAACCAGATGGTTCTGTTGTCACTTCAGCCAAGGATAAAGCTGACCTGCTAGCATCCCATTTTTCTTCCAACTCATGTATTAATGATCTTGGTAAAACAATTCCCACCATTCCCAACACGCTCCATTCAATGCCCCCTGTGGTCTTCCGTCAAAAGGAAGTCAGAAGAATTTCGACGAATCTTGATGATAAGAAAGCTCCAGATCCCGATGGTATTTCTCAACTTGTTTACAAAACCTGTGCTCCTGAACTTACTCCTATTCTTTGCCGCCTTTTTTCACTTTCTTATTCCAAAGGTGTTTTTCCTTCTGCTTGGAAATTTGCTCATATCCAGCTAGTTCCTAAAAAGGGTGAAAAATCCCTCCCATCCAATTATCGTCCCATTATAATTACTTCTACTCTTTCTAAAGTAATGGAGAAATCAATTAACCGCCAACTCTAAAACCTTCCGTCTGATCAACGATCGCCAGTATGGATTCCGTCAGTGTCGATCCACTGGTGATATTCTGGCTTATGTTACCTTTACATTTATGGACTAATTCAATGGAATGGTTCGGTGAAACACAAATAGTTGCTCTTGACATTTCAAAGGCTTTCAATCGTGTTTGGCCTAAAGGTCTTCTAAACAAGCTTCCATCTTATGGTTTGCCAACTGTTTTTAGTAATTGGTTATCCAGTTTTCTCTCTGATTGCTCACTGACGGTGATGGTAGATGGCTCTCTGTCTTCTAACTTCTCCATTAATGCCGGTGTCCCCCAAGGTTCAGTTCTTTCCCCCACTCTTTTCCTCTTGTATATTAATGACCTTCTTCCATTGACTGGAAATCCTATCCATAGTTTTGCTGATGATAGCACATTGCATTCCACTTTAAATTTTGAGAAACCTTGTCCTGCTCAATCAGCTTCAACTTCTCGAAAATCTGCTTCCAATTCCTTAAATGCCAATCTTCAGGTAATTCTCCAGTGGGAAAAAGACAACTTAGTTGATTTCAACCCTTCTAAAACTCAGTCTTGTCTTATATCTCGCAAAAAGGATTCTTCTGCTCCTATGCTTATCTTTAGTGACACTCCGATTTCTAGTCAAAATGATATATCTCTTTTGGGGATTACCCTGACTTCTAATCTCTCTTGGCACAAGCACATTACAAATATGCTTCCTCTGCATCTAAAAAACTTGGTTTTCTCTTTCTCTCTCAGCGTTACTTTTCTTCCAAACAGCTGCTCACTCTGTATAAATCGCAAATCCGCCCTGCCATGGAATATTGTTCCCACATCTGGGGTGACGTTAGCATTAGCAAAGGCACATGATGCAAGAAAGCAAACTTATATAGCATCAGCCAAAAAAAAAAAAAACAACAAATATTCTAATTTCACCCATCCATTAGACTTTAAATTATGTAGACTGTAATTTTCAGGAAATACGTAGGAAGGAAGGTTGTTCCAGAAAATGACAGTTGAATGAATAAACGAGGAAAATGAAAAGTTGATTCTGTGAGGTTGAGGTTGGACAGTAAATGGCTGTTGGCTGGTGGTGGTGGTGGTGGCAGCGGCGGCACATTTGGACTGTTTTGAAACAGAGCGGAAATTATAGAAGCCAATCCAGAAGAATAGTGCCCATGGAAGTATTTGTAGAAAAGACATGCAGCAGAAAAGGGTACATCTATGAAATAGAGTGGAGAGACTGTTAGAGATGAGTCATTAATCTAACTGCCCTCTTCTGAATGGAATCTAGAAGCCTGAGAGACATTTTGGGGGCACTGCCCCAGATGTGGGAACAATATTCCATGGTAGGGCGGATTTGCGATTTGTACAGAGTGAACAGCTGTTTGGAAGAAAAGTAACACCGCGAGTGAAAGACAAAACCAAACTTTTTAGATGCAGAGGAAGAAATATTTGTAATGTGCTTGTGCCAAGAGAGATTAGAAGTCAGGGTAATCCCCAAAAGAGATATCATCTTGCCTATAAATCAGTGTCACTACAGATAAGCATAAGAGCCTAAAAATCCTTTTTGCAAGATATAAGACAGGACTGAGTTTTAGAAGGATTGAAATCAACTAAGTTGTCTTTGCTCCACTGGAGAATTACCTGAACATCAGCATTTAAGGAATTGGTAGCGGATATTCGAGAAGTTCAAGCTGTTTGAGAAGGTCGAGGTTTCTCAAACTGGGAAGTGGAATGCAATGTGCTATTATCAGCAAAACTATGGATAGGATTTCCGGTCAATGGAAGAAGGTCATTAATATACAAGAGAAAAAGAGTGAGGGAAAGACCTGAACCTTGGGTGGCACCAGCATTAGTGGAGAAGTTAGAAGACAGAGCCATCTACCATCACCCTTAAAGAGAAAGTCAAAGAGAAAACTGGATAACCAATTACAAAAAACAGTTGGCTAACCATAAGATGGAAGCTTGTTTAAAAGACCTTTGTTCCAAACATGATCGAAAGCCTTTGAGATGTCAAGAGCAACTGCTTGTGTTTCACCGAACCTTACCATTGAATTAGCCCATAAATGGGTAACATAAGCCAGAATATCACCAGTGGATCGACACTGACAGAATCCATACTGGCGATCGTTTATCAGACAGAAGGTTTCTAGGTAGTTTAAGACTTGGCGGTTAATTGATTTCTCCATTACTTTAGAAAGAGTAGAAGTAATTGCAACGGGATAATAATTGCATGGGAGGGATTTGTCACCCTTTTTAGGAACTGGCTGGATATGACCAAATTTCCAAGCAGAAAGAAAAACACCTTTGGAATAAGAAAGTGAAAAAAGGCAGCAAAGAACAGGGGTAAGTTCAAGAGCATGGGTTTTGAGAACAAGTGGAGAAATACCATCGGGATCTGGAGCTTTCTTAGCATCAAGATTCCTGAAAATCCTTCTGACGGAAGACCACAGGATGCATTGAATGGAGCGTGTTGGGAATGGTGGGAGGTGTTTTACCAAGATCATTAATACATGAGTTGGAAGAAAAATGGGATGCTAGAAGGTCAGCTTTATCCTTGGCTGAAGTGACAACAGAACCATCTGGTTTGGACAGAGTTGGGAGCAGAGATAGGCAAAAGTTGTGGCCAATGGCTTTGGCAAGAGACCAGAATGCTCGGCTACCATTAGGGCAAGAAGCAAGTTTTCTACTCTTAGCCTGTTCAAAATCTAGTTTAGTGTACAGTATTTGTGATACGAACTGGAAAAAAAATACTCTTGTGTTCACTTTCAGGAGGTTGTAGCTATGTGAATTGAGCTGTATTTGTAAAAGTGGGATTTAGCATGCTAACATCATCATGAAGCAATGGATAGAATTTACAGTTAATAATAATAATAATAATATATATATATATATATATATATATACACATACACAGTAGACTCTTGATTTTCTGGGATAGAAGGTAAAAAACAAATCTCGGATAATCGATTTCTCGGTTAATCCAAAAATTCAGATTTGTCAATAATAACATATTGCTACTGTATTATTATTGACAAATCTGAATTCCGCACGATACTTGTTAATGTTTGATCATTTTCATACATCCTTATTAGTTTAATTTTCTAATCCAAATCGATCGCTTTCCTTTTGTTGATAGATTTACTAGTAGCGCTGTCACTTATTCTCTTAGTTGGCACCATAACAGTCAAAATGAAATTTTCTGAAAAGAACTTCACAGGATTAAGGGGGAAACACACTATTATCACCTCACACAATTCACATTTTACTAAAGCACATTTCTGGGAGGTCACTACCATTAAACAATTTGCACCTTCCTTGTTACTGGCTTTTCTGTTCGTGCATCTAATTATAAACGGGTAAACTCGATCTTATTGCATTTGCAATAAGACTGATAGCTGGAATTGTGTGGGTTTTTATGTTATTATGGTGAAATATGTCCCCTTCACTGACATCTTCAGTCATATAAAAAAAAAAAAAAACATAAATAAATTGTAAGAATCTTCTCTTTCCTATATCTTTTGCTTGTTACTTCGTATCTCACTTGTGCAATTCATGCGTACCGTGATCATCTTTATTGATTGCTTATTTTATTTATTTATTATTTTTGTTTGTTTTAAATTTTCCAATCCTTAAAAAAAAAAAATTGAGCAAAAAAAAAAAAATTACGTAAAACCGTAGTTGCCTAAGTCGGGGACTTATTGTATTGAAAAATGTTCAGCAACATACGTAAAAAATATGGCGATAGATAAAAAACAAAAAAAAAAAAAAAAACTTACCACACACTACTTGCGTGTCCAATAGGATGCTTCCCTTATATTTTTTGCGATGTCGATTTTAAGTATATAGCTTTCCTATATTTTTTTACAATGTCGATTTTAAATCTAATAGCTTCCCTTGATTTTTTACGATGTTGCATATGGTTTGGTCACCAACATTATAATGGTTCATTAGAAATTTAACAGATGCACCGTTTTCAAACTTTTGAATAATTTCGAGTTTTTGTTTAACTGAAAATGCAACTCTTTTGCATTTACCCATCATTTTTACGATTTCTAAACAAAAAAAAAAAAAAAAAAATTACTATAAAAAAAATTCTGACATTCCTGACAAATAATGAAACAATGCCCTTTTGCACCGCAACGGAACACAACAATCGACGCAATACACTAACACAAACTAAACATTTGGCATTTTCCCTCCCTTTTTTTTTTTGAGTGGTGAGTGTGAAGACAGCGGGGATTGCAAGATAATAGGCACACTAATCTCCCAGTGACGATTTATAATGCCGCTTGTCACTTATTTAGGACTCGCAAAATATCTGTTTATACCTATTCTAGTTATTACTTGAATTTTGATTTCTGGTTGATTTTTTTTTTTTTTTTTTTTTTTGAGTCTTGAAGTGTCCCAGTTAATCGCGAGTCTGCTGTATATATATATATTATATATATAATCTATTAGGAGGTATATATATATATATATATATCACTAACTTGATAGTCATTAATATATAGGCAGGAAATACTGAAAGAACAAAATCTTGAGAATTGCTAAAATTAATTAAGTCAGCTATTGACCATAATACATAGTAAGCAATCAGAGAGGAAATTAGCCCAATTAATTGTAAATACAAATGAATGCCTTAGAAATAACTGAGGACATTCTAAAAGGTTTCTCCAACCAGGGGTGGTGCCCGCAAAACCTCTCTCAGGCTTCTCGATTCCATTCAGAAGAGGGCAGTTAGGTTTAATGATTCATCTTTAACAAAGTCTCTCCACTCGTCTCATAGACGTACTGTTTCTGCTGCATGCCTCTTCTACAGATACTTCCATGGGCACTGTTCTTCTGAATTGGCTTCTATAATTCCCGCTCTCTCTTTCAAAACAGTCTGAACACGTACTGCCACCAGCCAACATCCATTTACTGTCCAACTCCAAACTCACAGAACCAACTTTTCATCTTCCTCGTTTATTCACTCAACTGCCGTTTTCTGGAACAACCTTCCTTCATACGTATTTCCTGAAAATTACAGCCTACAGAAGTTCAAGTCCAATGTCAACAAATATCTTCTTTCATCTTCTCAACCTCCAACCCAAACACGGTACTAAGTACTATAGGTTCTAATATCTCTCGTGTTTGGGGTTTACATTAAAAAAAAAAACAAAAAAAAAAACAATATATATATATATATTTTTTTTTAAATATATATATATATATATATCCAATATTTTAAAATATTTTATATTAAAATATTGGATATATCTTGGCTTCATATGGAGGATGTGCATGTTGCTGCCTCTAACGAAAGCTCAATATTTATTTTATTATATTTTAACTTTTGTTATTATTCAAATATAATTTAATGGTAGTAATGGGTTGATATGCTAATTAAGCAGCACCTGTGCCGCCATCTATTTTCTATTTCCTTTTTCTTTTCTATAAGCTGGTTCAGCTTACATTATGTCAGTGGTGTGGCTCTGCTTTAGAGTGCTGTCTGTTCTATAATTTATTTTTCGCTGCATAAGGACCACTGTCGTGCAAATCCTCTGCATTGGTTGATCGATCGGAGGAGGAATGGGTGGTTTGGTTCTTTGATCTTTTTGCCTTTGCGACGATTTGTATAGCGATTGAAATGCAGCGATTCCATGACCATTATTGGCCTCGGGTCCTCTGTCAATATGGGGCATAATGGCCAGTCTATTATTTTTGATTTTATTTTATATTTCAGTAGTTCCATTAACCCTTTTTGGTGATATTTCCCGTCTTTCGGAACTGGTACCTTTCTGGGGGAGGGGGGGGGGACCGCTAAATTATTATGTAATTGGATTTAAAGTGCTAAATTATATAGGGATTTTCGGCTACTGATTATGTCTTACCTTTATTTTCCCTTTCCCGTTCGTTCGTTTTATTTTGGTTTATTTTTATGGTAATTTTCGCTCTACAGTTTTTTCCATACTACTGGCTTATGTTTTATTTTATTTTATTTTAAAATATTGGATATATCTTGGCTTCATATGGAGGATGTGCATGTTGCTGCCTCTAATGAAAGCTCAATATTTATTTATTTATTTTATTATATTTCAACTTTTGTTATTATTCAAATATATATATATATATATATATATATATATTTTAAATATATTTATATCCCTTGCGTTTCTTTAAATCCAGCTTAGTATTGTCTGCTTGAATTATCTTCTATATTATACAAAATATTTTATACACATTATGGTCGTAATGCATAATTGCTCTAGCAACTGCATTGGCCCATAAGTATTAGTTACAGCTTGTTACAATTTATTAACTTTCTTTCTTTCCATATTACTCATATAAATATATATATATATACATACAGTCGAACTTCCCTATAACGAATTCGATAAATCCAGCGAAAAAATTCGTTATACAGAGAATATCTTTTTTATTAGAAATTGTTATCTAATTAGAAAATGAAAACGAATCTACATTTATTTTTAATGTATTTTATTTCAAAAACATACATATTTAAATCACGTTTACACAATTTTCGCCGGTAAGTATCATAAATTAAAAAAAATCTAATTTTCGTTTGCACAGTACAATTAAAAAATTGTCTGATTCTCAAAAAAAATCTCACATTTGTTCAGAGCATTAAAAACATCATCAAGAACATTTTCACAAGACTGTAGACCAATACGAACCGTTTTAAAAGCGTTAATCATTTCTTTGCGAGTTGGCTTTTCTACGGGTTGTTCTGATGCGTCTTCAAGGTCATTGTTAATTTCTTCTTGATCATGGTCGAGTCTAACACTGTTCAGCAGTATTTCATCTTCATTTGGATGTTCTGCTGTGATCTACATAAACATAACTATTCAGTATTATTTCATTTTCGATGTTTCCGGACAATTCGAATAATGTCCAATAGTTTTTCAGTTTTGAAAGGGGCAGTTCATCTTTCTCGTCCAGTCGTTGTTCGTCTTCTGTATTCAATGCAAATCCTGCTTTCGAAAAACAATTTTGAATAGTGTATTCAGTGACATCGTTTGTCCAAACTTTTGCGAGTTCAGAGATGCAATCTCTAAGTTTAATTGTAACCTCCAAGTTTCTATTTTCTGATAACGCATTGACAATCTTCATTATTATTCTCTTTAGATAATGAAATTTAAAATTTTTAATAATGCCTTGTCCATTGGCTGGAGTTTTGATGTTACATTTGGTGGTAAAAACAACAACTTCACACTTTTAAGTTTGGCAGAAATACTGGCAGGATGTGCTGGACAGTTGTCAGTTACCAACACGATGTTCCTTTTTTATTTTGTTATATGCCTGTCTAGTTTTAATATCCAGTCTTCAAAGATATCACTTGTCGTCCATGCTTTTTTTATTAAAGGTGTAGTCAACTTCCAAAGATTTTATCCCTCTAAAACACTTGGGTTTGTTGATTTTCCGATGACTAAAAGTCTTAATTTTTCACTTCCTGTCATATTTGCCCCAACTAGCACAGTGATTCTTTCTTTGCTTTGTTTTCCACCAAAACATTTATCATCCTTAAAAGCAAGTGTTCTATTCAGTAAAAATTTAAAGAATAAACCCATTTCGTCATTATTAAAAACATCCTAGGGTTCATATTCTTCCAAAATCTTCTTTAAGGTATTGTTCCTCCAACTGTTGCAATCTTCTTTGCTTAAATTAACACTTTCTCCACAAATAACCTTTTCCACAATTCTTTGGCACTTCTTAAATTTATCTAGCCACCCAGTGCTCGCATTAAATTCTGTATGTCCAAGGGGCTGTGCAAATTTCAGAGCTTGTTGCTTAATTATTGGGCCTGATATTGGTATATTCTTTTCACGTATCATTTGCACTCATTTTAGAAGCTTTATCAACATCTTCGAATATACACAACTTAATTCGCTTCTTGTCTGCTCCTCCTTGAATTGCATTTAAAATTGATTCTCGATTTTTTAAAATCATAGATAAGTTGCTTGCAGGTATGCCATATTTCTCTGCAACATCTTTTGTCTTAAAACCCTGGTCAACATTATGAAGAATCTTTACTTTATCATTAATATTTAAACACTTTCTCTTCGACATTGTTTCCGCAACTGTAAAAATTACTCGACTGCAGCTCTTGCCGATACACACACTGCAAACTTCGTGCGCTGGCCATATAGTGAATTGTTAGTACTGCCTACTCAATGACGTTCACTTGCCAATTCAACAGTATCACGTGACCTTTCCTATCAATCACTTTGAAGAAATATACAACTTTGTGAATTTCTTTTATTCTGCTTTCATTCACATATACACAAAAGAAAATTTATGGTTAATGTATGCTGTATGTTACTTTTCAGAAAAAAAAAAAAAAATACAAGAGCATATAGCCTATGTGATTGATGACAAATTGTTCTAAAAGAACGAAATTAAAATAAAAATAATAAAAAAAATTTACGAAAACCATCTACCGGAAGTCCAGTTAGATGAGAACGGACATATCATATAATGATTGACAGGAAGGTCACATGGTACAGTTGAGGTGAGAAGCGAATATCACTCAGTAGGCGTTACTAAAAACCGACTATGGTAGCATTCTATGTATTGCCACCGCAGCATGCTAAAGGTTTACCGCAGCAAATTTCATTTTTCCCTGAGCCAACATCAATTTACAAATCTACCCTATTTATTGTAAAGTTTATGACCACTTTTAAGAAACCTATTTGGTTTTATAACTGTAACAAAAATGAAAGAAAGACTGTCCTACGGGCATCAATGGCCTCAAGTATTCACAAATGCTTTTACTAAGTTTTTAAAAATTCGTTATAGAGAGACTAACACTTCACTATATGTGGTTAATTTTACATGTAATTTCGTTTCAAGGTGCAATGTTTTGCAAAAAAATTCGTAATATAGAGAAATTTGTTAAATAGAAGTTCGTAATAGAGAAGTTCCACTGTATTACAAACATTTGGTTCCCGGTTTTAAGTGGAATTTTCTGGAACCAATTATCCTTGGATAACGAGGATTCCCTGTGTGTGCGTGCGCGCGCGCGCAAGCACACACACACACACACAGTCCAGGGCCATTATTAACAGGGAAGAGAAATTTTGCTCCCATATAATCTGAGCACCAGCTTTATATTCTTCAGTGATATACTTTTTACTTTCCTACAACTAAAATTAACTTCGTCTCCCATTAGCTAAACAGCTAAGCAATGACTTTTAACTATAACACGCAACAGTTACATAATATATATATATAGGGTTCCCCAAACTTTTTTTGATTTCTGAAGGGGTTTATAAACTTTTTTTATTTTTGAAGGGGGTCCATAGATCTCAGTAGTTTGGGAACCACTGTTCTAGAACATTCCAGAAAGCTCCCAAATGCTCTAGAAATCTCCCAAATGTTCTAAAAAAAAATTAAAATAATAATTAAATAGATGGAAAAGATGATAAACCAATGATGCGATGAGAACTTTTCAAGCATATATCTGAGTTTTTGAACATATTCTGTCAAAATTATTTCAGGGAAGAAATTGATACCGACCAGTGTAATTAAAATTAAAGTGAAACTATACTATGGGTTGTCTTTTGATTCACCTGTATTAACAAGCAGTTTGCAAGGTAAGTTTGAATACAAGTTCAGCTATAATTCTTAAGATTATTTCATAAAACTCTCTTTATGTGAAATATTTAAATGTTAATTAGTTTATTGGTACAATTAGAACCAAACAGTCCCAATAACTAGATAAAATTGGCTATGTTCAGATTCTATAAAATATACGCCCAAAAAAATTAAAACAGGCTGATGTAATACAATAAACAATATTCTGCATTAAAAAAATAATAAAGAAATTAATGAGAATTCTAATGGTACTGATAATGAATTAGTACAGGCATAAGTTGCAAGAAAGCAAGCTTATACAGCATAAGCCAAAAAAAAAAAAAAAAAAAAAAAATTCACACACCCATTCACTCTAAAAGTTTGCCCAAGTTTTCCTTTAATTTATTTAAGCTATCAACTTCCACAATGAAGATGGAAGTTTGTTCCAGCAATCAACCACCCACCTAAATTGATATTATATAACAGACCTCAAGATTATACTAAATTAAACCAGAACTTCAATGACAGAAAAACAGTTAAATTATGGGAACAAATATTTAAATGGATTATAATCAATAAAATACAAGTTCTTCAGAAGAAAACAAATATAAATATCAATTTACATCAATGAGTATACATGAAACCTGGATATATTCCTTTAAATATAAACCATGACTACAGACCTGCACTGGCAAAGTGACACACAGAAAAATGCTAGAAGGCATTACAGAATGAAAAGAATTAACAATTAACAATATTTATTTATTTGCAAATACATTTAAACCCTTAATACTATAACTTATTGGTAATTTTAAGTAAAATGAGAGAGACAACTAGGCTGTACAAACAGACAGACATGTGAGTGAAACTTCAGTAGCCAGAAGAGAGAATTTTATCTGGTGTTTCTTTGGAGTATTTAGTATCAACAATGACAGAATAAATTTGACATACAGGGTCAACAAAAACAAAGGTTGCCGTTACCAAGAAAAGTTTGTTTGTTTGTTTGTTATTTGGTTTTTAGGAGCATTAGCAACTAAGGCCATATTGCTCCGGAGATATGCAGTGGTCATTCCCTGACCTTTCCGCATCCTCCGTATTTGGTGGTCACAGGCTCGAACCCCGGTTTAATCAAGAAACGTGTGCTACACACTGCTGCTCCTACCCACCCGGCTCTACCAAGAAAAGCTTAAGTTCTGCAAATTGTAGTGTCTGGAGACTAGGCATCTGTGAGGTGAACTGACCGAGATGTATATAAGGCCTTGAATGGTTTGAGCAAGCTCAATGCTGATGAAATTATTCCTCTTCTATTGCTCAGATTACTCACCTGAGGGGACATAAATTCAAATTGAGGAAAGACAATTGTAGAATACATGTGCAGAAATTTGCCTTTAGTCAGCAGTTGGTTGGAAAAAATACAGAAGGCGCTAGTTTGTTATGGCTGCCTCTTTTTTTATGTTCTGTCTCATTGCGGTACTTTTTTCAGTTTTCACATGGCTACAGGAATTGATGTTAAAATTTAAATATATCGAAGTGCGCAGCCCTGATGGCTCTTATATCCCTGTAAGTCGACGGCAAAATAATGTAAGTACTGTTTTGAAATATAAAGGAATGCTCACCCCCACACCTCTAATCGCCTCGTCCCACGTGGTGGTAGCACTAAGCTTAGCGTTCTGCTGACAAACCTTTCCGAATCAGATTCTGCTGACTTGCAAACTGTCAACCACTCTGCGAAAGCTTTCCACTGTTTAACCAACAATGTGTTATTGCTCTAGGAAAATCTCAAATTCAAATCTACAATCTTAAGACGGAATAAGAATCACTGGAATCACCTACTTCAAAGGCCATAATGCTACAGCAATGAACAAATGATCTTATCTTCTGACTCAAAGATGGCAATTGACTCTGCATACCATGTGAATTTTTGTGCTCACGAAATACGTTGATTGCATCGGCAATGTTAACATCTGCAATATTATGTATTAGCCATTTCATGTGTCAATTTATTTGTATTCCTTGAGTTATACCTTAATTATATGAGAACAAATATTTGTTCTCATATAATTAAGCTCCTATAACTGTTTCATTAGTTGTCCCGGGGAAAGCTTGTAATTATCAGAGCTAATAAACGGAATTTATTATCTGTCTCGTAGCAGAAGTTGCCAACTTAAATAAGTTGAGGGCAGAACTAGACAAACATTTGGAGTGAATGGATGGGTGAAATGGGAAAGGCTTTTTTTTTTTTTTTTGGCTGATCTATATAAGCTTGACTCCAACACAATTTTAACAGTGGCCATTTTATGACTGCATATGCAGCAGCAGACCAGATCACTGATCCATACATCATGGACAATAAATAATTTAATGTTTAACAATAATTCTTTGTTACAAGACATTAATTAAACTTTGAGTAGCCAGAAAGCCTTTAATAACTTAATCTTAGAAGTCTAGAAGTAATCTTTAAACAGAAATTTCATATTAAAGAAAACACCAAGTATATGCACAACTGAATTTGCAATAAGGAAGAAGTGAAAGTTGACTTTTCTTTTCCATCAAAATCAGCGCACGTGACCTTATTTTGCCTAAGCAAAATAAGGTCACGTGCACCAATTTTGATGGAATTATTAATTATTAATATTAATATATTAATTATATTCAAAGTTCAAAATTATAAATAAACTTTTAGCCAAGAATGCAGAACAGTATCTTTTTAATAGTTTTAATAATTGAATTGAAAAATGTTTTTCAATTATGACATCACAGATATTGTATATTTATTATTAACATTATTAATTAAAATATTATCATGCTTACTGCCTCTTGGCTGCTGCTGTTGTTGTTGATGATGATGATGCTGCTGCTGATGCTGTTGTTGTTGCTGTTGTGAAGGTGGTGGTGGTTGCCTCTGGCTTGCTGCCACAGTTCTTCGAGGAACTTGTGTTGTACTACTGACATACTGATGACCAGACTGACCACCCCTAGAACTTGGTCGCTGAATCTGAGAGGACCTAGAATCTTTAGATGGTTCATTTCTCGTACAACTTCCTGCTCCAGACACCTGTACACCAGCATCAATAGATGGACTCTTTCTCTGTTGTGGGGAAGATGTTGGTGTACCTGAACGTGAGCCTAAAAAGTATCCAATAAATTTCTTTTTTCACATTTGGCCTGCATAATAAGCAGAAATAAAATGAAAATTTTAAATATTTACTTAGTTAACGTATCTGATTTGGTTTCTTTTTCTCTACTATAGACATTTAGAAGATTTGGAGTAGTGGATGGTTATTAGAAAGAGTCTAATACACATTTTCATGGTTGTTTCAATGTAATGTGCCTATTTATATACAAATTGTCTTTTGAATCTATGAGGCAGAGAAGGGAGAGAATTTGTAAAAGACAAAACATTAATTAACCTGATTGCCTCGTTTGAAAGGAGTCCAGAAGCTTGAGAGAAGTCTTGGGGTACCACTCAAGGTATTTGTTTTTGTTTGTTTGTTATTTGGTTTTTAGGAGCATTAGCAACTAAGGCCATATTGCTCCGGTATATGCGGTGGTCATTCCCTGATCTTTCCGCATCCTCCGTATTTGGTGGTGACGGGCTCGAACTCAGGTCTAATCAAGAAGCATGTGCTACGCACTGCTGCTCCTTCCCACCTGGCTATGGAGGCAACTCCACTCAAGATGTAGGAATGATATTCCATGACAGAGAAAATTTGAGATTTGTACAGAATGAGTAGTTGTTTAGAGAAAAGTGAAGTGAAGTGAAGAGTGAAAAATAAAGCCTTTTTTTATGTAGAAGAAGCAATACGTGATGTGCTTATTCCAAAACAGCTTATAAACTGGGGTAATGCCTAATAGAGATATGTGATATTGTCTAGAATTTCAGTATCATTTCAGTAAGATGAGCAGTACTGTCTTTTTTTTTGTGAGAAATAACATAAGATTGAGTCTTAGAATTTAAAATTAACTAGAGACTGACATTTAAGGAAATGGTAGATATTTGAGAAATTGAAGCACTTTGTACATGTAATGTTTCTCAAACTAGGTTTTAAAGTAGAAGAATAAACATCAGACAAATAAGAAAGTGTAAAAAGGCAACACAGAACAGGAGCATAAATTTTGAGAACAAGTGGAGAAATGCCATCAGGACTTGTAACTTTCTTAGCATCAAGATTGTCCAGAATTCTTCTAATATCATTCTGTTTTCAGGACCACAGCATTGTAACAAACTGGGACTGTGAAACTAGAAAAGTGTAGGCAGCTGGGGTTGTAAACATTAAAATTATCAAGGAAAATTATCTCACTGCTAGGAAAGTTCCCCCCCCAGAATTCACGTTGTTCCAATTTTCATTGCTGAAAATCTGGCCGGCCTATCATTGAGTACAATTACCATCTTACTTCCACCATCTCAACTGTTCCCTCCATATCTTGTGCTTAATTCTATTCTTGCTGTGTAGCAAGTGTGTTGACCTTGTATTATTTATTACATTTCAAATGAAAGTTTAATGACAGATATAATGGAAGCAATTTTATAGTAATGTAAACAAAGTTTTAAAATGATTAATAAAACATATTCCAAAATATAGGAGTACTACAGTAGATAACATCATTAATTTTAAGCCATTAATATATCAATTTTTATTAATTTTTTGTATATTAATGAAAATTCAATTTATTGTAATCAAATGTTTTAACCCCCCCCCCCCCCATTTTTGAATGGGAACTGCTAATAGGAATGTTTCTAAAATGAAATACTTAAAATCATGAAAACATCACAGGCTTTTGTTAAGGTCTTATGTTTTAAGTTCACATTTTAAGTTTTATTTTTTTTATGAAAATGTGCATGCACATGATACCTTTGTGTCCTGTGGAATAGGGGACAGGAAACTTTATGCGAATACGATCATTTGGGAATGTGGTAAGTTTAAAGGTATGCTACTGTTTTTTTATTGCATCTTTTAAAAGTTACTCTTTCCACCCAAGCAAATAATTGGCATTTCTTTATTCATTCCTTATTTTTAATATATTCAGCAGCATGTTCCACAGAATATATGTTCAATTAAATATTTTATTTTTCAGAAGGAATGCATATCTGAATATGAATTCGACCACCCCCCAACCTGTTACTCACAGCTTTCACTCCTACTCCATTATTACATCAAAACAAAATACTCTAGTTCACATTTTTATTATGGGGAGGGGGGTATGGTTAAGATAAGATTCATGCATGAATGTATCCATAAAGCATAATAAAATTTCTTCTTAATATCCCTCATGTAATTTGTATATGGTACCCACAGTACTGCTTGCATAATTTTTCCAATATTGTTTCCTTTTCAGTTCCGTGTTTCCCTCAAATGTTCAACAACCAGCTTGAGGAGTTCTAAGGATTTCATGGATGCAAATCTTGGTAAATCAAATAAAACTGGCTCTTACTTCAGTGTATTGAATTTCTTTGTTTTTTTATTTTTTTAAAATATTTTTTAGATGCATTAGCATACATATGTAAATGCAGCTATTGTCTTCCCCATATCTGCCTGTCCATCTGCCCAGACACGATAGGAGGGGGTATATAATGAGAGCATTGTCGATCAATTCGGCCATAGAAAAATTGTGCAAGGCTCAAGGGGTAGAATTTTTTTTGGCTGGTCTGTACTTGTTAACAGGAAAGACTGCTTCTACAAGGATGGGATATACTTAAATAGAAAGGGTGCAAGAATATTTGCTGATGCTATCGAGGCACTGTTAGGTGGGTCGGAAAACCGCTAGCTTGGGGGATACAAGGACTAATAGATTAACAGTAGGCAGAGGTGAAAGTGATTCTTGCACTGCTTCTATTGGAATCAGCAGCAGACTGGAAAACACATGTGTTGTGTTAGGATAGCTAAGAATAGGAACAGGTGCATGTATACTTGTATATACACCAATGCTAGGGGTTTGGTAAATAAATTTGATGAATTTGAGGTATTGCTCAAAACATCAAAGGCAGATATTGTTGGGATACCAGAGACGTGGTGTCACACAGATATAAGGAATGCAAAACTGGAATTTGGAGTGTACAATGTGTACAGGAAGGATAGGAAGGGAGGAGGGGTTATGCTATTAGTTAAGAAACACATAAAATCCAAGGAAGTGAAGCCAGTCGACATCGCTTGACAGTGCAGTGTCAAGCCAGTTTGGTGTGACATAAGCATTGGGAGATCAAAGTTGAGAGTAGGAAAGTGTTATAGGACTAATGACTTTGACTATAATAAGAAACTGTACAGGGAAATTGAGTGGGCCAGTAAATCAGAAAGTCTTATATTTGGGGATTTTAATTTCCCAGATATTGACTGGAATTCGTGGGTTGGTCACTCACACACTATCAAAGCTTTTGCGGATTTAATGGACGATTGTTTTCTACATCAGCATGTTCGGGAGGCAACGAGAGGGAGTAATACTCTTGATCTGATTATCAGTAGTGATTCTTCATGCATTAAGAATCTGCAGATAAAGGAACCACGAGGTGGCAGTGATCACAGTGTGCTGAAGTGGGATTTACTCAAAGAGGTAACTACCATTAGGGGTAAAGGGAAGGGGTATTGCTTTCGTAAAGGCGACTACGGAGGTCTGAGACAGTATTTAAATTATATACGGTGGAACCAACTGATGACGTTACCAACAGCAAATTCAAAATGGCATTCAAAGAATTTATCTGGGAAGCTACTAGGCTTTACATACCAACTAAAAAATATTGTTCAAGGTTTAGGCCTATGTGGATGTCAGATGAACTAATGAGACATATGGGAGAGAAGCAAAATGCATGGGATACATATAAATGTATATAAATGACATTGTAGAGAGAATATCATCTTTTAAGGGCACAAAAGGTGATATAGTTGTACACGTTGGCACTAATGATATTAAGAGTAGGAGACCAGCGGAATTACTTAACAAGTAGAGGTCACTGTTGAAAAAAAGCCATGAAGTAGGGTTGAATTTGAAAGTGTCTGTAATTCTGCCCAGACACGATAGGAGGAAGTATATGATGAGAGCATTTTCGATCAATTCGGCCCTGGAAAGATTGTGCAAGGCTTAAGGGGTAGAATTTTTTTCAGCCTGGACTGTACTTCTTAACAAGAGAGATTGCTTCTACAGGGATGGGATACACTTAAATAGAAAGGGTGCAAGAATATTTGCTGATGCTATCGAGGCAGTGTTAGGTGGGTCGGAAAACTCCTAGCTTGGGGGGAGACAAAGACTAATAGATTAACAGTAGCCACTGGAGGAGGTGAAAGAGATTCTTGCACTGCTTCTATTGGAATGAGCAGAAGCCTGAAAAACAAGATGCAGGATATTTCAGAGACTGCTGGAAGTCATTGCGGTACAAGTAAACACATGGGTTGTGTTAGGGTAGCAAAGAATAGAAACAGGTGCATGTATACTTGCGTGTACACCAATGCTAGGAGTTTAGTAAATAAATTTGATGAATTTGAGGTATTGCTCAATACATCAAAGGCAGATATTGTTGGGATATCAGAGATGTGGTATCATACAGATATAAGGAATGCAGAACTGGAATTTGGGGAGTACAACGTCTACAGAAAGGATAGACAGGATAGGAAGGGAGGAGGGGTTATGCTATTAGTTAAAAAACACCTAAAATCCAAGGAAGTGAAGCCAGTCGACATCGATGGACAGGGCAGTTTCGAGTCAGTTTGGTGTGACATAAGAACAGGTAAATCAAAATTGAGAGTAGGAGTGTGCTATAGGCCTAATGACTCTGATGAGTATAATAAGATACTGTACAGGGAAATAGAATGGGCCAGTAAATCAGAGAGTCTTATAATGGGGGATTTTAATTTCCCAGATATTGACTGGAATTTGTGGGTTGGTCACTCACACACTAGCAAGGCTTTTGTGGATTTATTGGATGATTGTTTTCTACACCAGCATGTTCGGGAGGCAACTAGAGGGAGTAATACTCTTGGTCTGATTATCAGTAGTGATTCTTCATGCATTAAGAATCTGCAGATAAAGGAACCACTAGGTGGCAGTGATCACAGTGTGCTGAAGTGGGATTTACTCAAGGAGGTAACTACCATCAGAGGTAAAGGGAAGGATTTTTGCTTTCGTAAAGGCGACTATGATGGTCTGAGACAGTATTTAAATTCTATACAGTGGGTCCAACTGATGATGTTACAAACAGCAAATTCAAAATGGGAAGCATTCAAGGAATTAATCTTGGAAGCTACCGGGCTTTACATACCAACCAAGAAATATTGTTCAAGGTTCAGGCCTAAATCGTTGTCAGATGAACTAATGAGACATATGGCAGAGAAGAAAAATGCATGGAATACATACAAATTAATGGGTGACATGTAAGCCTATGATATATATAAGTTGGTCTGTAACCAAGTCACAAAGGAGATTAGGCAGGCAAAGGCAGATTATGAGAAATCCTTGGCAAAGGATGCAAAGAAAAACAGAAAAGAGTTCTTTACCTATTTAAACTCAAGAAGGAAAGGGATGAATCGGATTGGTCCACTGGATGTTGATGGTTCAACAGTTGAGGATCCTGCTCAGGTGGCTAACAATCTAAAGAAGTATTTTGCATCTACATTCACACATGAGGAGTTATTCAGGAAGGGGAATGTCGTAGGTGAAGTAAACATTGGCAGTGAGCTAGATGATTTTCTAATAACTGAGAGGAAAGTGGAGGAGAAATTGTTGAGGATAAACATAAAAAAATACCTAGGGTCCTGAGCTGGATATCATCATTCTTCTCTTTCTTGGTGATTCCCTTCTGCTTCTCTCTCTCTCTTTTTAGTTGGTGCAGCAAAAGCCCCAGGCTTCCTTGCACCATATGGCTAAAAATAATAATAATAATAATAATAATAATAATAATAAGGGACCCGGGATGGATGGAATCTATCCAGTTATATTAAAGGAGGCAGCAAAGGAAGTAAGCAAACCCCTAACCATAATTATGAGAGCTTCTTTGGACTCAGGGGAGGTACCCATAGACTGGAGATGTGCAAATGTAACCCCAATTCACAAAGGAGGATCAAAGGCTGACACAAGTAATTATAGACCTGTTAGTTTAACTTCGGTTCCTGGAAAATTAATGGAGGCACTGGTTAAAGAAGCACTGCAGGATCATCTGAACAAGAATTCAGTTATAGTTCAGACACATCATGGTTTTTTTAAGGGCAGGTCTTGTCTGACCAATTTGATTGGATACTATGATGTAGTCACAAAAGAACTGGATGCAGGGAATAACTTTGATATAATATATTTGGATCTTAGAAAGGCTTTTGATACTGTTGCACATGGAAGACTGCTGCACAAATTGGGGCAGTGTGGCATTGGAGGCAAATTGCTGCTATGGATAAAGGAATGGTTGAGTGGCAGAAGACAGAGAGTGGTAATCAATGGACACTGCTCAACGTGGACTAATGTTATTAGTGGAGTTCCTCAGGGTTCAGTGTTGGGTCCATTGTTGTTTTCTGTATTTATAAATGATATTGATGATGGTATATCATGCTTAATGTCCAAGTTTACAGACGATACAAAGGTTGGCAGGGTTGTTAAGGACAGTACTGATGCTATGCTGCTGCAACAGGATCTGGAAAGGTTGAGCAGATGGGCTGAGAGGTGGCAAATGAAGTTTAACATTGACAAATGTAAAGTACTACATATGGGAAACAGCAATCCCAGAGCAATGTATCAACTCTGTGGTACTACGCTGACAGTGGTAGAGAATGAAAAGGAGCTGGGGGTAATTGTGCAGGCAGATATGAAGTTCTCTGAGCAGTGCAGACGGGCTGAAAGAGTACCTCATGGTGTCTTGTCAATGATATACAGGAATTTTTCTAGCAGGGATAGGGATGTGATTATTGCCTTGTATAAGGCATTTGTTAGGTCACACCTTGAGTACTGTATACAGGTCTGGAGGCCTCATTTCAAGAAGGATGTAGAGCTGCTGGAACGAGTACAGAGAAGGGCAACAAGATTAGTAAATGGACAAAGGGCTGCTCTTACGAAGAAAGGCTTAAGTTTTGCAAATTACAGAGTCTGGAGACTAGGCATCGGCGAGGTGATCTGATAGAGGTGTATAAGGCTTTGAATGGCTTGAGCATGCTCAATGCCGATGGGATTCTTCCTCTTGCTCAGAATAATCACCTGAGAGGGCATAAATTCAAATTGAGGAAGGACGGATGTCGGATAGATGTGCAGAAATTTGCCTTTAGCCAGCGGGCAGTCGGTTTGTGGAATAGACTTCCATCACTTGTTGTTGAAGTTGGTAGTCTAAACAAATTTAAGGCTCAGCTGGACAGGTATTTCAAACGAACGGAGGGGTGAAATGGGAGTAGTGGTTGTGTTTTTTTTTTTTTTTGGCTGATGCTGATTAAGCTGGCTTTCTTGCATCATATGCCTCTACTAATGCTAAAATTAATGGGTGACATGGAAGCCTATGAAAGATATAAGCTGGTCTGTAACCAAGTCACAAAGGAGATTAGGCAGGCAAAGGCAGATTATGAGAAATCTTTGGCAAAGGATGCAAAGAAAAGGTATGAATCAGATTGGTCCACTGGATATTGATGGTTCAACTGTTGATGATCCTGCTCAGGTGGCTAACAAACTAAATGAGTATTCTACATCTTCATTCACACATGAGAAGTTATTCAGGGAGGGGGGGGGGAGTGGGAGAGGTGAACTAAACTCTGGCAGTAGCTAGATGATTTTGTAATAACTGAGAGGAAAGTGGAGGGGCAGATCTATCCAGTTATATTAAAGGAGGCAGCAAAGGAAGTAAGCAAACCCTTAGCCATAATTATGAGAACTTCTTTGGACTCAGGGGAGGTAGCCATGGACTGGAGACGTGCAAATGTAACCCCAATTCACAAAAAAGGATCAAAGGGCGACACAAGTAATTAGAGACCTGTTAGTTTAACTTCTGTTCCAGGAAAATTAATGGAGACATCGGTTAAAGAAGCACTGCAGGATCATCTAGACAAGACTTCAGTTATAGCTCGGACACTGCATGGTTTTGTTAAGGGAAAGTCTTGTCTGACCAATCTGATTGGATACTATGATGTGGTCACAAAGGAACTTTAATGCAGGGAATAACTTTGATATCATATATCTTAGAAAGGCTTTTGATACTGTTGCACATGGAAGACTGCTGCACAAATTGGAGCAGTGTGGCATTTGAGGCAAATCGCTGCTACGGATAAAGGGATGGTTGAGGGGTAGAAGACAGTAAGTGGTAATCAATGGACACTGCTCTTCTTGGACTAATTTTATTAATGGAGTCCCCCAGGTTCAGTGTTGGGTCCATTGTTGTTTTCTGTATTTATAAATGATATTAATGATGGTATATCAAGTTTAATATCCAAGTTTGGAGACGATACGAAAGTTGGCAGGGTTGTTAATACTTTGCTGCAACAGGATCCAGAAAAGTTGAGCAGATGGGCTGAGAGGTGGCAAATGAAGCTTAACATTGACAAACGGAAAGTGGAGGAGCAGATCTGATATGATCTGCATATGGGAGACAGTAGCCCCAGAGTAAAGTATCAACTCTGTGGTACTACACTGGTAGTGGTAGAGAATGAAAAGGACCTGGGGGTAACTGTGCAGGCAGATATGAAGTTTTCTAAGCAGTGCAGAAAAGGTCTGCAAGAGTAGCTCATGGTGTCTTGTCAATGATATACAGGAATTTTTCTAGCAGGGATAAGGAGGTGATTATCCCCTTATATAAGGCAATGGTCATATCACACCTTGAGTACTGTATACAGGTCTGGAGGCCTCATTTAAGAAGGATGTAGAACTGTTGGAACGACTACAGAGAAGGGCAACAAGATTAGTGAATGGAACAAAGGGTTGCTCTTACGAAGAAAGGCTTAAGTTTTGCAGATTACAGTGTCTGGAGACTAGGCACCTACGAGGTGATCTGATTGAGGTGTATAAAGCCTTGAATGGTTTGAGCATGCTCAATGCTGATGGGATTCTTCCTCTTGCTCAGAATAACCACCTGAGAGGGCATAAATTCAAATTGAGGAAAGACAGTTGTAGGATAGAAGTGTGGAAGTTTGCTTTTAGCCAGCGCGTAGTTGGTTGGTGGAACAGACTTTCATCTTTTGTTTTAGAAGTTGATAGCCTAAATTAATTTAAGGCTGAGCTAGACAGGTATTTGGAATGAACTGAGGGGTGAAATGGGAGTGGTTTTTATTTATCTATTTTTTTTTTTTTTTTTTTTTTTGGCCGATGCTGCATAGCTTGCTTTCTTGCATCATATGCTTCTACTAATGCTAAAGTCAGAGGTATTTAAAAAATGCTAATAAGAGCAGTTATATGGTTAGGTACTGAGTCCATTAGTTCACGAAAGCATTCCACAGCTATTTCCATCCATGCTTGTTGCACCGCCGGTGGAGGATCCAAAGCTGAAACAGACCGTTCCACAGCATCCCAAAAATGCTTCACAGGGTTCATGTCTGGTGAATGGGGAGGCCATTCCATGGTGGTAAAATCTGCAGAATGCTCTTTGAACCATGTTCCAGTCACCATGGCTCTGTGGGAAGGGGCATTGTCCTGCTGGAAGAGTCCATTGCCCTGTGGGTGCATGTTGACCATGAAGGGATGGAGATGGTCTGCAAGGATGGACATGTAACCTGGAACGTTCAGAGATCGTCTAGACGTACCAGAGGTCCCAATGTGTGCCAGTTGAATATGCCCCAGACTGTTACTGATTGTCCACCTGCTTGAACAGTTCCTTGTTGGCATGACGAGTGCATAGTGCTTTGTGCGGTTTCTGCTGATAAGCATCCTCCCGTCCACTCAAAACAGAACTCATTGAACCAGGAGACCTGCCTCCAATCATCCAAGGTCCAGTGCTGATGTTCTGAGTCCTGTGCCGTGGTGTTAACAATGGGATTCTGGTGGGTTGGCTGCTCCCATAACCTATTGCAGCTAATGATTGTCTGATGGTCTTGGTGGAGACGTTTCTGGCACCTCCATCTTTGGGTTGGCAGTGATTTGTGCCAATGTCGTCAATCATCAACTTAATCATCAATGTTGGCAAAAATGTGCAATTTTCCAGACAAAAATATAATCCATTTTAATTGTGCAAATTTATAGACAGATAAATTTATATTTTTATTAGCTTTATTATTTTCAGTAATAGAAAATATTATTTTAGCAGTATAAGCAACCAGTATAAGCAACAGAAAGAAAGGAAATTTTAAATGCTGAAAATATGGGTTTTTAAACTGTATGGTTGTAACCCACAGGAGTTTGTGGACATCTCGGGGGGGGGGGGGGGGGGAACAATCCAACCTCTACCTCCAACAAGATTACCTATCATTTTTCTAAAACCTCATTTTGTTTTAGCATTGCGGTGTGAGAATGCAGGTGCCAGGTTCACACTATCATATCTAGTATAAGTGGTAAGTTTTAAACATTAGTCTGTACCTAAGGACTCACTGACATTTTAAATTGCTGTTTTATTGCACACAGGAGGTAAATTTTAAGCAGACTTTATTTTGAAATTAAACTGGAACAAGAACTCTCTCTCTCTCTCTCTCTCTCTCTCTCTGTGTGTGTGTGTTTGTGTGTGTGTGTGTGTGTGTGTGTGTGTGTGTGTGTGTGTGTGTGTGTGTGTGTGTGTGTGTGTGTGTGTGTGTGTGTGGAATTGTCCCACTGAAATGATGCAATATGATCAATATGATAAGTTTGAGGTGATATGCCTCTTCATCAATTCTATGCCTTTACGATCAAGGTAGGACATGCGTGCTTATGCCAGATGGTTGCATGTTTTGTAATGCAGACCAAAGAGACCTCAATTTTAAAACAATACCAATTATGAAAATTTCTTACTGGATTTTTTCTTCTGGTCAGCAATCCTATCTAGTTTATGACATTACAATATCTTATTACAATCACAGTAATTATTTTTAAAAATAACCACACCGATTCCATTTTGTTTCAAATTCAACACCAGTCTACGTTTATAACATGGCTGCAATACACATGTTTTCCTTGAAATTTTTCTTCCAGATCAAATACACATTCAATAAAGACTAGATGCACATTTCATCTGTGCAGCTAAAACAATATAGTTTTCAAAAAAAAACCCCATTAGGTATAAGTAGCATGCAATTTTTTTTTTCTGTGCACACTTAAGGTAGATACTAAACTATCTATTTGAAACCAATAAAAACTGGTGTCAGACTACAACACAACTGCCAACAGATATTTTTCTTGAAGTCTCATAACCAGATCAATTGAACAATTAAAACTTATATATATATATATATATATATATATATATATATATGAATTTCTATAGATTGTATTTCTATAGATTGTAACTTATGGGTAACATGTATGGAGGGCGGTTATTTCAGAAAACAGAAGTTGAATGAATAAATGAGAAGAAAGAAAAGTTAGTTCTACGAGTTTGAAGTTGGCCAGTAAAAGGATGTTGACTGGTTGCGGCACATGTTAGGCAAGCGAAGACTGATTACGAGAAATCCTTGGCAAAGGAAAACACAAAGACTTCTTCACTTATGTAAACTCTAGAAGGAAGGGGATGAATCAGATTTGTTCACTTGATGTTGGTGGTTCGACTATTGATGATCCTGCTCAGATAGCCGACAAATTGAATGAGTATTTTGCATCTACATTCACAAGAGGAATTCTGTAAGGAAGGGAGGACAGAAGTTTACTAAACTCTAACAGGAGCTAAATGATTTTGTAATAACGGAGAGCTAGTGTAAAAGAAATTGTTGAAGTTAAACTTAAAAGGCACCTGGGGCAGATGGAATCTATCTAGCTATACTGAAGGAGGCAGCGAGGGAAATAAACAAACCCTTAGCCATAATTATGAGGGCATCCTTAGATTCAGGGGAGTTCCCCATGGACTGGAGATGTGCAAATATATTCCAAATTCCCAAAGGGTGACACAAATAATTATAGACCTGTTAGTTTAACTTCTGTTCCAGGGAAAATAATGGAGTCACTGGTTAAAGAGTTGATACAGGATCACCAAAACAAGACTGCAGTAATAGTTCAGACACAGCTTAGGTTTGTTAAGGGGAAGTCTTGTCTGACCAATTTGATTGGATGCTACGATGTGGCCAAAAGGAACTGGATGCAAAAAATAATTTTGATATCATATGCTTGGATTTTAGGAAAGCTTTTGATACTGTTGCACATGGAATACTGCTGTACAAATTGGAGCAGTATGGCATTAAGGGCAAGTTGCTGCAATGGATAAAGGGATGGTTGAGTGGGACATGGCAGAGAGTGGTAATGAATGGACACTACTCTATGTGGGCTAATGTTATTAGTGGAATCCCCCAGAGTTCTGTGCTGGGCCCATTGTTGTTTTGTGTATTTATTAATGATATTGATAAAGGTATATCAGGCTTAATGTCCAAGTTTGCAGATGATACAAAGGTTGGCAGGGTTGTTAATGATAGTAAAGACAGTATGCTACTGCAACAGAAACTAGGATGCACTGAGAAGATGCACATTATGGCAGATGCACTGAGAAGATGCACATTATGGCAACTGAAGTTTAGCAAAGAAAGAATAGATGTCAGGATAATTCCTAATAAAGAGATGTCATCTCATCTAGAAATCTGAGTGTCACTGAAGGCAAGCACAGGAGCAGAAGAAAACTTGTACACAATGAAAAGTGGTCAGAATATTTTTCTTATTTTTATATGGCACCAATTTTTATAAGTTTATAATACAGCTGCCAATACACAATTTTGCTTGAAATGTTATTATGCAAGTATATAGTAATGAAATATGTTAAACAATAAGGATTAAAAAACAACTGTTAAGAGCATTTGTACTTACGAGATCAAAATCACACCCAAGACAGTTTCTGTATCAATATCGTTTCCAAAAAAAAAAAAAGTTACAAGTAGCATATTATTTTAGTCACATTTTTTGCATACTTTTTTTATTTACGTACAACTTAAAGTGGTTAATATACAGGCTGTGTCAAAAATATTGGTACAAACGTTTAGGGGAGGTAGGTAACATTTAAAGGAATGTGAATCGCATAGAAACCCATAACCGGAAACGTCACCGTAAGTCAGTACATGGCGCTGTTCATCAGTTCACGAGAGGGAAAATTTCTGGTTTACTCATTTAAGCAGTAGTTGCCGCATGAAGAGGGTGCATCGATATACGAACTGTGAGCTGGCAGACATGCACCTAGTGTATGGATTAGCAGAGGGCCCACACAGTGTGCGCCCCCATACAGCACAACATAGCTTCTCAATAAATGTGTAGGCAGGTATGGTTGGTGACTGCTTAGTCGGCCCATACCAGTTACCATCCCGCATGAACTCTGCTAAATATCGGATCTTTCTTGAACAAATTCTACCAGGGTTACTTGACGATGTTCCAGCAAATGCGAGACGCAACATTTGGTTTCAACATGATGGGACGCCTGCCCATTATGGAAGGTGTGTTCGTGACCATTTGAACAGGCGTTTTGGGCGTCGATGGATTGGCCGTGGTGGACCCACTGCCTGACCCCCATGCTCACCTGATTTATCGAGCCTCGATTTCTTTCTGTGGGGGGGAGGGGAGAGCTGAAATATATCGTGTATGAATCGCCTGTGGAGACGGAAATGGATCTCGTCTGCGCTGCTGCTGCTACTGTCAAAGAAACTCCAGATGTGTTCAACCATGTCTGCCAATCCATGCTGCGTCGGTGTCACACATGCATCGCGTCTCATGGTGGAACCTTCGAGCATCTGTTGTAACATCATGAAATGCATCCATCTCGTACTCCATTGTTAATATTATGTCAAATAAATGTTTGCCACTAATTACTGTCTTGTGTCATTTCTGCTTCTTGTACCTCTGCTACTACTTTCCTGTGACGTTTCCGGTTATGGGTTCCTATGCGATTCACATTCCTTTAGATGTTACCTACCTCCCCTGAACGTTTGTACCAATATATTTGAGACACCCTGTATATATTTTTGTTATTTGACCAGTTTTTAGAAATTTTTAATGGGAGTGCCAATTATTATTTTTTGTTTTTTTACCAGATTAAATAAACATCAAATAAAAAGATATAATGACAATACTATTAAAAAAAATCTGTTCTAGGTGACATGCTTTTTTTTTATACAAACTAAGATGGATGCAGAGTTTTCATCTATGTCTATATCAACTGTGAAGCTGAAGTTCTCAAACTTATATTTTTCTCCTTTCAATTCTCCAGTGAAATGCAAATCTACTAATGAATGCTAAGGAAAAAGTAACTGCGGCAAACAAAAATGATAGGGAAACTAATTATATGTGAAACACGGTCTCATGTTGCAGAATAAATCAAAAGGTTTCAATACTTTTTTATTATTGTGGATTATTGTGTGGTACAGAGCGAAACGGAAGATAGAATAAGTAATGACAGGTTTAATACTAATTGTAAAACGTATATTAAATACATACAGTATAATATTCAATACTTTTTCAGTAAAAATGTGCATATCGCATTTCAAATAAAAAAGTCAAGTGAAACTTCTTTACTACAGATATCTTTATGCCAACTTACTAAGAGTTAGGCTGAGTGGAATTTCATACAAGATCCAGGTACATTATTATGACCACCTACCTAGTATCTAGAATATGTGCCTTTCGCAGCATGCACCGCTGCAAGCCACCGTGAGAGGGACTCAATAAGTCTGCAGAAGGTTCCTACGGGTATCTGTGACCATGCAGACTGCAGTGCACCCCGGAGTTCCTGTAGGTTCCACGGTGGAGGATTCATTCATCTGATGTGTCGATCGAGGTGGTCCCATAGATTTTCGATTGGGCTAAAATCTGAGAAATTCAGTGGCCAAGGGATAGCCTGAAGTCTTCATCGTGCTCCTCAAACCACCACGGACAATTCTGGCAACATGGCATGGCGAATTGTCTTACTAACAAATACCATCCCCTCAGGGAACACGGTCAACATGCAAATGGTTACCTATCGATCGTCACCTGATCGGTGACGATCGATAGGTAACCATTTGCATTCAGAGTGCCCTCCAGAGGTATCAGTGGACCCAATCCATGCCATGAAAACATTCCCCAGACCATAACACTGCCCCCACCAGTCTGCTTTCTGCCAACAATCGTGTCCGGGTGTCTGTTCTTAGAGGTTTCACGCCTAATATGCCACCATCCATCTGCTTGGTGGAGCAGAAAATGTGGGTGGCAGTGGTTGGAGAAGGCCACCCACTGCCACTCGGAAGGGGTCCAGTGTCGGTATTGTTGTGCAAACTGACGGTGTTGTTTGCGATAAATGGCCGTCAGCATGGGTGCTGTCACCAAGCGTCTGCTACAGAGCCCAATGCGCAACAGGGTTCGCTGCACTGTCATGCTGGAAACCTTTCTGGTGGCCCCACAGTTCATTTGGACAGCCAGCTGAGCAACAGTAGCGTGCCAATCGGTCCTGACCAACCGTTTCAGCTGATTGTTCACCTCTGGGATCAATGGCACATAGGGCTCCACAATTGGCACGTTGAGTGATCAAAACTGTCCCATTCTTGATACACTTTCACCACTGCAGCACGTGATCATTTCACAAAGTCCACTGTTTTGGAAATGCTGGCACCTCTGGCCCGATAGCTGATATGATCATGCTATTTTCCATGTCTGATAGGTCATGTGCTTTGCCCATGACAGAGGCTGTTACTGTGTTCATGGATGCCGAGCATCAAGCCTTATATGCTTGCAGTGTGTGAACTTGACACAAGTGCTGTATGATTCGCTAGGCGAGTGTGACGTCTGCATTGGGGGGGGGGGAATCATAATATTGTGACTGGACTCTAGATTTCTTGAATTTTCAACAATAAAAAAAAAAAAACCCTTTCATTAAACGTATGTTGAGTTGGGTGGATGAGGTTGTTGACAAGTGTGAAAGAGCTAAAAACTGGTGGGTCCGATTAAAAGTATTAGGATTTATCACTGCTCCAAATAACTATTTGATTATTTGTTGTTAACAATACTCATGCTGAACCTTACCAGAATGTTGAGAACCAGGAGTAACAAAAGGTTGTGGGATGTGAGGCATGCCAGGTTGGGCTGGATAAGATGGATAGGTTGGCAGTGCTCCAATGGGACCAAAAGAATTTGCTTGATTGAAAGATGAAGAAGATGAAGAAAAAGATGGTGCTGACGATATAGCAGCTGAATGCTGAAAACAGAAAAAAAAATTATGCAGATACAAGAGCCCAGAGAAAATATATATAAGCCTAATAATTAATAAGTGCATACATTTTTTATTTCACTCTATATATGTTTATATGCAGATGTTTTTCTCCTGTGCTCATGTACTTGAAAAAGTTTAATTACCGCACTGAATTTAATGCTGATATTTTTGTGTGGTTGTTAATTTATAAACAATAACACTTTTTTTTTCTCTTTGAACACATGGTTCAAACAATGTGCAGTTACTAACTTCAGTAGTAAACTAACTTCAGCAACTTCTGTCCTGGCTGCATTTTTAAATGCTATTGTGACTAGAAATAAACCTTGGATTTGACACGGAAAAAAAAAACAAAAAAACAACAACATGATTTCATTGCAGCCAGCCATGTGAAACTGGCAAGGACACTTGTGGAATTTGATGTTGTACTGCATCCTCCCTATACTCAGGTTTTGTCCTAACTACACTCTTTTTATCCTTAAATGTTTAAACATCTCTAAGGCAACAAATGACTATGATGAAGAAGTTAAAGCCACTGTAAAAAGATGAATGACCTCTCATCTGAAAGAATTTTACCACTTGTTAAGTGTTGTACAAAATGTAATGAGTTCGACAGCTTAAGACAACTTTTGTCTTAATCTGTCTGGTAAGAATTAATAGAATATGGAAGGGGACGCCAAGTCGATGCACAGGGTTGAACTTCTAAATGAGAAACAATTATACAGGCACTCCTCGACTTATGTACTTACTCTGTTTTTTATTCTCTTTCATATACATAAGTCCAATACACTGAGATTATAACCCCCAACAAACTTCATCATGCACAGCATTTTATGATTTGTAACCGAGTTAAATGAGGCGGAAAAACACATATAATGAATAATAATGTATAGTACAGTGTTTATTCAAACTAATTTAATCTAAATGCAATATGTAATTTAATTTAATCTACGTTCAAATCACTTTACGATATACTCTTCAAAATAAAATATCGTTCATTATATGATATGTAGTAAGTGCATGTCATTGTGATCACGTTTGTGAACTAAATTTTAATTGTATTAAACAGTTATTCTAACAGGCAAAAATAGGAAAAATATTATCCACATGATATAAAAGAAAAGATATAGGGCACAAATTTACACTTCACTTCCTCCAATTAACAAAATTAAATGATGCATGAAAATTGGAAGAATATTTCCCACAGGTTAGCAAAATAAAAATAAATTTAAGCTTACATAGCTTAATTAATAGTGTAACTAATTGATATTTCTATTCACTGAAAACTTTTTTTCTTTGGTCGTAAAATTTTAAACAGTAAGAAAATAAGCAAAATAAGAAAATAATTGGGTCCTTAAGGTTGCCACAGATATTTTCTCAGATATGCCAGTCAGGCTGTACTTGCTAACTGGGAGTCTGAAACGCTGATGGAACTGATATTCGGGTGACACTCAAGTAAAGTGGACCCAATTTCGGTGAAGTCCAGTCAGTCTGTGACAACCAAATCCTCTACTTGCACCTTCACAATGGCGGGACTGAGATCCAAACCTCCTTACATTTCGAAGGTACAGCTCTCAAATGGTGTTTACAGGCCAGTCGCTAGTTAGTACATCAGACAGAACCTATTGGTACTCTAGGAGGCTTCCGGATCAGCTAGTGTATAATCTTGCTACCTCTACTCTGGCAGACAGTTATTGGAGGGAGTCCGAGAACTGTGTATGCGGGGGCATCGTCAAGGCCCCGTTATGTCAAGGATCTCGGTATATTCTTACTGTGTGTATGTCATATCCAAAAATTTCATTACTTTATACAGCATGTCCCTCACACTTTTCTTACTATTGAATACACCATCAATTGTCAAACTAATAGACTAAGCTTATCTGTGGAAAGATCTAAACCTCCCAAACACATCCTAGTCCATTTTCGCTTGCAGTCTGCAAAACCCACGTACTTTTTCTAACAGAATCTCAGTTATCAATTGATTCAAGCACTGCTCATCTCAGTTGCCCAAATTATTCGCTGCATGATTCCTTTCATCTCAAAGGTGGAAGTTGTGCATATGTCAGTTGCGATATTCCCTGTCAGAGACTTGGTAATTTGGAATCTCCTCCTTTTGACCTTGTCTGGCTTAAAATCTCTTTACCTCATTCTGTCAAATTTGTCTGTTGTCTCTGCTGTTCTACCAACTCCACTAATCACTTGGAGCTCTTTGACTTCCTCTCTTTGCAATTTGACCTCTTCCAATTCAACTTTCTTAACATTGAGGTAATTTTCCTTGGTGATTTTAATGTTCACAACCCCAGCTGGCTTCTATTCTCTAGTCACACAGACCCAGCTGGTCAAGATGCTGAAGCTTTTGGGATTACTAATGACATCGCACAAATTGTTCATTTATCTCTCAGAATACTGGAAAATCCTAGCGATACAGCCAACATGCTTAATCTTTTTCTCACTAACAACCCTTCTAAGTAAATGGCTAAAGTGAATGGTCCTTTAGGCACCTCGGTTCACAACTTGGTGATTGTCTATTCTCCAATGGAACCTTTATCTCATAGTTATTCTCAACCTCATGTTGTTTGGCATTACAAGAATGCAAAATGGGATGGCCTGCGAGATCTCTTTTCTTCTTTTCCTTGGTAGGATTACTGATCGAAAACTTCTGATGCAATTTTTGCTCAGATCGTGTCAGTGAAATTATTCTTGTTCCACATTCCTTTATTTCACATTCCACCTTAAAATCTCATCCTTTATCTAAACCTTGGTTTTCTAATAAATGTGCTAAGGCCATTCAATATAACAATGTTGCATATTTTAATTGGCTTGTTTCCAATTCTTCAGTTTCATTTTCTGCCTACGCCAGAGCTCACAACAATTGTAAAGCAGTTATTAATCAGTCCCAACTAGACTTTGAACAGGCTAAGAGTAGAAAACTTGCTTCTTACCGTAATGGTAGCCGAACATTCTGGTCTCTTGCCAAAGCTATTGGCCGCAACTTTTCTCCATCTCTGCTCCCACCTCTGTCCAAATCAGATGGTTCTGTTGTCACTTCAGCCAAGGATAAAGCTGACCTGCTAGCATCCCATTTTTCTTCCAACTCATGTATTAATGATCTTGGTAAAACACCTCCCACCATTCCCAACACGCTCCATTCAATGCCTCCTGTGGTCTTCCGTCAAAAGGATGTCAGAAGGATTTTGATGAATCTTGATGCTAAGAAAGCTCCAGGTCCCAATGGTATTTCTCCACTTGTTCTCAAAACCTGTGCTCCTGAACTTACTCCTGTTCTTTGCCGCCTTTTTTCATTTTCTTATTCCAAAGGTGTTTTTCCTTCTGCTTGGAAATTTGCTCATATCCAGCCAGTTCTTAAAAAGGGTGGCAAATCCCTCTCATCCAATTATTGTCCCATTGCAATTACTCCTACTCTTTCTAAAGAAATGGAGAAATCAATTAACCTTAATCAGATGACTTTCAATTCCAATTAGATGACTTTCATTAACCGGTGAAATACCACCACTTTGCTTATTGGAGGCTTGAAGTGGTGAAACCCATGTTTAGTCTCTAGAGCAAAGTTTCCGGCATCCCCTCCTCCTCCCATACTTCTCCTTCAACCCATGCACGGTACTAAGTACTATAGGTTTTGATACCTTTCGTGTTTGGGGTTTTCATAAAAAAAAAAACCGCCAACTCTTAAACTACCTAGAAACCTTCCGTCTGATCAACGATCGCCAGTATGGATTCCGTCAGTGTCGATCCACTGGTGATATTCTGGCTTATGTTACCCATTTATGGACTAATTCAATGGAAAGGTTCGGTGAAACACAAGTAGTTGCTCTTGACATCTCAAAGGCTTTCGATCGTGTTTGGCATAAAAGTCTTCTAAATGAACTTCCATCTTATGGTTTGTCAACGGTTTTTTGTAATTGGTTATCCAGTTTTCTCTCTAATCGCTCACTGAGGGTGATGGTAGATGGCTCTCTGTCTTCTAACTTCTCCACTAATGCCGGTGTCCCCCAAGGTTCAGTTTTTCCCCCCACTCTTTTCCTCTTGTATATTAATGACCTTCTTCCATTGACTGGAAATCCTATCCATAGTTTTGCCGATGATAGCACATTGCATTCTACTTTCCATTTTGAGAAACCTTGCCTTGCTCGATCAGCTTCAACTTCTTGAATATGTGCTACCAATTCCTTAAATGCTGATCTCCAGGTAATTCTCCAGAGGGGTAAAGACAACTTAGTCGATTTTAATCCTTCTAAAACTCAGTTTTGTCTTATATCTCACAAAAAGGATTCTTCAGCTCCTATGTTTATCTTTGGTGACACTCCGATTTTTAAGCAAGATGATATATCTCTTTTGGGATTACCCTGCCTTCTAATCTCTCTTGGCACAAGCACATTACAAATATTGCTTCCTCTGCATCTAAAAAGCTTGGTTTTCTCTTTTGGTCTCGGCATTACTTTTCTTCCAAACAGCTGTTCACTCTGTACAAATCGCAAATCCACCCTATCATGGAATATTGTTCCCACATCTGAGGCAGTGCCCCCAAAACTTCTCTCAGGCTTCTAGATTCCATTCAGAAGAGGGAAGTTAGGTTAATTAATGACTCATCTCTAACAGAGTCTCTCTCTCTCCACTTGCTGTCTCATAGACATACTGTTTCTGCTGCATGCCTTTTCTACAGATACTTCCATGGGCACTGTTTTTCTGAATTGGCTTCTATAATTCCCGCTCTCTCTTTCAAAACAGTCTGAACACGTGCCATCACCAACTAACATCCATTTACTCTCCAAATTCAAACTCACAGAACCAACTTTTCATCTTCCTCATTTATTCATTCAACTGCTGTTTTCTGGAATGGAACAACCTTCCTACATACATATTTCCTGAAAATTACAGTCTACAGAAGTTCAGGTCTAATGTCAACAAATATTTTCTTTCATCTTCTCAACCTCCAACCCAAGCAGGGTACTGAGTATTATAGATTCTAATGCCTCTCGTGTTTGGGGTTTACATAAAAAAAAAAAAAAAAAAAAATCAATAACAAAGAACATGGAACACACATATTGCAACTACCATGATACGCGCAAGTGAGATACGGAGTAACAACTTTACGAAGCTCAAAAGATAGGAATGAAGAGAAGATTCTGAAAATTTATGTTTTTATATGACTGTAGATTTCAGTGAAGGGGAGGCACATTTCACCACAATAACATAAAATTTCACAGAATTCCAGCTATTGGTATCATCGCAAATGCAATAAGATTGAGTTTCCTACCATTTATAATTACATTGCAGTAACAGAAATGCCCAATAAAGCGGAAACTGCTAATTATTTTAATTGTTTTATGGTAGTGACCTCCAGAAATCTGCTTTATAAAAATATCATGGTGTTCAAAATTGATTCTTATAACCGAACATAGCAACAGCTTTGTACGTATCTGCGAGTTGTACATAAGTAGAGGAGTGCCTGTATAGGTGCAGTCTGAGAAAACACAAATATTCCTGGGGACACTACCGCCCATCCACAACAATCACAGAGCTTAGCTTTACATTTGCTTTCAAAATATCTCAACTTTAAATTACCAATATTGTTTCTTAATTGAATAACACCACCAAGGAGAAGAATTTGTTATTCATTTAAAACTTTAAGGCAATGTTGTGACCAGCTTTGATATTACTTTATTCCATCATAAAACAACATAATTAGCAACAAGCCTTAATTAGTTATCTTGTGTTCAGCAGTGAATAAGTGTTAATCTAAATCAGCAGCCAAGTAGTGGAGGAAAAAACTTCCATCAGAAAACATAACTTTCATTACATGTATCTGTCTTTATTGTCTGGGAATGATAGTGACAGAGCTCAAACCCTTTAGAAATAATCACATTTTTAATATTTTTTTTATTATCATTAGCCATATGGTGCAAGGAAATCTAAGGCTTATGCTGCACCATTCAAAAAAAAAAAAAAAAAAATTCTGAATTATCCTGTGAGAGAGAGAGAGAGAGAGAGAGAGAGAGAGAAGGGAATCACCAAGAAAATGAAGAATGATGATATCCAGCTCAGAACCCTGTGTGTGCCAAGCCCATACTCACCAGATGTGAGTCCATGGGTTTTTATCCATGGGTTGACCTAAATTTATTAATATCATTTTTAATTGAATAACATCACCCATAAGGTGAATCTGTTATTCATTAAAAACTTGACGTACTATTGTAATCAGTTTCAGAACTATTTGGTTCCATCATCAGATAATAATAGCCTCAATTAGTAATCATGTTGAATAGTGTGAAAAGTTACGATTTCAAAGTTTTTCTTCTACACAAAGCTTGGCTGATTGTTTAGAAGAAAACTTTCAATTGAAATCACAACTTTTCATTCATCATTACTAACTGACACTGTGTTATCTAATGGAACCAAATAGCCTAAAAATAATCACAGTAGTGTCTTAAGTTTTTAATGTATAACAGACTACCTTCTTGGCAAAGTTCTTTGATTAAATATGATGCCAGTAACTTTAGGTTCATTTAAGACTACACGTAGTCATTTCTAATGTAAGGTGAATCTATGCTTCCATATAGCACAGCTAGCACATCGTAGGGTAATCTCCAGTGCTGCGGTCTCCTGCCCCGATTAAACAGCATCCTGTCCCAATTAAGAAAAGTAAACCCTAGCTTTTTTCTAGACTGGTTTCTGTTTTTTAAGATTTTCCCCAAATAAACGGCTGCCCCGATTAACCAGTGGCCCAAATAACCGGAATCCACTGTATTAGTATTGGCCACATGGTGCAAGAAAGCCTATGGCTTATGCTGCATCAGCCAAAAAAAAAAAAAAAAAAAAAAACCCTGAATAAAACAACGATAAAAAAAAAAATAATAAATAAATAAATAATAATAATTAATAAAAGAAAAGGAAATTAAACTTATCATCCTATGCGCTTCCCTCACCTGAAGGTACTATCCAGATGACCTTTGAATTTCCCCAAACTGTCAGCCTCTACCACCCATGTAGGCAACTTATTCCAGTAATTTACAACTCGCTGACTAAAATAAAACTTCCTGCAGTCCAATCTAAACATTTCCCCCTGTAACTTGAATTTATGTCCCCTAGTTCTATCATCATTTATAATCTTGAAAATTTCGTCCTCATTCATTTTACTGATGCCTCTCAGAGCCTTAAACACCTCAATCAAATCTCCTCTAAGGTGTCTAGTTTCCAAACTCTGCAACCCACAAATTCAAAGTCTTTCTTCATAAGGACACCCTTTTGCCGATCTCACCAGGCGAGTTACCCGTCTTTGCACCCTTTCAAGAAGCTCGATGTCTTTCTTTAGGTGCGGTCTCCATACTTGAACACAGTATTCCAAGTGTGGTCTAACAAAAGCCTTATATAATGGGATTATATCATGTCCCTATCTCTACTTGCAAAAGTTCGATAGATCATCGATCGGACACCATGTGCCTTCCTTGCAACCTGTTTACAATGCTCAGAGAATTTCATGTCTGACTGTATCGTAACACCCGAGTCCCTTTCCTCCAGTACTGGGTTTAGTTGAATTCCACCAAGTGAATAAGTTATTTCGGGATTACTGTTTCCCAGGTGTAATACCTTACACTTTGTTGGATTAAAGCATAGCTGCCATTTTTCAGTAAAACTGGTAGCAGATTTTCGAGAAGTTGAAGCTGATTGAGCAGGACAAGGTTTCTCAAAATGGAAAGTGGAATGCAAGGTGCCATCATCGGCAAAACTATGGATACGAATTCCAGTCAATGGAAGAATGTCATTAATATACAAGAGGAAAAGAGTGGGGGAAAGAACTGAACCTTTGGGGACACCGGCATTAGTGGAGAAGTTAGAAGATAGAGAGCCATCTACATCACCCTCAGTGAGCGATTAGAGAGAAAACTGGATAACCAATTACAAAAAACCGCTGGCAAACCATAAGATGGAAGTTTGTTTAGAAGACCTTTATGCCAAACACGATCGAAAACCTTTGAGATGTCAAGAGCAACTACTTGTGTTTCACCGAACCTTTCCATTGAATTAGTCCATAAATGGGTAACATAAGCCAGAATATCAAAAGTGGATTGACACTGGCGGAATTCATACTGGCCATCGTTGATCAGACGGAAGGTTTCTAGGTAGTTTAAGAGTTGGCGGTTAATTGATTTCTCCATTACTTTAGAAAGAGTAGAAGTAATTGCAATGGGACAATAATTGGATGGGTGGGATTTGTCAATTTTTTAAGAACTAGTTGGATATGAGCAAATTTCCAAGCAGAAGGAAAAACACCTTTGGAATAAGAAAGTGAAAAAAGGCGGCAAAGAATAGGAGTAAGTTCAGGAGCACAGGTTTTGAGAACAAGTGAAGAAATAGCATCTCGACCTGGAGCTTTCTTAGCATCAATATTCATCAAAATCCTTCTGACATTCTTTTGACGGAAGTCCACAAGAGGCATTGAATGGAGCGTGTTGGGAATGGTGGGAGGTGTTTTACCAAGATCATTAATACATGAGTTGGAAGAAAAATGGGATGCTAGCAGGTCAGCTTTATCCTTGGCTGAAGTGACAACAGAACCATCTGGGTTGGACAGAGGTGGGAGCAAAGATGGGCAAACGTTGCGGCCAATAGCTTTGGCAAGAGACCAGAATGCTCGGCTACCGTTAGGGCAAGAAGCAAGTTTTCTACAATTAGCCTGTTCAAACTCAAGTTTGGACTGATTAATAACTGCTTTACAATTGTTGCAAGCTTTGATGTAGGCAGAAAATGAAACTGAAGAATTAGAAACAAGCCAATTACGATATGCAACATTCTTCTCTTGAACAGCATTAGCACATTTATTGGAAAACCAAGGTTTAGATAAAGGACGAGATTTTAAAATGGAGTGTGGGATAAAGGATTCCATTCCTGTAAGAATAATTTCACTGACACGATCTGAACAAACGTTGACATCAGAAGTTTTGAAACAGTAATCCAACCAAGGAAAAGAAGAAAAGAAAAGATTAATATGTATCTTGAGAATGTATATACAGTTGTGTGTTAATAAATGAAAAAAAAAAAAAATGCCTGTCTTTGGAAAGGAGAACAGGTATGTTTCCACTCTTTGTACTCTCTTTCCTCTCTGGCTGAAAGTGATGGCCATGTCTCAATCCACTGTCACAAACTTTTTTAGGAAATTTGCTGGAACCGCTTTAAAACAATGCAAATGTTCAATTGACTTAAATCTTGTGCATTTTTGATCTGCTATCAAGAACTTCGGGGCCATCATACTGCCACTTTTTGATGTGAAACATTCTTGAGGCACCTCAACCGAGTAAACCTGATCAGTCACGAAAAATGCGATATGAATGTGACCTTTCATCTGCAGCTCTGCCAGAGGCGAATTATCGTAACTTGTATTGTTGCAATCATAGTTGTATGATTGCAGCAATACAAGTATTTATAATCAAAAGCTTGTATTATTGCAATCATACTTCCTGCAGTTGCCACTGATTGTAGCTATTCAAATGGGTGATTAGGCTAATGGCTTGGATTTCACTAATCTCTTCCAAGCTAAAGTGTTTCACATAAAACTATCTACTGTGTGTGCTTGGCACATATGCCATTTTTTTCAGTGGTTGGTTGATTTAGAGATTTCTTAGGCGCATCGGCAACCATGTCATAGTGTGCCATTTTTTTTAGCGAGATCCTCTGTTATTATAGGGTACACATGCTTGGGTGAGATGCCCAAGATACTGGCAATGGACCGAACTGTCAATCACACATCACCAGCTCATGCACATGTCAACAACTTCTGGAGTGATGGATGTTGCAGACCTTCCCCAGTGTGGGTCATCTTCCAGGCTCTCCCTCCCTTGTTTAATTTCTGCTGACGAATTCTTAAGGAAGGGGCACTCCCCAAATGTTGTAACCATATCCTGATGACCTGTCTTTGGTGTTAGTCCCTTTTTTCCCAAATACTGGATGGCTGAATGGTGATTGATTTTGTCCACCTTTTTGCAATAACACAACCTTTTTGACCAGGATCTGTAAATTAAAAAAAAAAGGTGCTATTGAAATTGCATAAAACTTGGTGGATTACTATCAGAAGTGTTATACATTAAGTACAGAAATTTTTAACACTGTACTACTACCCTTTCATCATCAGGCCACAAACTTTTCAAACACCTGTTGTACATGGACAACATAAAGCTCTATGCAGCAACTAAGAAGTAATTCCAAAGGGTTTTATCACTGACCTCAGGAAAGAATTGAGAGTAGACAAATGCAAGACCCATGGATTTTGTATGGTAAGAGATCAAAGCCACAACAGAGGGAGTGACCTACAAATACCTGGGGGTGTTGGGATGATGATGCAAGCTGAACAGCTAGAATGCAAGGATATAAAGACCAGCCTGACTGAAAAATACCATGAGAGACTCAGAAGCCTGCTAAAAGCAAAGCTAAATGGAGGAACACAGTTAAAGCCATAAACACCTATGTAGGCAGTACTAATACTGGCTACATAGAGGTACATATAGATCATATGTTTATCTATGATCCCTCATTGGGATCATAGAGTTTCTGCCACTTGAAACTCTATGATCCAGGGTGGGGGAACAAGGAGAACCAAGGCAATGATGACAAAGAGCTATGAAGGAAAAGACTACATGATCAGCATGGCAGTGCCAAACACCAACAACCTCCAGACAACCTAAAGGGAAAAGAGATGTGCTATATAGAACAAGTACAATCCTGATCACTGTGTCAGTCACCGGCATAGTGTCAAAGAGCCTAGCAACAACAGACCTCCCAGAGAACACCCATGTCAAACCCCAGAAAGTCGCAATCCTGAACACTTGTAGGAGAATAGTCAGAGAGTTCTTTGACTAATAATAACAATAGCAGCCCGACACAACAACCACAAGCACGTGGAATTATTACCCGTTGCGGGGTTGGAAAAATCCAATAAGGATAATAGGTGTTTTTTTTTTTTTTTTTTTCATTTTCTTCTATGCATTACATGCAATTCTTATACTTATTTGTTTCTTACCTATTTGTTTGTATGCTTATGGTGACTATGTTGTGTTCTCTGCCACTTGAAATTGAAAATCATACCTACATACAGTACACAAGATAAACATTTTACCGTTTCCAGATTTTACAATACATGGAACTTGAATACACAGTTTCTAAAAATTTATGTTGACTTTATCAATTTACCAAAAGACATTGTCAATGAACTATGCACCATACATGCACGGTTCTCTGTGACAGTATAGTGGCTTCAGCACTTTTCATTCATTTGGAGAAGTCTAGATTCAAATCCTATCAATGAGTGGAGGAATTTCCAAAGGTCTCTTTCTTCGACTGGGGCTGTAGCAAGCTGGTTTGAGAGAGAGAGAGATAAGGGTGGGGGGCAGCCTTTTAGCATTAGCATTAGTAGAGGCATATGATGCAAGAAAGCAAGCTTATTCAGCATCAGCCAAAAAAAAAAAAAAAAAAACACACACCACTCCCATTTCACCCCTCCGTTCGTTCTAAATACCTGTCCAGTTGAGCTTTAAATTTGTTTAGGCTATCAACTTCAACAACAAGTGATGGAAGTCGGTTCCACCAACCAACCACCCGCTGGCCAAAGGCAAATTTTCGCACATCTATCCGACATCCGTCCTTCCTCAATTTGAATTTATGCCCTCTGAGGTGATTATTCTGAGCAAGATGAAGAATCCCATTGGCATTGAGCATGCTCAAACCATTCAAAGCCTTATACACCTCTATCAGATCACCTCGCCGGTGCCTAGTCTCCAGACTCTGTAATTTGCAAAATGTAAGCCTTTCTTCGTAAGAGCAACCCTTTGTTCCATTCACTAATCTTGTTGCTCTTCTCTGTACCCGTTCCAGCAGCTCTACATCCTTCTTGAAATGCGGCCTCCAGACCTGTATACAGTACTCAAGATGTGGCCTAACCATTGCCTTATACAAGGGAATAATCACCTCCTTATCCCTGCTAGAAAAATTCCTGTATATCATTGACAAGACACCATGAGCTACTCTTGCAGCTCGCCTGCACTGCTCAGAGAACTTCATATCTGCCTGCACAATTACCCCCAGGTCCTTTTCATTCTCCACCACTGTCAGTGTAGTACCGCAGAGTTGATACGTTGCTCTGGGGTTACTGTTTCCCATATGTAGTACTTTACATTTGTCAATGTTAAACTTCATTTGCCACCTCTCAGCCCATCTGTTCAACCTTTCCAGATCCTGTTGCAGCAGCATAGCGTCAGTAGTGTCCTTAACAACCCTGCCAACCTTTGTATCATCTGCAAACTTGGACATTAAACTTGATATACCATCATCAATATCATTCATAAACACCGAAAACAACAACGAACCCAACACTGAACCCCGAGGAACTCCACTAATAACATTAGTCCACGTTGAGCAGTGTCCATTGATTACCACTCTCTGTCTTCTGCCACTCAACCATCCCCTTATCCATAGCAGCAATTTGCCTCCAATGCCACACTGCTCCAATTTGTGCAGCAGTCTTCCATGTGCAACAGTATCAAAAGCCTTTCTAAGATCCAAATATATAATATCAAAGTTATTCCTGCAGCCATTTCTTTTGTGACTACATCATAGTATCCAATAAAATTGGTCAGGCAAGACCTGCCCTTAACAAAACCATGCTGCATCTGAGCTATAACTGAATTCTTGTCTAGATGATCCTGCAGTGCTTCTTTAACCAGTGCCTCCATTAACTTACCTGGAACAGAAGTTAAACTAACAGGTCTATAATTACTTGTGTCAGCCTTTGATCCTCCTTTGTGAATTGGGGTTACATTTGCACATCTCCAGTCTATGGGTACCTCCCCTGAGTCCAAAGAAGCTCTCATAATTATGGCTAGGGGTTTGCTTACTTCGTTTGCTGCCTCCTTTAATATAACTGGATAGATCCCATCCACCCCAGGTGCCTTTTTTATGTTTATCCTCAACAATCTCTCCTCCACTTTCCTCTCAGTTATTACAAAATCATCCAACTCACTGCCAATGTTTACTTTACCTACATCATTCTCCTTCCTGAATAACTCCTCATGCGTGAATGTAGATGCAAAATACTCGTTTAGATTGTTAGCCACCTGAGCACGATCCTCAACTGTTGAACCATCAATATCCAGCGGACCAATCTGATTCATCCCTTTCCTTCTTGAGTTTAAATATGTAAAGAACTCTTTTCTGTTTTTCTTTGCATCCTTTGCCAAAGATTTTTCGTAGTCTGCCTTTGCCTGCCTAATCTCCTTTGTGACTTGGTTACAGACCAACTTATATCTATCATAGGCTTCCATGTCACCCATTAATTTGTATGTATCCCATGCATTTTTCTTCTCTGCCACATGTCTCATTAGTTCATCTGACAACCATTTAGGCCTAAACCTTGAACAATATTTCTTAGTTGGTATGTAAAGCCTGGTAGCCTCCAAGATTAGTTCCTTGAATGCTTCCCATTTTGAGTTTGCTGTTGGTAACATCATCAGTTGGTCCCACTGTATAGAATTTAAATACTGTCTCAGACCATCATAGTCGCCTTTCCGAAAACAAAAACCCTTCCCTTTACCTCTGATGGTAGTTACCTCCTTGAGTAAATCCCACTTCAACACACTGTGATCACTGCCACCTAGTGGTTCATTTATCTGCAGATTCTGAATGCATGAAGAATCACTACTGATAATCAGATCAAGAGTATTGCTCCCTCTTGTTGCCTCACGAACATGCTGATGTAGAAAACAATCATCCAATAAATCCACAAAAGCCTTGCTAGTGTGCGAGTGACCAACCCACAAATTCCAGTCAATATCTGGGAAATTAAAATCCCCCATTATAAGACTCTCTGATTTACTGGCCCATTCTATTTCCCTGTACAGTATCTTATTATACTCATCAGAGTCATTAGGCCTATAGCACACTCCTACTCTCAATTTCGATTTACCTGTTCTAATGTCACACCAAACTGACTCGAAACTGCCCTGTCCATCGATGTCGACTGGCTTCACTTCCTTGGACTTTATGTGTTTCTTAACTAATAGCATAACCCCTCCTCCCCTCCTGTCCTGTCTATCCTTTCTACACGCATTGTATTCCCCAAATTCCAGTTCCGCATTACTTATATCTGTGTGACACCACGTCTCTGATATCCCATCAATATCTGCCTTTGATGTTTTGAGCAATACCTCAAATTCATCAAATTTATTTACCAAACTCCTAGCATCGGTGTACACGCAGGTATACATGCACCTGTTTCTATTCTTAGCTACCCTAACACAACCCATGTGTTTACTTGTACCGCAATGACTCCCAGCAGTCTCTGAAATATCCTGCATCTTGTTTTTCAGGCTTCTGCTCATTTCAATAGAAGCAGTGCAAGAATCACTTCCATCTCTGCCAGTGGCTACTGTTAATCTATTAGTCCTGTTAATCTATCCCCCCCAACTAGCAGTTTTCCGACCCACCTAACACTGCCTCGACAGCATCAGCAAAAATTCTTGCACCCTTTCTATTTAAGTGTATCCCATCCCTGTAGAAGCAATCTCTCCTGTTAACAAGTACAGTCCAGGCTGAAAAAAAAGTCTACCCCTTGACCCTTGCACAATCCCTCCAGGGCCGAATTGATCGACAGGGCTCTCATCATATACTCCCTCCTATCGTGTCTGGGCAGAATTGCAGACACTTTCAAATTCAACCCTAATTCACAGCTTTTTTTTCAACAGTGACCTGTACTTGCTAAGTAATTCTGCCAGTCTCCTACTCTTAATATCATTAGTGCCAACGTGTACAACTATATCACCTTTTGTGCCCCTTAAAAGATGATATCCGCTCTACAACGTCATCAACCTTTGCCCCTGGCAGACATACCCTGGTCCTATTCCACCTATCCTTTTTACAAAGCATATTCCCCGTTTCCCTGACAATAGAGTCACCAACAACTAGTCAGTATTTTCCCTGAGTTGAGGTTGGTCCTTGAGGTTGTCACAGACATTCTCTCAGATATGCCAGACAAGCTGTTCTTGCTACCTGGGAGTCTAAAACGCTGATGGAACTGATACTCGGGTGACACTTAAGTCAAGTGGACCCAATTTCGGCGAAGTCCGGACGGTCTATGACAGCCAAATCCTCTGCTTGCACCTTCACGATGGTGGGACTGTTACTAATCCTGGGTATAACCTCCATGCACAAGTACATGGTGGGTGACCACCCAGGTGTGAACCAACGTAAGCAGGGGTCGAGGTGTGGCGCCCACACCACATGGAGGAATGCCGCCCCTCTATGTTACCAGGCAGTACTAGGTGGTAGATGACTCTCATCAACCGGTGAAATACCACCACTTTGCTTATTGGAGGCTTGAAGTGGTGGAACCCATGTTTAGCCTCTAGAGCTAAGTTCCAGCCAACCCTTCCCTATCTCTTCCATCATGCAGTATGATTGATGATTTTTGAGGTTATGATGAATGTCGTGGCGAGATCCAATATTCCTTACATTTCGAGGGTACAGCTCTAAAACGGTGTTCGCAGGCCGGCCGCTAGATAGTACACCGGACCAAACCTATTGATAACTCTCTAGGAGGCTTCCGGATCAGCTAGTGTATAATCTTGCTACCTCTACTCTGCCAGATAGTGACTGGAGGGAGTCCGAGTAGTGTGTATGCGGGCAGCATTGTCGAGGCCACGTTATGTCAAGGATCTGGGTATATTCTTACCACATGTACGCCATATCCAAAAATTTCATTACTTCACACAGCATGTCCCACCCACTTTTTCTTACTATTGAATACACCATGAATTGTCAAAATAATAGAGCAAGCTTATCTGCGAAAAGATCTAAACCTCCCAAGGACTTCCTAATTCATTTCACAAATATACGTGGTGTTAATTCCAATCTCAACGATGTCCATTTCCACTTGCAGTCTTCCAAACCCCATGTACTTTTTCTGACTGAATCTCAGTTATCAGTTGATTCAACTACTTCTCACCTCAGATGTCCAAATTATTTGCTGTACGATTCCTTTCGCCTCAAAGGTGGTACTTGTGCATATGTCCATTCTGATATTCCCTGTCAGAGGCTTGGCAATTTGGAATCTCCTCTCTTTGATCTTCTCTGGCTTAAAATCTCTCTACCTCATTGTGTCAAATTCATCTGTTGTCTCTACCGTTCTCCCAACTCCACTAATCACTTGGAGCTCTTTGACTTCCTCTCTTTGCAACTTGACTTTCTCCAGTCTAACTTTCCTAACAGTGAGGTAATTTTCCTTGGTGATTTTAACGTTCACAACTCCAGCTGGCTTCCATTTTCTAGTCACACCGACCCAGCAGGTCGAGATGCTGAGGCTTTTGCAATTACTAATGACCTAGCACAGATTGTCCATTTACCTACAAGAATACCGGACAATCCTAATCATACAGCCAATACGCTTGATCTTTTTCTCACAAACAACCCTTCTAAGTACAAGGTCGAAGTGAGAGGTCCTTTAGGCACTTCAGATCACAACTTGGTGATTGTCTCTTCTCCAATGGAACCTTTATCTCATGGCTATTCCCAACCTCGTATTGTTTGGCATTACAAGAATGCAAAATGGGATGACCTGCGAGACATCTTTTCTTCTTTTCCTTGGTCTGATTACTGTTTCAAAACTTCTGATGTCAATGTTTGCTCAGATCGTGTCAGTGAAATTATTCTTTCAGGAATGGAATCCTTTATCCCACACTCCACTTTAAAATCTCGTCCTTTATCTAAACCTTGGTTTTCCAATAAATGTGCTAAGGCTGTCCAAGAGAAGAATGTTGCATATCGTAATTGGCTTGTTTCTAATTCTTCAGTTTCATTTTCTGCCTACACCAAAGCTCGCAACAATTGTAAAGCAGTTATTAATCAGTCCAAACTAGAGTTTGAACAGGCTAAGAGTAGAAAACTTGCTTCTTGCCCTAATGGTAGCCGAGCATTCTGGTCTCTTGCCAAAGCTATTGGCCGCAACTTTTGCCCATCTCTGCTCCCACCTCTGTCCAAACCAGATGGTTCTGTTGTCACTTCAGCCAAGGATAAAGCTGACCTGCTAGCATCCCATTTTTCTTCCAGCTCATGTATTAATGGTCTTGGTAAAACACCTCCCACCATTCCTAACACGCTCCATTCAATGCCTCCTGTGGGCTTCCGTCAAAAGGATATCAGAAGGATTTTGATGAATCTTGATGCTAAGAAAGCTCCAGGTCCTGATGGTATTTCTCCACTTGTTCTCAAAACTTGTGCTCCTGAACTTACTCCTATTCTTTGCCGCCTTTTTTCACTTTCTTATTCCAAAGGTGTTTTTCCTTCTGCTTGGAAATTTGCTCATATCCAGCCAGTTCCTAAAAAGGGTGACAAATCCCTCCCATCCAATTATCGTCCCATTGCAATTACTTCTACTCTTTCTAAAGTAATGGAGAAATCAATTAACCGCCAACTCTTAAACTACCTAGAAACCTTCCATCTGATCAACGATCGCCAGTATGGATTCTGTCAGTGTCGATCCACTGGTGATATTCTGGCTTATGTTACCCATTTATGGACTAATTCGATGGAAAGGTTCGGTGAAACACAAGTAGTTGCTCTTGACATCTCAAAGGCTTTTGATCGTGTTTGGCATAAATGTCTTCTAAACAAGCTTCCATCTTATGGTTTGCCAACTGTTTTTAGTAATTGGTTATCCAGTTTTCTCTCTGATCGCTCACTGAGGGTGATGGTAGATGGCTCTCTGTCTTCTAACTTCTCCACTAATGTGGTGTCCCCCAAGGTTCAGTTCTTTCCCCCACTCTTTTCATCTTGTATATCAATGACCTTCTTCCATTGACTGGAAATCCTATCCATAGTTTTGCCGATGATAGCACATTGCATTCAACTTTCCATTTTGAGAAACCTTGTCCTGCTCAATCAGCTTCAAGTTCTCGAAAATCTGCTGCCAATTCCTTAAATGCCGATCTTCAGGTAATTCTCCAGTGGGGCAAAGACAACTTAGTTGATTTCAACCCTTCTAAAACTCAGTCTTGTCTTATATCTCGCAAAAAGGATTCTTCTGCTCCTATGCTTATCTTTAGTGACACTCCGATTTCTAGGCAAAATGATATATCTCTTTTGGGGATTACCCTGACTTCTAATCTCTCTTGGCACAAGCACATTACAAATATTGCTTCCTCTGCATCTAAAAAACTTGGTTTTCTCTTTCGCTCTCGGCGTTACTTTTCTTCCAAACAGCTGTCCACTCTGTACAAATCGCAAATCCACCCTACCATGGAATATTGCTCCAACATTTGGGGCAGTCCCCTCAAAACCTCTCTCAGGTTTCTGATTCCATTCAGAAGAGGGCAGTTTAGGTTAATTAATGACTCATCTCTAACAGAGTCTCTCCACTCTGTCTTATAGATGTACTGTTTCTGCTGCATGCCTTTTCTACAGATACATCCTTGGGCACTGTTCTTCTGAATTGGCTTCTATAATTCCCACTCTCACTTTCAAAACAGTCAGAACACATGTTGCCACCAGCCAACATCTATTTACAGCCCAACTTCAAACTCTCAGAACCAACTTTTCATCCACCTCGTTTATTCACTGAATTGCCATTTTGTGGAACACCCTTCCTTCATACATATTTCCTGAAAATTACAGTCTACAGAATTTCAAGTCTAATGTCAACAAACATCTTCTTTTGTCTTCTCAACCTCTCACCCAAGCACGGTACTAAGTACTATATGTTCTAATACCTCTTGTGTTTGGGGTTTTCATAAAAAAAAAAAATAAATAAATAAAAAAAGTTAGTCATTTTTTAATGAGCTGGATGAGCAGGATGCAGAAAATAATCTAAACTGTTTACTTGCATTTTGGCAAAGCATTTGACTGAAACCTGCACAAAAGTTATAAGTTGGAACACATTGGAAATGCAGGGAAAATCATTAGCTGGTGACAGGGCAGGAGGCAAAGGGATTAATATTAATGGTTATAATTTAGATTTGGCTGACATAAGGAGTGGGGGTCCCTCTCCTCCAAGGATTGGTAGTGGAACCACTATTATTTTTGATTTTCTTAAATGATAGCAACAAATGGAATAGGGGGTTATGCTATTGAAATTTGCAGATAATGTTAAGTTCAGTAGAGTAGTTCAGTGCCAAGCTGAGCTTCTTCATTAGATAGACTTCAGGAATGATCAGGAAAATGGCAGCTGTTTTTAATGCAGCAGAATGCAAGGTCTTACACAAGTTATTTTGCAGAACAGCAACCCCAAAACAGCCACAAACTTGTTGGGGTTGAACAAAAAACAACAGATAAAGAAAGAGATTTGGGAGTTATGATACAGTCAGATGTGAGGTTCTCTGAGAAGTGTAGACAAACTAGAAGGTTCATGGTGTCCTATTGATGATTTATTAAATATTTACTTGCAGAATATGGGATACCTTTTCAAGTATGTAGATCTAAATGGCAACTAAAAAAAAAAAAAAAAACAGATAGAGCTTTCTGAAATGGTCCAAAGATAGACAAATGTGCCGGGTGAGATTGGCAAAAGGACAATCGTACAAGGAAAGACTGCAAATAAGTGGACAGAACTTTTAAACTAGCCACCTTAGAGGAGACCTATGGGTGGTTGGGGCTGATAAAGTAGGGAAATTCAACTTCAGCTTAATGGCAACCTGCATGAGGAGGGAGCAAAATAGGTAGTTTTTATTTTATTATTACTTTTAATTAATTAATTTTTCTTCCCTTTTTTGGGTGGTGAAGCCTAGGGTTTCCTAGCAGCATATATTTAATACTAAGTCTTGTTCACAAAAAAAAAAAAAAGGGTATAGGTAAAAGAGGGTATCTGACAGAATGGGATAAACAGATTTTGGGACAAAGAAAATTAAAAAAGATTACAAACTAGGCTCACTGACCAGGATTATCATACTGGATAGGATATATTATACACGGTATTATTTTGAAGTGCAAATTCTGAAATACTGCGCTAGCTTAGTTTAGTTGAGAGGAGACCACCCAGATGTGAACATATGGAAGAGGGGTCATTGGACACTTGAAATAGTAAGAGCCATGTTTAGTATCCAGAGCAAAGTTAGATAATCCCATTCCTTCACTCGCACAGTAGATGTGAATGTCATTTAAGGTTATGATTGGCATCACAGCAAGATACAATATTCCTTACATTTTGAGCATTACAGTTCCAGCAAGCCAGCCACTAGTTAGTCCACCTTTTGGGCACTTCCATGGCCAGGTGGGTAGGGGCAGCAGTGCGTAGCACACGCTTCTTGATTAGGCCGGGGTTCGAGCCTGTGACCACCAAATACGGAGGATGCAGAAAGGTCAGGGAATGACCACCGCATATCCCCGGAGCAATATGGCCTTAGTTGCTAATGCTCCTAAAAACCAAATAACAAACAAACAACACAACAGTTAGAGTCCACTGAACTGAGCCTATTGGTAATAGTCTAGGAGGTATCTGGATCAGCTAACAAACGGGAAGTCTGAGTAGTATGTATGCTGGAGGCACCGTCGAGGTCACATTATGTCAAGGATCTGTGATTGGCTATCACAGATCCTTGACATAATATGACCTGGAATATTCTTGCTATGTATATGACACATCCAAAAATATCATTAATCCATATGTCCTTGTACGTCCTCCCCTCTACTTTCACTTTTCCTAAAAGTGCATCATGAATAGTCAAATAGAACAAACTTATCTGCAAAAAGATTTAAACCTCCCAAAAACTTTTTTCATTCATTTTTAAAATATATGTGGTTTCAGTTCCACCTTCAATGATACCTATTTCCACCTTACAGTCCCAAGCCCCACTTACATTTTCTGGTTGCCTTAACTCGCTCACTCATCTCAACTATCCTAATTATTTACTCTATTATTCCTTTCACTTCAAAGGTGGTACATGTTACTTGTGCATATGTCTGCTCTGATATTCCAAGTTTCAGAGATTTCCTAATTTGGAATCTTTTCTGGCTTAAAACTATTTACTCATTCCATCAAATTCATCTGTGCTACTATTGTTCTCTCAACTCCGCTAATCACTCGGAACTCTCCAACTTCCTTTCTCTGAAACTCTACCTTCTCCAGTCTAAAGTTCCTAACAATGAGGTAATTTTGCTTGTTGAATTTAATAACCACAACACCAGTAGACTGATATGCTGATGCTTTTGCATTTACCAATGACCTCACAAAGCTAGTTCAATTATTACCTACCACAACACTAGACAAAACACACTAACCATTCTTCATCTAATCCTCAAATCCTGCAACATACTTGGTAAATGTTAGTGATCCTCTAGATCGTAAGATCACAACTTGGTGATGGTCTCTACCCAATGGGGCCTCTTTCTAGTGTCCATTTTGAGTCTCATGATGTTTGGCATTATATGGATACCTCTTAGAATTACGAATAAGCGAACCAGCTACAGGCCAAACAAGGCTTAGATCAATACTTCTGAAACATTTTTTAGCTGTGGAACCCTTTTGCAATTCCAAAAAAAAAAAAAAAAAAAAAAAGTGCAGCCATTATCAACCCACTGCTAGATGGAAGCCTCCTCAACAATTCATGCTGAGGGAAATGGACCATAATCTGCCACTGGTCCAGTGCGGGTTGGCAGATCGACCGTATTCAGCAGTCAGGGGCTTGAACCCCGGTCTACTCAAAGAGCGGGAGTAGCACACGCTCTTTGAGTAGACCGGGGTTCAAGCCCCTGACTGCTGAATACGGTCGATCTGCCAACCCGCACTGGACCAGTGGCAGATTATGGTCCATTTCCCTCAGCATGAATTGTTGAGGAGGCTTCCATCTAGCAGTGGGTTGATAAGGGCTGCACTTTACCTTTGCAACTCTAAAATCAGTAATAATTAACAAAAAATTAAAAGAATAATATATGTATTTAATTAAAATGCAAAATCAATGATAAAAAAAATTAATTGAACATCTGCAGAACTTCTGGAATCCCTTTGTGAAACTAGAGGTTTCTGCAAAATGTGTTTTGAAAACCACAACTGTAGACTGTTCTAAATCTTTGATATTTCCTAATTTGTATTAAAATTTTGCTGGCTCTCATGGAACTCAGTTTGAAAACATGTGGCTTAGACCACCTAAAGCAGTGGTTCCCAGAGTAAGTGATACTGCCCCCCACCATGGGAAAGTGAGATTACCTAGGGGTACTAAGAGGAAAGGGTGCAGCAGGAATGCAATAGAGGTAGGGTCCCACTGAGCATACTGTTTATTTAAGACTGACCAGGCCTAGGGCAAAGCACCTTCTCAAGGTAGCCAATTATTGGTAATAGCCATTGATTTTCTTAGAACTAATTGCAAACTTCAATGAAATGAATTTGTAGTTGCAAGGAAATTAAATCATTCTTATTAAGGTGTCCAAATCTGTCATCTTTCTATGTTTATTTCAAATGTGAAAGAAACATAGAAATATTAAATTGAAATAAACTTCTATTTAAATTTAATATTTGAAATAGAAGTTTATTTCTATGTTTAACTCTGCTCAAGAGCAATATTTGCAAATTATACCAATTTCTGGGATAAGAAATGACCATCTGCAAGTTTTTTGTGACCGTTTAGATGTGCTGTCTCAGCGATTTCAGGACCTTCTTTTGATGGAAATTCCATATTGGGTAATAAATCCATTTTCAGATAGTGAGGAAGTTGGGGTAGTGAAGAAAGAATTGAGCAACAAAACGATAGTGAGATGAAGCCAAATTTAAGAAATTGTACCAAGAGTTTTGGTTATAGAAAGAAATTTGATTGCTACTTTGCACTATGGAGAATGATTAAGAAGCTCTCTGTTCCATTTCCACCATTATATTCTACCATCTTAGTGTGTTCATACAACTTCTCTAACAAGCAAAGAAACTGATTCCAGATTACTAAATGTAATGATTTAAGAATCCTGTTTAATGACTTTACACCAAACATTGAAAAACTGGTATCACTTCATCAAGTGAAACCATCCATTGCATTCAAAATTTATTGAACGGTGAAGTAGTTACTAAATGGTATCTACGACCCTTGCTAAATGACTACCAGACTTTGAAAAGCTGGTATCACTGGATTAAATTCATCAGTTTTGTTGAATTAATTAAATTAAATTAATTGGATTTTGAATAAATGTGCAATTAATTGTTACCGTTTTGAATTTTATTGTATTTTTGTCTTCCTTAGTGGGTCATGCGAATCATTAGTCTGAATAATATTTTTTATAGGGTAGGGAGCATTGGGGATAAGATTATGAGCCAAGGGGGCGGTGGTTGAAAAGGTTTGGGAACCACTGACCTAAAGTATTTACAGGCAGTTCTCGCTTTACGAGTTCCCGGGTTTACCAGTTATTTACTTTTTTTTTTTTCAGGTATCAAGTATCAACAAAATTGAAAATATGAACATTAATTACAAAAAATGAATGTTAAACATTCATAAATACCGCATTTCAAAACACACACTTAGCTATACGACACAGTGTACCCCACTTTACGATTTTAATCCATTGCTATCGTATTGTGAAAATATCATAATGTGAACCCAATAACACATTGTTTTTTGGTAATTCATTCCACGACCTCGGAAGCTCAAATTTTCGCTATATAACTCCCTAAAAGGTCGTTTTTATAGTATAAATTGTATTAGTTACCAATTCAAATCATTAAACGCACTACACTTTCATCATTATCATGTTGTAAGAACAAATTTTGAACGGCTTTGTGATATTTTTCTAAAGCATATTTCTGGAAATCACAGCCATAAATCAATAAAAACAATTTGCACTTTCCGGTTTATTGGGTTTTTCTGTTACTGCAAGCAATTATAAACGGGTATCAAACTCAATGTTATTGCATTTGTGAAAATACTGATAACTGGAATCGTGTGGGTTTTACATTACTATGGTGAAATGTGTTTTCCTTTTACAGAAATCTTCTCTTCATTCCCTTTTTTTTTTTTTACTTCGCAAACTTGTTACTCCTTGCAAATCATGTTAATTGCAATTTGTGCGTTCCATTAAAAAATGCTTATGCATGCTATTGAAATTTATAAAGAAAAGAGATTATCTTGGAAATAAACACCTCTTGAAGCATTTCTGAAGAAGATGACTCCTTGTGCAACAAACCAACGAGTGCCGAGCCAATAATGAGTGATCAACGAGTGTGCATTTAGTTGATGATGATGAAGAATAAACATTCTTTAACATGTGCAAGTCATAAATAATTTCTCTATTATTATAATTTGCTTGATTTTACAGGCTAAGTTTTCATTTCTTTGGATAAATCAATCATTGTATAAACAAACTAATTAGCTAACTAATTTAACTGGTGAGAATGTAACGCCTATTTTTAACATTATGCCTATGGGAAATAAATTCCCGCTTTACGAGTGTGCACTAGGATGGAATTAACTCGCAAAGTCGAGAACTACCTGTATTAAAAAGGTGTGCTACTAAACTAGGTGAAGAAGGTGTGCCACCACTTGGTATTCTATCTGGCCTGCAGTTGAACAAAGGTTGACTGGCCTGATATAAATACAGCAACTCTCCTACTCTGATTAAATTTCACCCTTCTACTAAATCAGGGGTGGCCAACGAGTTGATCGCGGATTTAATTTTGGTTGATCACGACGAATTTTAAATATACAGTCATCCCTTGATTTGTGCAGCTTGTGCAATGTAATTTTTGAGATGATAGATGGCGGAACATTTGGAAGGAAAAAAAGTAGATCACATCACAAATTAAGTAGGCCACTCCTGTATAAGATGACTTTTAGCTGACTTAGTATGATCATGCCAATCATACCAAGAATCAGATAGTTATCCATCATAGCTTCGTCCAACCTTCATTGGTAATTCTCCACTGAGTGTATGTACTGGTGAAATCTCTCTACATGTTCTTCACTAACTTCACTTGAAAAAATCCAGGTTAGAGGGCAAGTAATGAAACTTGATTGATATTCTGCATCCAATTTCCATTCAGTATTAATAGTAGTTTTAGCAATGGCCCCATGGTGCACGGAAGCCTACATCTTATGCGACAGCAGCAAAAAGAATAAAATAATAATAAGAAAATTTTAAAAAATAAATAATTAATAAAGAAAAGGAATAGACAATCTATGCATTTCCCTCCCCCCATAGGTAACAATCCTTGGAATTTCCTCAAACTGTCAGCCTCTACCACGCATGTAGTAATTTATAACTCGCTGGCTAAAATAAAACTTCCTGCAATCCAGTCAAAACATCTCCCACCCTCTTAACTTGAATTTATGATACCTAGTTCTAGAATCATTTATAACCATGAAAATTTTGCCCTCATTCACTTTACTTATGCTTCTCTGAGCCTTAAACATCTCAATCATGTCTCTCTAAGGTGCATATCGTACACATGATAAGGGAATATTCTTACCATGTGTATGCCACATCCAAAAATTTCACTACTTCATACAGCATGTCCCCCTACATTTTTTTGGTTGTGCATGCTGTATCGCAATTCTATCAAACTATTCACTTCTCCTGTAGCATTGATCTATAGCCAGAGAAAGTGAGGCAACTCAGTGAAACCACCTTATAAGTGAAGAAACAACTGTAGTTTCTTTCATAAAGTCTCCACAGACATTTCATTTATACTGATCATACTTGAGGTATAAAAAAAGCATATACCAAGACTGTCCTGAAAGTATCCCTTTAACTCGTACTTGAGGTTGTTACAGACATTCTCTCAGGTATGCCAGACAAGCTGTACTTGCTACATGGGAGTATAAAACGCTGATGGAACTGATATTCGGGTGACACTCGAGTCAAGTGGACCCAATTTCGGCAAAGTCCGGACGGCCTGTGACAGCCATATCCTCTGCTTGCACCTTCATGATGGTGGAACTGTTAGTAAAATCCTGGATATAACCCCCATGCACAAGCACACTGTGGGTCACCACCCAGGTGTGAACCAATGTAAGCAGGGGTTGAGGTGTGGTGCCCACACTACATGGAGGAATGCCACCCCTCTGTGTTACCAGGCAATACGATGTGGTAGATGACTCTCATCAACCGGTGAAATACCACCAATTTGCTTATTATAGGCTTGAAGTGGTGGAACCCATGTTTAGTCTCCAGAGTTAGGTTCCGGTCAACCCTTCTCCATCTCTTCCATCATGCAGTATGACTGATGACTTTTGAGGTTATGATGGGCATCATGGCGAGATCCAATCTTCCTTACATTACAGTTCTAAAACGGTATTCGCAGTCCGGCCGCTAGTTAGTGCACCAGACCGAACCTACTGGTAACTCTTTAGGAGGCTTCCGGATCGGGCGCCTCCGTAGCCAGGTGGGAAGGAGCAGCAGCAGTGCGTAGCACACGCTTCTTGATTAGACCGGGGTTCGAGCCCGTCACCACCAAATACGGAGGATGCGGAAAGGTCAGGGAATGACCACTGCATTTCCCGGAGCAATATGGCCTTAGTTGCTAATGCTCCTAAAAACCAAACAACAACAGCTTCCGGATCAGCTAGTGTATAATCTTGCTACCTCTACTCTGCCATATAGTGACTGGAGGGGGGTCCGAGTAGTGTATGCGAGGGGGGGGACATCGTTGAAGCTATGTTATGTCTAGGATCTGGGTATATTCTTAGCATGTGTACACCTTATCCAAAAATTTCATTACTTCATATAGCATGTCCCCCCTACTTTTTCTTACTATTGAATACACCATGAATTGTCAAACTTATCTACGAAAAGATCTATACCTCCCAAACACTTCCTAGTTCATTTCACAAATATACGTGGTCTCAATTCTAATCTCAAAGATGTCCATTTCCACTTGCAGTCTGCCAAACCACATGCACTTTTTCTGAAAGAATCTGAGTTATCGGTTGATTCAACTACTGCTCATCCCAATTGCCCAAATTTTCACTGTATGATTCCTTTTGTTTCAAAGGCAGTTCTTGTGCATATGTCCATTCCGAAATTCCCTGTCAGAGACTTGGCAATTTGGAATCTCCTCTCTTTGATCTTCTCTGGCTTAAAATCTCTCTACCTCATTGTGTCAAATTCATCTGTTGTCTCTACCGTTCTCCCAACTCCACTAATCACTTGGAGCTCTTTGACTTCCTCTCTTTGCAACTTGACTTTCTCCAGTCCAACTTTCCTAACAGTGAGGTAATTTTCCTTGGTGATTTTAATGTTCACAACTCCAGCTGGCTTCCATTTTCTAGTCACACCGCCCCGCAGGTCGAGATGCTAAGGCTTTTGCAATTACTAATGCTGGTGTGAAGTGGATCACTGGCCACAGCAATAAGCTTACTACGCCAAAAAGGACAATTAACATTGGCGAATGGAATGTTCGAACGGGGCACCACGTTGGACAAAAGGAAATCATTGCCCAAGAACTACTTAGGTGCAAGATATCAATCGCGGCATTATCCGAATTAAGGCTCACCGGGTCTGGAACGATGATCATCCAACCACCAGCACCTAATGAAGCGGTTATGCTATTCTATTCTGGTGGTGAGAAACGAGAAGCAGGAGTGGGCTTTATGGTCGATGCTCAGGCCACCAGTAGTGTGATCGCTTTCCAACCAATATCGGACCGCCTGGCAGTCCTTACTGTCAAGGGCACCATCAAGACCCATATTATCTCCGCCTATGCGCCAACTGAGACTAGCCTGGACCCGACCAAGAATGACTTCTACAACCAGCTCCAACATACGCTGGATTCAATTCCGTAGACAGAAGTGATCATCCTCACAGGGGACTTTAATGCCCATATTGGCGTGGACAGATCTGGTTGGGAAACAACAATGGGCAAGTTTGGCCATGGGAAGATCAATGACAACGGCTTACGTTTGTTGTCCTTTGCCGCATCTAACAACCTGATCATTGGAAACAGCCATTTCCAGCACCCTCAAAAACATCAACTTACATGGCGAAATCCATCTGGCAAGGACTCAGCAATCCTGGACTACATTTTGATCAATGCCAGATTTCGCTCATCACTCATGGACGTTCGTGCCATGAGGGGACCTGATTGCGGATCTGATCACTACCTCATCCGGGCTAAGGTGCAGCTCAAATTACGGCATGCAAAAAGATCATCTCGGTCAGCCAAGCTGGACTGGAGGCAGCTAATGAATGCTGCCAACAAACAGGCATATCAGATCGCCCTATCCAACCACTTCGAGATGCTGGCTGTGCCCGAGGATATAAATGAAGAAGAAAAGCAGATCTCTGATGCCATCCTGGAATGTGCCAAGCCCCTATGTCCACCTGCCCGACGTCGAACGCAACCATGGATATCAGACGAGTGCCTCGACCTCGTGGACAAACGGAAACAGGCAAAGTTGGTCGACTTTGAACGGTACCGGCAGCTAAACCGAGAAGTCCGACAAAGAATGACAGCAGAAAGAGAAACATACTGGAACCAAGTGGCAGACGATCTTGAAGTGGCGGCATCCAAAAACGAGTACCGCACTCTCTACCGCACCCTCAGATGTCTGAGTGGAAAGACCAAATTGACTAGTGACAACATCAAGAATGCTGATGGGACCTTCGTGCGATCACCATCCGAACGCCTGCAATGGTGGAGTGAATTCTTCAAAGCTTTGTATAATCACGATCCACCTCAGGGACTGCCAGCAACAGCACTCTCGATCGACCCCCCTGAGGTCTCCATGGTCGATGTTGAGCCTACAGTAGAAGAAGTGAAAGCAGCCATACAATCCCTGAAGCATGGCAGGGCACCAGGAGTGGACCAAGTCACCACAGAAGCGATCAAAGCTGGGGGAGATGTACTGCTTCGCCGACTACACTCACTCCTCAAAACCATCTGGTGCACTGAACAAATTCCGTTAACATGGAGGAAAGCCATTATCGTACCGATCCACAAGAAAGGTGATAACCGGGACTGCAAGAACTACCGTGGCATCAGCCTCCTTTCCATCATCGGAAAGGTCTTTATGAAGATCATCCAGTCAAGACTGCAAAAACATCGCGAGCAAACCAGTTGAGAAGAACAGGCAGGATTTAGACCCGGGCGAGGATGCTGTGATCAAATCTTTGCCATTCGTCAGCTGATGGAGGAGAGGATCCGGTGTGGACAGCGAACTGTCATTGTTTTCATTGACTTTAAGTCTGCTTTCGACTGTGTCCACCGGCCTGCCTTATGGAAACTACTAGAGGTTGAACATGTACCTCGAAAAGTCATCACACTCCTCCAAACTGCATACAACGGTTTAACCAGCGAGCTGCGCATCCAGAACGATTTATCAGAGGAATTTACCATCCAAACTGGAGTCCGCCAAGGGGATGTAGCCTCCCCGTTGCTTTTCAACATCGTGGTTGACGCCATTATGAGGCAAGCATTCAGAAACAGACAGGGCATACAATATGACAAGGATCACTATGTGACTGACCTGATGTTTGCTGATGATAGTGCTATCCTTGCCGGTAACGACGCTGAAGCCACGGACATCCTCTACGACATTGCCCGGCCATACGGTTTGAAGATCAATGCTGGTAAGACAAAGGCCCTGACAACAGATTAGCATTAGCATTAGCATTAGTAGAGGCATTTGATGCAAGAAAGCAAGCTTATGCAGCATCAGCCAAAAAAAAAAAAAAAAGTAACATAAATAAATAAAAATAACCACTTCCACTTCACCCCTCTGTTCGTTCGAAATACCTGTCCAGCTGAGCCTTAAACTTATTTAGGCTATCAACTTCCACGACAAGGGATGGAAGTCTGTTCCACCCACCAACCACCCGCTGGCTAAAGGCAAATTTCCGCACATCTATCCTACATCTGTCTTTCCTCAATTTGAATTTATGCCCTCTCAGGTGATTTTTCTGAGCTAGAAGAAGAATCCCATCAGCATTGAGCATGCTCAAACCATTCAAGGCTTTGTACACCTCTATCAGATCACCCCGCTGGTGCTTAGTTTCCAGACACTGTAATTTGCAAAACTTAAGCCTTTCTTCGTAAGAGAACCCCTTTGTCCCATTCACCAATCTAGTTGCCCTTCTCTGTACTCGTTCCAGCAGCTCTACATCCTTCCTGAAATGAGGCCTCCAGGCCTGTATACAGTACTCTAGGTGTGGCCTGACCATTGCCTTATACAAGGGAATAATCACCTCCTTATCCCTGCTAGAAAAATTCCTATATATCATTGACAATACACCATGAGCTACTCTTGCAGCTCGTCTGCACTGCTCAGAGAACTTCATATCTGCCTGCACCACCACCCCCAGGTCCCTTTCATTCTCTACCACTGTCAGTGTAGTACCACAGAGTTGATACGTTGCTCTGGGGTTGCTGTTTCCCATATGTAGTACTTTCCATTTGTCAATGTTAAACTTCATTTGCCACCTCGAAGCCCATCTGCTCAACCTTTCCAAATCCTGTTGCAGCAGCATAGTGTCAGTAGTGTCCTTGACAACCCTGCCAACCTTCGTATCGTCTGCAAACTTGGACATTAAGCCTGATATACCATCATCAATATCATTTATAAATACAGAAAACAATAAAGGCCCCAATACTGAACCCTGAGGGACTCCACTAATAACATTAGTCCACGATGAGCAGTGTCCATTGATTACCACTCTCTGTCTTCTCCCCCTCAACCACCCCTTTATCCATAGCAGCAACTTGCCTCCAATGCCACACTGCTCCAATTTGTGCAGCAGTCTTCCATGTGCAACAGTATCAAAAGCCTTTCTAAGATCCAAGTATATAATATCAAAGTTATTCCCTGCATCCAGTTCTTTTGTGACTGCATCATAGTATCCAATCAAATTGGTCAGGCAAGACTTCCCCTTAACAAAACCATGCTGTGTCCTAGCTATAACTGAAGTCTTGTCTAGATGATCCTGCAGTGCTTCTTTCACCAGTGCCTCCATTAATTTTCCGGGAACAGAAGTTAAACTCACAGGTCTATAATTACTTGTGTCAGCCTTTGATCCCCCTTTGTGAATTGGGGTCACATTTGCACATCTCCAGTCAATGGGTACCTCCCCTGAGTCCAAGGAAGCTCTCATAATTATGGCTAAGGGTTTGCTTACCTCCTTTGCTGCCTCCTTTAATATAACTGGATAGATCCCATCCACCCCAGGTGCCTTTCTTGTGTTTATCTTCAACAATTTCTCCTCCACTTTGCTCTCAGTTATTACAAGATTCTCTAGCTTACTGCTAGAGTTGAATACACCTCTGGCATTCCCCTCGCTGAATAACTCCTCATGTGTGAATGTCGATGCAAAATATTCATTTAGTTTGTTAGCTACCCGAGCATGGTCATCAACAGTTGACCCATCGATCTCAAGTGGACCAATCTGATTCATCCCCTTCCTTCTAGAGTTTACATAAGTAAAGAACTCTTTGCTGTTTTTCTTCGCATCCCTTGCCAAGGATCTCTCGTAATCTGCCTTCGCCTGCCTAACCTCCTTTGTAACTTGGTTACAGATCAACTTGTATCTATCATAGGCGTCCGTGTCACGTGTTAATTTGTATGTATCCCATACATTTTTCTTCTCTGCCATATGCCTTATTAGTTCATCTGACAACCATTTAGGCCTAAACCTTGAACAATATTTCTTAGTTGGTTGTTGTTGTTGTTATTTGGTTTTCAAGAGCATTAGCAACTAAGGCCATATTGCTCCGGGATATGCGGTGGTCATTCCCCGACCTTTCCGCATTCTCCGTATTTGGTGGTGACGGGCTCGAACCCCGGTCTAATCAAGAAGCGTGTGCTATGCACTGCTGCTCCTTCCCACCTGGCTACGGAGGCGCCGCTTCTTAGTTGGTATGTAAAGCCTAGTAGCTTAAGATGGGTCGCAAGCCACCATCTATCTCGAAGGCGTCCAGATCGAGCAAGTGCAGGACTTTAAATATCTTGGGTCGCTGGTCCAGGAGAAGAAAGTTGCATCCACCATGGAAATCCACAGCAGAATTGGACAGGCGGCCACTGCGTTCGCCTCGCTCAAATGGTGTCTGTGGAAGAGGACCAACATTTCCACAAAGACTAAAATCCGACTCTTCCGGACTTTGATCCTGCCCATTCTTCTTTACGGATCGGAAACATGGATTTGTCTCAAGTTAGATTTGAACAAACTTGAGGTATTCCAAATGCGATGCCTGCGGCAGATCTTGGGCATCTCTCTTCGCGACCGCATCACTAATGATACCATCCGTGCCAGATGCCAACAGCAACCAACCAAATCCAGAAGCGAAGGCTCAGATGGTTTGGCCACGTATGTAGAATGGGCACGAACAGAATACCATCCACACTCCTTTGGAGACAACGACCCACCCAATGGAGCATCCAACGGACCGCGCCTAGGAAAACGTGGGCCAAGCAAGTGGAAGATGACTTGAAGAGCTGACGTGTCGACCTTAACCAGGCCAGGACTGAAGCCATGGATCGTAAGGTATGGAAGAACATCACAGAGCAAGTCCGAAACCCTGCGGCACCTACAGCAGCATACTGGTTGCGTGGCCAATCGCCTCCCCCAGCTGCCAGCTAAGGACCAAATAAGAAGAAGAATGACCTAGCACAGATTGTTCATTTACCTACAAGAATATCGGACAATCCTAATCATACAGCCAATACGCTTGATGTTTTTATCACAAACAACCCTTATAAGTACGCGGTCGAAGTGAGAGGTCCTTTAGGCACTTCAGATCACAACTTGGTGATTGTCTCTTCTCCAATGGAACCTTTATCTCATGGCTATTCCAAACCTCATGTTGTTTGGCATTACAAGAATGCAAAAAGGAATGACCTGCGAGACTTCTTTTCTTCTTTTCCTTGGTCGGATTACTGTTTCAAAACTTCTGATGTCAACGTTTGCTCAGATCGTGTCAGTGAAATTATTCTTGCAGGAATGGAATCCTTTATCATACACTCCATTTTAAAATCTCGTCCTTTATCTAAACCTTGGTTTTCCAATAAATGTGCTAAGGCTGTTCAAGAGAAGAATGTTGCATATCATAATTGGCTTGTTTCCAAATCGTCAGTTTCATTTTTTGCCTACACCAAAGCTTGCAACAATTGTAAAGCAGTTATTTTGAACAGGCTGAGAGTAGAAAACTTGCTTCTTGCCATAATGGTAGCCGAGTTCTGGTCTTTTTCCAAAGCTACTGGCTACAACTTTTGCCATTCTCTACTCCCACCTCTGTCAAAATCAGATGTTCTGTTGTCATATCAGCCAAGGATAAAGCTCACCTGCAAGCACCCCATTTTTCTTCCAACTCCTATATTAACGATCTTAGGACCTTGGTAAAACACCTCCCACCATTCCCAACACGCTCCATTCCATGTCTGCTGTGGTCTTCAGTCAAAAGGATGTCAGAAGGATTTTGATTAATCTTGATGCTAAAAAAGCTCCAGGTCCTGATGTTATTTCTCTACTTGTTCTTAAAACATGTGTTCCTGAACTTATCCTGTTCTTTGCCACCTTTCTTCACTTTTGTACTCCAAAGGTGTTTTTCCTTCTGCTTGGAAATTTCCTCATATCCAGCCAGTTCTTAAAGAGGGTGACAAATCCCTCCCATACAATTATTGCCCATTGCAATTACTTCTACTCTTTCTAAAGTAATAGAGAAATCAATTAACCGCCAACTCTTAAACTACCCTGAAACCTTCTGTGTGATCAATGATCACCAGTATGAATTCCGTCAGTGTCGATCCACTGGTGATATTCTGGCTTATGTTACCCATTTATGCACAAATTCAATGGAAAAGTTCGGTGAAACACAAGAAGTTGCTCCTGACAACTCAAAGGCTTTCGATCATGGTTGACATAAAGGTTTTCTAAACAAGCTTCCATCTTATGGTTTTCCAACAGTTTTTTTGTAATTGGTTATCCAGTTTTCTCTCTGATAGCTCACTGATGGTGGTGGTAGATGTCTCTCTGTCTTCTACCTTCACCACTAATTGTGATGTCTTCAAGGTGCAGTTCTTTCTCCAGCTCTTTTCCTCTTGTATATTAATGACCTTCTTCCATTGAATGGAAATTCTATCCATAGTTTTGCTGATGATAGCACATTGCATTCCACTTTCCATTTTGAGAAACCTTGCCCTGCTCAATCAGCTTCAACTTTTCAAATATGTGCTACCAATTCCTTAAATGCCGATCTCCAGGTAATTCTCCAGTGGGGTCAAAGACAACTTAGTTGATTTTAATCCTTCTAAAACTCAGTCTTGTCTTAGGTGACACTCCGATTTTTAGGCAAGATGATATATCTCTATTGGGGATTACCCTGACTTCTAATCTCTCTTGGCACAAGCACATTACAAATATTGCTTCCTGTGCATCTAAAAAAACTTGGTTTTGTCTTTCGCTCTCAGCGTTACTTTTCTTCCAAACAGCTGTTCACTCTGTACAAATCACAAATCAGCCCTATCATGGAACATTGTTCCCACATCTGGGGCATTGCCCACAAAACTTCTCTCAGGCTTCTAGATTCCATTCAGAAGAGAGAAGCTAGGTTAATTAATGACTCATCTCTAACAGAGTTTCTCTTCACTTGTTGTCTCATAGACTTACTGTTTCTGCTGCATGCCTTTCCTAAAGATACTTCCATGGGCACTGTTCCTCTGAATTGGCTTCTATAATTCCCGCTCTCACTTCGAAAACAGTCCGAACACACGCCTCCACCAGCCAACATCCATTTACTGTCCAACTTCAAACTCACAGGATCAAGTTTTCATCTTGCTCGTTTATTCAATTAACTGCTGCTTTCTGGAACAACCTTCCTTCATATGTATTTCCTGAAAATTAAAACATTCAACTGCTGGCAAAATATCAACATTAAATCACAACCAACGATGACACTGTTGGATTCAGTACATAAAATATGTATAAGAAATGCTTAAATATAAGCAAACTTTTTTTTTTTTTTTTTGTTGAAAGTGTATTTTAAAGAACAGTACAATTAAAAAAATCAACACACACACAATCTTACATGCACAATGGCAGGATCATTTGGGAGACCACTACTGAGAGTAGGCTGTGGTTTTGGCGGTTCGCACACATGGAGGTCCTTAATATCACTGGCACGGAAAATAATATATTCATACACTTCATCCCGAGGTGCAACTGGACGTTCTGTTGGTCTATCTTCAGTACCAAAGGATCGTACTGTAAAAAAAATAAACTAAATGTTATTACCAATATTTTAATATATTTTAACATTCAGGTCAATCCTCAAAGAATATTAAAATTTAAACTACTTTGGTGATTTACTATGAACTAAAATGATTTTATACACAAACTTGTTCAATTAAAATTTAAATAAAACACTGCATATTTCTTTGATATCGTTTAATTATTTATTTGATATTTGAGATTGATCTGGAATGCTACAAAAAAGATTACGATCTAAGTGGAGATGGCTGTAGGTATTTTTCCTAAGTCATAGTCACGAGTTCACTCTTTGTATAATTTCTGACACATATTCCAAATTGACACTCACAGATAATTCTAGTTCAACTGATGATTTTTTTTTATATCCCTGATGTAAACCATTTACTGATCTTAAATTAAAACCTGTGAATTAGTAGACAAATCTGAGTCACTGAAGAAATATATAGATGCTGAAGAGAGAGAGAAATAAAAATGGAACAGATAAAGGGTTTAAATACCTAGTGATATGGCACATGATGTAACTTTATTTTATGCCTCAGTGCAGAATGGTCAAGTGTGTACTGATCTGGTGCAAGGGATTTAATTTTAGTGGAAGGACTCCAATGCTTAGAAAGAGAATGTGAATGGACAGAATGAGGATCACATTAATGGGCAAAAGTAGTTCTGAATCTGGGAATGCACATATCAGTGCATTCCCAGATTCAGAACTAATGACGCCAACAATGAGCCTATGTGGTGTGAAGTAGTAGAAGAAAAGCAAAAAAAATGAGAGTGGGTTATATGGTACATATCATAAGCCTGTGAAAAGTATGATGGGAGCCTCTAAATAAGATGGAATTGGCCTTATGGCCAATTTAAATCCCCCCTCAGACAACAAATGGAATAATAGGGAGGAAAACTCTCCCATGGTGAAAGAGGACACATGGTGAGAGAAGAACAGTGCCCATCATAAGGAATTTTTTATAGATACCATAATTAGTGATTGCAATACCAGAATCTTGAATACTAGGATGCAAGTCTCGTATTTAAACGCTGGTATTTCAGTATTTATTTAATTTGCAGATTGCTGGTTGCATATAACTAACTTACTTACATGGACTAATGCATCACCACCACCTAGCAACGATTACTAGTACTAAACACGTAGTAGCAGTCTTGATCTATCAAATTTGAAAAGTATTTGTTTTGTGATCAGTTGCACTATATGTATACTAACATTAGTAGATGCAAGAAAGCAAGCTTATGAAGCATCAACCAAAAAAAAAAAAAAAAAAATACACTTCCCATTTTACCCATCCATTAGTTCGAAAAGTTTGTTCAGTTCTTCTTTGCATTTATTTAAGCTATCAACTTGCACAATAGATGGAAGTTTGTTCTGGCAATCAACTACCATTTGAGTTTATTCTCTTAGTTCATAATATGAGCAAGACGAAGAATCCCATTAGCATCAAGCCTGCTTAAACCATTCAAAGCCTTATACACCACAATCAGATCAACTTGCAGAAGTTAAGCCTTTCTTGGTAAGAACATCCCTTCGTTCCCCTCATTTTTAAGAGAGATACATCCCCCTAAAATGAGGCATCCATACTTGTTATACATTACTGAAGGTGTTGCTTCACCATTGCCTTATATAAAGGGATAATCATCTTATCTCTGCCACCAAAATTTCTGTATATCATTGACAAGAAAGCAAGTGTATGAGCTTATGCAGCATCAGCTAAAAAATAAAAATAAAATAATAATGATAAATAAATAAATAAAAAAAATTTACAAAAAAAATTCTCTCTAAATGTTTGTACAGTTCCTCCTTAAATTTATTTAACCTATCAACTTCCACGATAGATGGAAGTTTGTTCCAGCAATTAATCCCCCGCTGCCTAAAGGCATATTTTCTGCACATATATTCTATATCTGTCTTTCCTTAATTTATGCCTCCTTACGTTCGTAATCTGAACAAGTGGAAGAATCGCATCAAAATTCAGCATGCTCCAACCCGTTCAAGGCCTTATACACCTCAATCAGATCTACTCGCAGGTGCCTAGTCTCCAGCCACTGCAATTTGCAGAACTTAAGCCTCTCTCGGTAAGTGGATCCCATCATTCCCCTCACCTATCTTGTTGACCTTTTTCTGTACACGCTCAAGCAAATCTAGATCCTTCCTAAAATGAGGTCCATGACCTGTACGCAGTACTCAAGGCGTGGCCTGACCATTGCCTTATACAGAAGGACAATCACTTCCTTTTCCCTGCTAGCAAAATTACTATATATCATTGACAAAACCCCATGACCTGCCCTGGCAGCCTGTCTGCATTGCTCAGAAAACTTCATATCTGACTGCACAATTACTCCCAGGTCTTTTTCATTTTCTTCCACCTTAAATGCAGTACCACACAGTTGGTATGTTTCTCTGGAGTTACTTCTACCCATATGCAGTACTTTGCATTTGTGAAGGTTAAACTTCAGTTGCCACTTCTTAGCCCATCTGCCCAAATTTTCTAGATCTTGTTGCAGTAGTACACTGCCATTACTGTCATTAACAATCCTGCCAACCTTTGTAGAATCTGCAAACTTCAACACTAAGCCTGATATACCTTCATCAATATCATTGATAAATATACAAAACAACACTGGACCCAACACCGAACATTGTGGGACTCCACTAATAACATCAGTCCACAAAGAGCAGCACCTGTTGATTACCACCCTTAGTCTTCTCCCACTCAACCATCCTTTTATCCATTGTAGCAATTTACCCTTAATACCATTCTGCTCCAATTTGTTCAGTAGTCTTCCATGCACAACAGTATCAAAAGCTTTCCTGAAATCCAAGTATATGATATCAAAATTATTTTTTGCATCCAGTTCCTTTGTAACCCACATCATAATAACCAATCAGATTTGTCAGACAAAACTTTCCCTTAAGAAACCCATGCTGTGTCTGAATTATTGCTGCAGTCTTGTCTAGATGATCCTGCAATGCATCTTTAACCAGTGACTCCATTATTTTACCCAGAAGAAGTTAAACTAACTGGTCTGTAATTACTCATGTCACCTTTCAATCCCCCTTTGTAAATTGGGGATACATTTGCACATCTCTAGTCTGTGGGGACCTCCCAAGTCCAAGGATACTCTCATAATTATGGTTAAGGGTTTGCTTACTTCCTTTGCCGCCTCCTTTTTATTTATTTATTTCGTATGATGTGATCAATACACGAAGGAACCAGTTTTTTCTTGCTTCCTTCGTGTATCGTGGCCGGGATATCCAACCAACCGGTTGGTTCAGCACCATTGTGATATTCAGCCCGAGGCGGGAATCGAACCCGCGACCTTTGGGTTGCCAGGCAGGCACTTTACCTACCCGGCTAGCCCGGTCGGCGCCGCCTCCTTTAATATAACTGGATAGATCCCATCCACCCCAGGTGCCTTTCTTATGTTTAACTTCAACAATTTCTCCCCCACTTTGCTTCAGTTATTACAAAATCACCCTGCTACAATTTGATAACCTTCTGGCATTTTCAAACCTTAATAACTCCTCGTGTGAATGTCGATGCAAAATACTCATTCAGTTTGTTTGCTATCTGAGCAGGATCATCAACAGTCGAACCATCGATAATCAGTGCAGACAGGCAGCCTGTCTGCACTGTTCAGAAAACTTCACATATGACTGCACAATTACTCCCAGTCTTTTCCATTCCTCACTACCCTGAGTAATACACAGTTAGTACATTTCTCTGGGGTTACAGCTACCCATATGCAGTACTTTGCATTTGTCAATGTTAAACTTCAGTCGCCATTTCTCAGCCCATCTGCCCAACTTTATTAGATACTGTTGTAGTGGCATACTCTCATTAGCATTCTTAACAACCCTGCCAACCTATGTGTCATCTGCAAACTTCGACATTCAGCCTGATATACCTTCATCAATATCATTGATAAATATAGAAAACGACAATGGACCCAACACAGAACCCTGGGGGACTCCGCTAATAACATTAGTGCACGACGACCAGTGTCCATTGAATTACCACTCCCTGTCTTCTCCCACTCAACCATCCTTTTGTCCACTGTAGTAACTTGATCTTAATGCCATAGTGCTCTAACTTGTACAGTAGTTTTCCATGTGCAACAGTATCAAAAGCTTTCCTGAAATCCAAGTATATGATATCAAAATTATTTTTTGCATCTACTTCCTTTGTAACCACATCGTAGTAACCAATAAAATTGGTCATAAAATACTTACCCCTTAAAAAACCTATGCTGTGTCTGAATTATTACTGCAGTCTTTTCTAGATGATCCTGCAATGCTTCTTTAACCGGTAACTCCATTATTTTACCCAGAACAGAGTTAAACTAAAACTAACAGGTCTGTAATTACTCCTTCAGGATTCCATTTCTATCTAAACGATCCCAAATTACTCCCTTGATCACTGCATTTTCCCTACTACTGAAGTTAGACTGTCAGGCCGGTAATTTCCCACTTCCCTCTTAGAACAATCCTTATGTATTGGAGATACATTGGTACCTTTCCAATCTAATGGAATCATTCCCGAGTCCAGTGATGCTCTCATAATTAGCCTCAATGCACTCACTTGCCACCTCCCTTAAGATTATATGGTATATGCCATCAACCCCAGAAGCATTACTGGCCTGTAAGCTCGAAGGTTTTTCATTAAATAATCATGAGAAATTTCAATATCATTAATTAGATATTTTTCGACATCACTCCCATAATATATCCTTGACAAAAAGGGCTTTGTCTTCTGTAAATATTGATGCAAATTAACTATTGAGTTCATCTGCAACTTCAGCTGGGGTATCGAACACAATCCTACATCCATTACATAAGGGCCCAATCTGGTTTTTCCTTCTCTTCTTTGCATTTATATATGTGAAGAATTCCTTATCCCCACTCTTTGCCAGAAATTTCTCATATTCTGCCTTTGCCAGACTAAATTTTTCTGTTGCGCTATTACAGATCACTTTGTAGCTGTTATAGGCTTCACTACTTTTTATTGCTCTGTAACTTTTCCATGCCATCTTTTTCTGCCCAAGTACAGGCACTCCCCAACTTACATAAAGGTTACGTTCCATGGAACTTTACATAAGTCAGAATTTCCCTAAAAACTGCATATTACTTGCTGCAGGCCACAGCACTCACAACTATGCTTGCTGAATTTGATTGAAGCAAAAAAGATATTCAGCGAACATGTAAATAGAATTATTTATTCAATTTTTTTTTATCTCATGCTTAGGAAAAATTACAAAAGTGTGCAATTACAAAAATTTCAAAATTATAAAATTACAAAAAAAAAAAGGGAGCAGACCGGCAAAACATCAGCAAGTTTTATCTTTTGAGTATCGTTGCCAGAATCAATGTCTCCAGCTGATAAGTTCACCACTGCAGAGGTTGAGGGCTGTGGACATTTAGAAGGGGTTTTTCCAACACATCACAAAATGTCTCTGCTACTGCATAATCCGCACTGGCAACTTGACTGCATACTTTAACGTTGTAGAAACCAGCGTGATGATTGAACTTATTAAACTACCTGTTGCTTGCCACGAACTTGACTTGGGGTTCGCTGTACTTATCCTTAATATCTTCATAAATACTTATTGGTTTTGCTTGAATGGCCATTAGACTTGGGAGCACTTGTTTCTGAATCTGATTTTCCATCCATATTATTAATAGCTTTTTCATCTTCGATGTAGCACCTGAATGCTGCTTTGTGATCACTGTTGATCTTAAATAAGTTGATCCTTTATACCATGTTCCTTTATACGCGCACTGACCTTTAAAATAGTATTCACTGTTGAAACAGTGAAACCTAATTGCCGTGCAATAGATGACAAACTTTGTCCTGCTTCATACTTAATAATTTTCATCTTCATTTCTAAGTCAATTTTATTTCGTTTCCTAGCGCTGCCACCACTTACACTTTCCATTGATCGCTTTCCCTTCATCATTGTAAAAAGTAAATAGGAATGAACGGAAGATTCTGAAAATTTTATTTATGTTTTTTATACGATTGAAGATTTTAGTGAAGGGGAACACATTTCACAATAATAATGTAAAAACCCACAGAATTCCAATTATCGGGATTATTGCAAATGCAATAAGATAGAGTTTACTACGCATTTATAATAGATTGCACTAACAGAAAAGCCCAATAAACCGGAAAGTGCAAATTTTTTTGTTTTCTGGTTGTGACCTCCAGAAATGTTCTTTAGAAAAATATCAACAAAGGTGTTCAAAATTGATTTTTTTATAACGGAATATATGATAACGATGAAAGGTAGTGCTCCATTTTAAAAATGATCTTCTAGAGAGATAAATAGCTTAGCTATATAGCAAAAACATCAACTTCCCAAGTCTTGGAACGAATTACAAAAAAAAAAAAAAAAACAATGTGTTATTAGGTTCACACTGTGATGTTTTCACAATACCTTCATTTATTCCTGTGGGATGCAAAATACGCTTCCACAATGTTTTTAAGTTTGCACCGTAAATTCAGCAAAAACTTACGTAAAGGCGAATTTATGGAAGTTGAGTATTACGTAAGTTGGGGAGTGCCCTAATATGCCAATTTCATTAATCATCCAATTTGGAATCCTCCTTGTGAGTATTTTTTAATAGTATACTAGAGAGCTTCGCCCACTGCTTGCTTTGCTCGCCAACCCCTGCACATGCTTTTCTACGTAATATGTAGAGGTAGGACGGAGTAAGTCAAATCTTTTCTGCATAAAAGACGCACCTGTTGAAATGCACTGATTGATATTTAATGTAATATATAAAAGAAAATAGAAAGTGCAAGAAAAAAACTATAAAAAGTAAAATTGTGTGAATATTGAGTGAAAGTTATTATTAATTGCATGTTCTATCTTAGCCACTTCACTGGACCGACTGATGGCTATGCAAGCCATCAGAGGCCTCATAGTTATCCAAGCTGACACATTGCTGTAGGTTTTCCTAGCTGATATGGTGTGGGATGCTGACACTGGCCATTAGGGTAACTCCGAGGCCAGTGTGGGACAGGGCTGCAAAAAGCACACTACTCCATAAGAATCTTTTCCCTATGTTCTTTTATTTCTTGAGTCTCTTTCCCTCACCATGGGTGGCCCCTACTCCCCCTTTCGCATGGTAGCTCACCCCACCACCCACTTCCAACTCCCACCCTATGGACCAAGATGCACATCCTGTACCAAGGGTCCCCTTACTGTCTCCCCTTTCAAATCAGGCAAGTCTCTCAACTATTTCCGTTCTCTGCTCCTTTTATCCCACCCTCTTCCTATCTCCCCATTATCTCCTTTCCAATAAAAAATGTTTTCTTTTCTTTTTTGGGCTCTCCTTGGATGCCTAGGCTATACCAGGATTTGCCCTGCCAAAGCTTTCTTCTCTCCTAATGTGTCCTGGCCCGCCTCCCCAGGGCGGTGATGGAAACTGGGGATTTTAGTGGCTGGCCACAGGCTAAGTGGCCATATAAACAGCAGAACCCACACTAATATTTCACAAAACACACACCCTGGCCTTATGCAGAAAAGAACTGGATGCAGGGAATAACTTTGATATTATATACTTGGATCTTAGAAAGGCTTTTGATACTGTTGCACATGGAAGACTGCTGCACAAATTGGAGCAGTGTGGCATTGGAGGCAAGTTGCTGCTATGGATAAAGGGGTGGTTGAGGGGGAGAAGACAGAGAGTGGTAATCAATGGACACTGCTCATCGTGGACTAATGTTATTAGTGGAGTCCCTCAGGGTTCAGTATTGGGGCCTTTATTGTTTTCTGTATTTATAAATGATATTGATGATGGTATATCAGGCTTAATGTCCAAGTTTGCAGACGATACGAAGGTTGGCAGGGTTGTCAAGGACACTACTGACACTATGCTGCTGCAACAGGATTTGGAAAGGTTGAGCAGATGGGCTTCGAGGTGGCAAATGAAGTTTAACATTGACAAATGTAAAGTACTACATATGGGAAACAGCAACCCCAGAGCAACGTATCAACTCTGTGGTACTACACTGACAGTGGTAGAGAATGAAAGGGACCTGGGGGTGGTGGTGCAGGCAGATATGAAGTTCTCTGAGCAGTGCAGACGAGCTGCAAGAGTAGCTCATGGTGTATTGTCAATGATATATAGGAATTTTTCTAGCAGGGATAAGGAGGTGATTATTCCCTTGCATAAGGCAATGGTCAGGCCACACCTAGAGTACTGTATACAGGCCTGGAGGCCTCATTTCAGGAAGGATGTAGAGCTGCTGGAACGAGTACAGAGAAGGGCAACTAGATTGGTGAATGGGACAAAGGGGTTCTCTTACGAAGAAAGGCTTAAGTTTTGCAAATTACAGTGTCTGGAAACTAGGCACCAGCGGGGTGATCTGATAGAGGTGTACAAAGCCTTGAATGGTTTGAGCATGCTCAATGCTGATGGGATTTTTCCTCTAGCTCAGGAAAATCACCTGAGAGGGCATAAATTCAAATTGAGGAAAGACAGATGTAGGATAGATGTGCGGAAATTTGCCTTTAGCCAGCGGGTGGTTGGTGGGTGGAACAGACTTCCATCCCTTGTCGTGGAAGTTGATAGCCTAAATAAGTTTAAGGCTCAGCTGGACAGGTATTTCGAACGAACAGAGGGGTGAAGTGGAAGTGGTTATTTTTATTTATTTATGTTACTTTTTTTTTTTTTTTGGCTGATGCTGCATAAGCTTGCTTTCTTGCATCAAATGCCTCTACTAATGCTAATGCTAATTGTATTCTACACAGAGTAAAAATGCGGAGTTGGGGGAGACACCTGGTGCCGCCAGACATAAAACATTGTCACTATGATCGACATCTAATTAGGAAATGATCTACGTAATTATTTACCCGTGCATCTGTAGTACTCGGAATTCACAAAGTGGAATAATGTCACAATGTAATTATTCACCTGCATTTACACAGGCCTTTTGCTTCGGGTTTCATAATGCATGAGGAATATTGTTGCATCCCTAAGAGCAGGACTAAAATATTTCACTGAAATATTTACAAATTATACAATATTCATTAATATACAAAAATGTTACATACAATGTTAGACAGGGAAGCACGTGCACAAGGTTGGTGAATGTTATGCAGGCAGTTGTCAATAATTAATTGCATTTGCAGTGACGTAATTGCCTCACCCTCTTCTCCCATTGGCTCGAATAAATATCACTTGGAGGAAAACTTTTTTAATGTATAGAGAGATATGCATTCAAGGCATCTGTGATTAATGTTTTAAAGGTTATACCATAATTCAATTGTATTCGCTCTCTGTGCAATTTCTACACAGTTAATAGAGGCCATGTAGCACCATAAGGCATCGTAATTTCCTTTTCTGAAATTATGACCCATTCCTTTGCCTTTAACTACCTCTCTCTTTATCACCCACCGTAGAACTCTGTGATCAAGAGTAGGAGACCGGCAGAATTACTTAACAAGTACAGGTCACTGTTGAACAAAAGCCGAGAATTAGGGTTGAATTTGAAAGTGTCTGCAATTCTGCCCAGACACGATAGGAGGGAGTATATGATGAGAGCCTTGTCGATCAATTCGGCCCTGGAAAGATTGTGCAAGGCTCAAGGGGTAAAATTTTTTTCAGCCTGGACTGTACTTGTTAACAGGAGAGATTGCTTCTACAGGGATGGGATACACTTAAATAGAAAGGGTGCAAGAATATTTGCTGATGCTATCGAGGCAGTGTTAGGTGGGTCGGAAAACTGCTAGCTTGGGGGGAGACAAAGACCAATAGATTGACAGTAGCCACTGGCAGAGGTGAAAGAGATTCTTGCACTGCTTCTATTAGAATGAGCAGAAGCCTGAAAAACAAGATGCATGGTATTTCAGAGACTGCTGGGAGCCATTGTGGTACAAGTAAACACATGGGTTGTGTTAGGGTAGCTAAGAATAGAAACAGGTGCAGGTATACTTGCGTGTACACCAATGCTAGGAGTTTAGTAAATAAATTTGATGAATTTGAGGTATTGCTCAAAACATCGAAGGCAGATATTGTTGGGATATCAGAGACGTGGTGTCACACAGATATAAGGGATGCGGAACTGCAATTTGGGGAGTACAACGTCTACAGAAAGGATAGACAGGATAGGAAGGGGGGAGGTGTTATGCTATTAGTTAAGAAACACATAAAAACCAAGGAGGTGAAGCCAGTCGACATCGCTGGACAGTGCAGTGTGGAGTCAGTTTGGTGTGACATAAGCATTGGGAGATCAAAATTGAGAGTAGGAATGTGCTATAGGCCTAATGACTCTGATGAGTATAATAAGGAACTGTACAGGGAAATAGAGTGGGCCAGTAAATCAGAGTGTCTTATAATGGGAGATTTTAATTTCCCAGATATTGACTGGAATTTGGGGGCTGGATACTCACACACTAGCAGGGCTTTTGTGGATTTATTGGATGATTGTTTTCTACATCAGCATGTTCGGGAGGCAACTAGAGGGAGTAATACTCTTGATTTGATTATCAGCAGTGATTCTTCATGCATCAAGAATCTGCAGATAAATGAACCACTAGGTGGCAGTGATCACTATGTGCTGAAGTGGGATTTACTCAAAGAGATAACTACCATTAGGGGTAAAGGGAAGGGTTATTGCTTCCGTAAAGGCGACTACGATGGACTGAGACAGTATTTAAATTCTATACAGTGGGACCAACTGATGATGTTACCAACAGCAAATTCAAAATGGGAAGCATTCAAAGAACTTATCTTGGAAGCTACTAGGCTTTACATACCAACTAAGAAATATTGTTCAAGGTTTAGGCCAAAATGGATGTCAGATGAACTAATGAGGCATATGGCAGAGAAGAAAAATGCATGGGATACTTACAAATTAACACATGACACAGAAGCCTATGATAGATACAAGTTGATATGCAACCAAGTTACAAAGGAGGTTAGGCAGGCGAAGGCAGATTACGAGAAATCCTTGGCAAGGGATGCAAAGAAAAACAGCAAAGAGTTCTTTACTTATGTAAACTCTAGAAGGAAAGGGATGAATCAGATTGGTCCACTTGATATTGATGGGTCAAGTGTTGATGTTCCTGCTCAGGTGGCTAACAAACTAAATGAATATTTTGCATCGACATTCACACATGAGGAGTTATTCAGCGAGGGGAATGCCAGAGGTGTATTCAACTCTAGCAGTAAGTTACAGAATCTTGAAATAACTGGGAGTAAAGTGGAGGAGAAACTGTTGAAGATAAACACAAGAAAGGCACCCGGGGTGGATGGGATCTATCCAGTTATATTAAAGGAGGCAGCAAAGGAAGTAAGCAAACCCTTAGCCATAATTATGAGAGCTTCCTTGGACTCAGGGGAGGTACCCATAGACTGGAAATGTGCAAATGTGACCCCAATTCACAAAGGAGGATCAAAGGCTGACACAAGTAATTATAGACCTGTGAGCTTGACTTCTGTTCCAGGAAAATTAATGGAGGCACTGGTTAAAGACGCACTGCAGGATCATTTAGACAAGACTTCAGTTATAGCTCAGACACAGCATGGTTTTGTTATGGGGAAGTCTTGCCTGACCAACTTGATTGGATACTATGATGCAGTCACAAAAGAACTGGATGCAGGGAATAACTTTGATATTATATACTTGGATCTTAGAAAGGCTTTTGATACTGTTGCACATGGAAGACTGCTACACAAATTGGAGCAGTGTGACATTGGAGGCAAATTGCTGCTATGGATAAAGGGGTGAAGACAGAGAGTGGTAATCAATGGACACTGCTCATCGTGGACTAATGTTATTAGTGGAGTCCCTCAGGGCTCAGTGTTGGGTCCATTATTGTTTTCTGTATTTATGAATGATATTGATGATGGTATATCAAGCTTAATGACCAAGTTTGCAGATGATACAAAGGTTGGCAGGGTTGTCAAGGACACTACTGACACTATGCTTCTGCAACAGGATCTGGAAAGGTTGAGCAGATGGGCTGAGAGGTGGCAAATGAAGTTTAACATTGACAAATGTAAAGTACTACACATGGGAAACAGCAACCCCAGAGCAACGTATCAACTCTATGGTACAACACTGACAGTGGTAGAGAATGAAAGGGACTTGGGGGTGGTTGTGCAGGCAGATATGAAGTTCTCTGAGCAGTGCAGACGGGCTGCAAGAGTAGCTCATGGAGTATTGTCAATGATATACAGGAATTTTTCCAGCAGGGATAAGGAGGTGATTATTCCATTGTATAAGGCGATGGTCAGGCCACACCTAGAGTACTGTATACAGGTCTGGAGGCCTCATTTCAAGAAGGATGTAGAGCTGCTGGAACGAGTACAGAGAAGGGCAACAAGATTAGTGAATGGAACAAAGGGGTGCTCTTACGAAGAAAGGCTTAAGTTTTGCAAATTACAGTGTCTGGAGACTAGGCACCAGCGAGGTGATCTGATAGAGGTGTATAAAGCCTTGAATGGTTTAAGCATGCTCAATGCTGATGGGATTCTTCCTCTAGCTCAGAATAATCACCTGAGAGGGCATAAATTCAAATTGAGGAAAGACAGATGTAGGATCATCATCATCAGCCATTTTCAATCCACTGCAGGATGAAGGCCTCTCCAGCAACTTTCCAGTTCCTTCTGTTTTGAGCACTGGCCATCCATTTACTACTCAAAAACTCATGAATTTCATCTATCCATCTCCGCCTTTGTCTTCCAGGTTTTCTTCTAGCTCCTCTTGGGTACCATTCTGTTATTTTCTTAGTCCATCTGTTATCATGTCTTCGAGCTATGTGTCCTGCCCAAGACCATTTTAGTTCTTTAGTTTTGATAAGAATGTCCTTTACTTGAGTTTGCTGCCTAATCCACGTGTTTCTCTTCTTATCTAACAGTCTGATTCCCAATATAATTCGTTCCATTCTTCGCTGTGTAGTTCTTAGCTTCTCTTCCATTCTTTTGGTGAGTGCCCAAGTTTCACTTCCATAAGTCATGGTGGGGAGTATACATTGATTCATTATTTTACGTTTCAGACAAACTGGGATATTGCTCTTCAGTATGTGACTATATTTCTTGAATGCTATCCATCCAAAATTTATTCTTCTCTTGACTTCCAGCCATTTATCATTATTACAGCTGATAACTTGTCCCAGATAAGTATATGACTCCACCTTTTCAATTACTGCTCCTTCAATCATTATTTCCCTTTCCCTGGCATACTTGTTCATCATTACTTTTGTTTTAGCCATATTCATCTTTAGTCCAAAATCCTTACTAACTGTGCATAACTGATTAAGATTTTCCTCTAATTCTTTGGGATCGTGGCTTATGACCACAATGTCATCTGCAAATCGTAAATGGTTTAGGTACTCTCCGTTCACATTGACTCCTTTCTGCGACCAGTCTAATCTTCTGAAAGCTTCCTCAAGGGCAGCAGTAAACAGCTTCGGAGATATTGTGTCTCCTTGTCGAACTCCTTTCTCGATTTTAAATTTGCTACTGTCTTTGTCTAGTCTAATAAAGGATGTAGCACTCTCATATATTTTCTTCAAAATCATAATATATGGAGTATCTATGCCTTGTCTTTCCAGTGCCCGAAACATTGCCTTATGCTGTATGGAGTCAAATGCCTTTTCATAATCCACAAATGCCAGGCATAATGGTGTTTTATATTCATTTGCTTTCTCCATTAGCTGTGATATTACGTGAAGGTGGTCCATAGTTGAGAATCCTGTCCTAAAGCCAGCTTGCTCTTTCGGTTGATTCTCATCAAGTATTCTTTCTAATCTGTTAGTAATGACCCTTGTGAACAACTTGTAGATATGGGATAACAAGCTAATTGGTCTATAATTTCCAATTTCTGATTTATCTCCTTTCTTATGCAGCAAAACTATGATTGCATTATTCCACTGCTTAGGCATCACACCTTTTCTAATGCACTTTGTGAAGAGCCTTGCCAGTTTTTGTGTTATGTCTCTTCCTCCCAATTTTAACAACTCTACAGTAACTTCATCTTCCCCCGGGGCTTTCTGATTCTTCATTTTCTTCAATGCATGTTCTACCTCATCAGGAAGAATATCGGGTATGTCGTATGTGTTGCTACTTTGCAATCCATCTTCCCCACTGCTGGTATCATTCCCTTGCTCCTTGTATAATTCTCTATAGTAGTCTTCTGCTATTTGAATTATGCCTTCTCTGCTGTTTATAAGTACACCATCGCTATTCTTCAGTTTCAGTATCATTTGTCTTTCTGTATTACTGCTCATGGCTGCTGATTTAAATCATTATAATCTTTAGCTTGTACCTCTTAGAAATCTTGAGTATTAGTCTTGACACCCTTGGTGATGTACTTTTGAATTCCAAAATGTTGTTTTTAAAATCTTTATGGACCAGAAACCCAACTCCACCTTCACTCCTTTCACTGTTTCCATTGGTGTACAGCAGATTTCCACTTGATAAACTTATAAGGGATTCATTTCTTCTTCTTGTTTCAGCCAAACCGATGATATTCCAATTCACATTTTCTAATTCCTTTTCCAGCTCTAATATCCTGTCTTCACCGATGAGTGATCGTACGTTATAACAGGCCAAGTTCAATTTCCGTGCATGGCAGCCTGGTCGTACCCAGAGATTCTTAGCACCCTCTGCTTCCACTCTGATCCTCTCGCTGCCGTAAGAGGGAGAGTGAAAGCTGCTGGGGACTGAGGGCCATTTGTATTGTTGTGCTCTCATTGCTGGAGGGTTTGGTCTTTTCCTCTTCACGCTGACCAGGCGTCTTGAAGAGAACCACTCTACACGTTCGTTGCCACCTAAGTGACGTAACAGGGCTCACCATCGAGAAGGTGTGCATGAGTGGATTTTAGGGAGGCAGGCCAACCGGACTTCTCCTAAATCTTCTGTAATAGAGAGATATTGGATCCATCAGTGTTTTAGGCTGAGTGTCTGATAACACACAGGATACCTGTTCCCCTCTAAGCCCCTCTAAGATGTAGGATAGACGTGCGGAAATTTGCCTTTAGCCAGCGGGTGGTTGGTTGGTGGAACAGACTTCCATCCCTTGTGGTGGAGGTTGATAGCCTAAATAAGTTTAAGGCTCAGCTGGACAGGTATTTTGAACGAACAGAGGGGTGAAGTGGAAGTGGTTTTTTTTTTTTTTTTTGGCTGATGCTGCATAAGCTTGCTTTCTTGCATCAAATGCCTCTACTAATGCTAATGCTAACAAGGAACTGGCTAGGTTAACCTTCAAGCAGGCTACCATTTTAGATCCCAATGGGTGTGTTGGCATAAATCACTGAAAATGGGAAACTTCAAAAAATTCTTTAGAAACAGTATTGTTATGAAAAAAAAAAAAAAAAAAAAAGATAAATAAAGTAATAAAATTATTTCCCCATAATGCTTTAAGGCAGTTTTTGTTAATTTCTTGACCAAAACCTATTAGCTCTATAGAAAATTAACATTATTCGATTAAGCCTAAATTTTTACCGCAAAAACAAAGCCTTAAAAGAATTTTTTAGCTATTTTTTTATCAGGAAAAATACCTTAAAGGTATTTTTTTCCTGATAAACAAAAAATTATTAATAATGTAAATGGTTGGGGGGGGGGTTACCATACTAAAGAAATATTAAATTTTTACTTTTTTTCTCCCAAAAATTCACACAAATTTCAAGGCTGGTTGATGCTGTGCCTACATGCCAAGTCAAAAGCTAATACATAGCTGAGTGGTCAAGAGCTAGAGTGCAATAGGAAGCGCACTTTGTGTGAACTGGAGTTCAAGCCTGTGTCTGCCAAATTATGATTAATATTTGTATTGATGATTTATTGTAAACTCCACTGACCTGGTGGTCATGCCGGAGTATAAACAAGATAATATTTAGGGAAGGGGGATGCCAGAACTTTATCAAACTCTAATGGGGAGCTAACTGATTTGTGATAACTAAAAGGAAAGTGGAAGAGATATTCTTGAAGCTAAACATAAAAAAGTGCCGGGCAGATGGGATCAATCCAATTATATTAAGGGAGCCATAATTACAAAAGCAACCTTGAATTCAGAGATGATCTCATATTTATGGGCTGGAGTTGTGCAAATGTATTCCCAATTCACAAAGGGGATCAACAGGTGACACAAGTAATTAAGACTTGCTGTATTAGCTTAATGTTTGTTCCAGGCAAAATAATGGGGGTCACTAGTTAAAGAAGTAATGCAGGACCATCTAGACAGGAATGCAATTATATTGCAGTCACAGCATGGATTTGTTAAGGAGCAAACTTGTCTGATCAATTTGATTAGATACTGTGATGCAGTAACAAAGGAACTGGATGCAAAAAATAATTTAAATATCATATACTAAGATTTCAGGAAAGCTTTTGATACCGTTGCACATAAACGACAGCTGTACAAACCAGAGCAACGTGCATTAAGAGCAAGTCACTGCTATGGATAAAATGATGGTCGAGTGGGAGAAGACACAGTGGTTATCAATGGGCATTGCACTTCACAGACTAATGTTATTAGTGGAGTCCCCCAAGTTCATGACTGGGCCATTTTTGTCTTCAATATTTCTTAATGATACTGATGAAGGTATATCGAGCTTAATGTATAAGCTTGCAAATGATACAAAGGTTGGCAGGGTGGTTAATGACAATAATCAAGGTAACCTACTGCAACAATATCTATAAAAATTAGAACAAGGGGCTAAGAAATGGCAGCTGAAGTTTGACACTGAAAAATGTCAAACTTCGACTCACAGTAGTGCAGAAATACAGCGGGGACAGTTCATAAGGATTTTGTCAATGACATACAAGGGTGTATAATAAATATACAGGAACTTTGCTAGCAGGTATCTCCCTTTGTATAAGGCCATAGTTAAGCTGCTTCTTTGTACAATATACAGGTCTGGAGGCTTCATTTTAGGAAAAATGCAGATCTGCTGAAATGGATGCAGGTTTTTTTTGCTTCAGCTGTGCAAATTGTAGTGTCTGGGGACTAGACATCTGCGAGGAGATCTGATTAAGGCATTTAAAGCCTTGAATGGATCGAGCAAGCTCAATGTTGATGGCATTCTTCATCTTGCTGAGACAATACACATGAGGGGACATAAATTAAAATTGAAGAAGGATGGTTGTAGGAAATATGTGCAGAAGTTTGCCTTCAAGCCAGCAGATAGTTGATTGTTTGAACAAATTTTCATCTGTTATTGTGGAGGAGGGTAGTCTCAATAAATTCAAGGCAGAACTAGACAAATCCTTGAAAGTGATAGATAGGTGAGGTGTTTTTTTTTGCAGCTTATACTCTATAAGTTTGCTTTCTTACATCGGAAAAAGTTGATGACATTGTAGAGCAGATATCATCTTTTAAGGGTGCAAAAGGTGACATTGTTATACATGTTGGCAATAATGACATTACGAGTAGATCTGCAGACTTATTTAACAAGTACATGTCAATGTTGAAAAAAAAATTGCAAGTTGGGGTTAAATTTGAGTGTCTGCAAATATGCACAGACACGATAGAAGGGAGCATAAGATGAGAGCTTTATTAATCAGTTCAGCCTTGGAGAGATAGTGCAAGGTTCATAGGGTAGATGTTTTCACACAATGGTCTGTGCTTGTTAACAGGAGAGGCTGCTTCTACAAGGATGGGATACACTTAAATAGAAAGGGTGCAAGAATATTTGCTGATGCTATCCTGGCAGTGTTAAGTGGGTGGAAAAACTGCTAGCTTTGGGGGGGGGGATTCACAGACCAATAGCTTAACAGTAGACACAGACCGAGTTGAAAGTGATTCTTGCACTGCTTCTGTTGAAGTGTGCAGCAGCCTGGAAAGCAAGGTGCTAGGGATTTCAAGGACTGGTGGGAGCCATCATGGAATAAGTAAATACACGAGCCGTGTTAGGGTAACTAAGAGTAAGAAAAGTGGATCTATACTTCCATGTACACCAATGCTAGGAGGAGTATAGTAAATATATTTGTTGAATTTGAAGCACTGGTCGAGACCTCAAAGGCGGATATTGTTCGGATATCAGAGACATGGTGTCAATAAATATAAGGAATGCAGAATTAGAATTTGGGGAGTAAAATGTGTACAGAAAGGATAGGAAGGGAGGAGGGGTTATGCTGTTAGTTAAGAAACACAAAATGCATCCAGTTGACATGGATGGACAGTACAATGTTGAGTCAGTTTGGTCATAAGCACTAGAAAAGCAAAAATGAGAATAGAGTGTGTTATAGGCCTGATGACTACAAAGAACAACTGTACAGAGAAATAGAGTGCACCAGTAAATCAGAATGTCTTATAATTGAGGATTTTAACTTCCCAGATAATGATTGGAACTTGTGAGTTGGTAACTCACACAGTAGAAAGACCTTTATGGATTTATTGGATGATTGTTTTCTACAGCAGCATGTTCGAGGGGCAACCAGATGGAGTAATACTCTTGATCTGATTAACAGCAATGATTATTCAGCATTTAAGAATCTGCAGATAAAGGAACCACTAGGTGGCAGCAATCACAGTATACTGATGTGGGATTTACTCAAAGATGTAACTACCAGTTTTTAAATTTATATAGTGGAATCAACTGATCACGTTACCAACATGAAGTTCTAAATGGGAAGCATTCAAGAAATTAATCTTGGAAGATACAAGGCTTTTCATACCAACTAACAAATATTGTTCAAAGTTTATGACTAAATTGTTTGTTTGTTTGTTTGTTATTTGGTTTTTAAGAGCATTAGCAACTAAGGCCATATTGCTCCGGGATATGCGGTGGTCATTCCCTGACCTTTCCACATCCTCCATATTTGGTGGTGACGGGCTCGAACCCTGTCTAATCAAGAAGCGTGTACTACGCACTGCTGCTCCTTCCCACCTGGCTACGGAGGCGCCTTATGACTAAATGGAAGTCATATAAACTAATGTGACTCGTGGCAGAGAAAAGATGCATGGGATGCATATAAATTATCAGGTGACACAGAACCCTATGGTAGACATAAGCAAATCTGAATCTAGTTACAAAGGAGATTAAGAACGCAAAGGCGGATTACAAGAAAGCTTTGACAAAGGATGCAAAGAAAAACAGCAAAGACTTCTTTACCTATGTAAATTCCAGAAGGAAGCGGATGAATCAGAATGGTCCACTTGATCTCAATAGTTTGACTGTTGATGATCCTGCTATCAGGTAGTTTACAAACTGAATGAGTATTTTGCATCTACATTCACACACGAGGAATTCTGTAGGGAAGTGGAGGCCAGAAGTATATCAAACTCTAACAAGGAGCTAATTATAATAACCAAGAGCAAAGGAAAATCTGTTGAAGTATATATTAAAGAAGGCAGCAAATTAAGTAAGCAAACCCCTAGCAATAATTACGAGGGCATACTTCGACTCAGGCGAGGTCCCCACAGACTGGAGATGTACAAATGTATCCCCAATTCACAAAGGGTGGCACGAGTAATTACAGACCTGTTAGTTTAACTTGTGTTGAGGTTAAAAAATGGAGTCACTGGTTAAAGAATTATGCAGGACCATCTAGATAAGACTGCAGTTACAGTTCAAACACAGCATGGTTTTGTTTAAGAGAAGTCTTGTCTGACCAATATGATAGGATAATACAATGTGGTCACAAAGGCACAGGATGAAAAAAATAATTTTGATATCATAAACTTGGATTTCAGGAAAGCTTTTGATACTGTTGCACATGGAAAACTACTGTACAAATTGGAGCACTATGGCATTAAGAGCAAGTTGCTACAATGGACACTGGTCATCATGCACTAATGTTATTAGTGGAGTCGCCCAGGGTTCGGTGTTGGGCCCATTGTCATTTTCTATATTTATCAATGATATTGATGAAGGTATATCAGGCTTAATGTCGAAGTTTGCAGATGACACAGAGGTTGGCAGGGTTGTTAAGAATGGTATGAGTGAATGCCACTGCAACAGGATCTAAAAAAAGTTGGCAGTGGGCAGATGGGCTGAGAGGTGGCAAATGAAGTTTAACACTGAACATTGTTTAACATTTAACAATGCAAATTACTGCATGTGACAGCAGTAACCCCAGAGTAACCTATCAACTATGCATTACTATATTCAAGGTAGTGGAGAATGAAAAAGACCTGGGGATAATTTTGCAGTCAGATATGAAGTTTTCTGAGCAGTACAGACAGGCTACCAGAACAGCTCATGGAGTTTGTCAGTGATATCCAGGAATTTTGCTAGCAGGGATAAGGAGGTGATTATCCCTTTGTATAAAGCAATGGTTAGGCCACACCTTGGGTATTGCATACAGGTCTGGAGGCCTCATTTTAGGAAGGATGTACAGCTGCTCGAATGAGTACAGAAAAGGGCAATAAGATTGGTGAAGGGGAACAAAGGGTTGCCCTAACCAGAAATGTTAAGTTCTGCAAATTACAACATCTGGAGACTAGGCACCTGTGAAGTGATCTGATTGAGGTGTGTAAGGCTTTGAATGGTTTGAGCAAGCTCAATGCTCATGGGATACTTTCTCTTGCTGAAATTGAGGAGAGACAGTTGTAGAATAGATATGCTGAAATTTGCCTTTAGCCAGCATTGGGTTGATTGCTGGAACAAACTTCCATCTGTCGTTGTGGAAGTTGATTGGTTAAAATAAATTCAATGAAGAACTGGACAAAGTTTTGGAGCAAATGGATGGGTGACATGGGAAGTTTTATTTTATTTTCAGTGTTCTCCCCAGGACCTATCGAATGGGTGCACTGCCCGGTGAATTTAACTGACTGCCTGGCTAAAATTTAAGTGATGCTCGCAGTACCGCATGGTACTGCTCACTGATCTCGATCAATATTAATTTGAACATACTGTGCGATCGAGATCAATGCGACAGGGGCATATAATGTTAAATTATGTAATTAATTTTTGCTCTGGATCACTTAAGTCACATTTATAAATAACATTATAATATTTAGGTGGGGAAGTGTAATACTTTGCAATATTTATAATATTGTGAAGTATTACACTTCCCCACCCGGCTGCAAAATTTTCTGGAGAAAACACTGATTTTATTTATTTATTTATTTTTTTTTTTTTGGCTGATGCTGTATAGGCTTGCTTTCTTGTTTCATCTGCCTCTACTAATGCTAATAAACTGTTAGGCAGAAGAAGATGGACTATAAGAAAACAGTGACTGAAACAGCAAAGAAAGAGGACATTAAGTTTTATGCATAATTAAATAAAAGATGAAAAGAGCAAACCAGCTGGTTACATATATAATGGTTGTGGGAACATTTTTAACAACTCAGTTGATGTGAATGGTTACATTTCATTGTTCACTCTTCACAGTCAATGTCATTACTCATTAATATGAAAATAACAGAGAGCCATTTACTATAAAAACACTCGAGGCTAGGATAAAGTGCATTAAACTGTTAAAGCCAATAAAGAGGGTGATTCCTTGAACTGAAGAACCACAAATGTATTACCATTAATCTATAAATGTGGCTGAAAGGAAACAAACAACAGACTGGTCAGTCTGATTTCAGTGTAAATAAAAAAACCTGGAGGCAATTTTCTCAAGAAAACATCATTTTTTAAAGGGAAAACCTTGTTTAACCTAATAACCATTATGATAGTGGTTGATGTAGGAAATAGCTTTGGCAGTGTTTATTTCAACTTGTGTATTCAAGGTGTATCCTAACCATTGCCATATACAATAAGATAATCACTGCTTATCCCTACTGGCAAAGTTCCCGTATATACCATTGACAGAACCCTATGAGATGTTCTAGAGGTCTGTCTGCACTACTTAAAGAACTTCATGTTGGATTGTAAAATTATCCCTACGTCTATTCATTCTCCACCACCTTCAGTGTGCTATGGCCTAATAGTTACATTAATTTTTCTGTCTTGCTGCCTTGATTCCTACAACTAACATCCAGCCAAACATAGTATCATCCGCAAACTGAGATAATAAGCTTGATATGCCTTCATCTTAATAAATATTGTAAACAGTAATGGGCCCAGCACAGAACCCCAAGGAACTATGCTAATAACATAAGTCCAAGCAGAGAAGTACCCATTTATAACCAGCCTCTGTCTTCTGCCACTCAACCATCCCATTAACCATTAGTAACTTGCCCCTAATGGCACACTGCTCCAATTGTATAGCAGTGTTTCATGTGGAACAGTATCAAAAATGTTACTGAAATCTAAATACATGATGTCACATTTAGTTTACATTCAGATTCTTTGCTCTTGCATCCTAGTAGCTAATCAAATGGGACACATAGCACCCAGCCCAAAACAAGTTCATGCAGTAATTTCCATATAATTGTATTCCTGTTAAAATGATCCTGCAATAGTTCTTTAACCGCTGACCAATAACTATCCTAGAATAGAAGTCAAAGTTACGGGTCTATAATTGCCCACACTACCCTTTGATCTGTCTTTGTGAATAGAAGAAACATCTGTGCACCTCCAACCTACAGAAACCTCCTGTGAATCCAAGTATTCTCTAATAATTATGGTCAAGGTATGCTTTATCACTTTTGCTACTTCTTTTATATAACTGGATAGATCCCATCAGCCCCACTTGCCTTATTTACTTTGCATACAGAATAAAAATTTATGAATTAGTTTTTTTTTTTTTTTTATGTAAACCGCAAACACGAGAGGTATTAGAACCTATAGTACATAGTACCATGATTGGGTTGGAGGCTGAGAAGACGAAAGAAGATATTTGCTGACATTGGACTTGAACTTCTGTAGACTGTAATTTTCAGGAAATACGTATGAAGGAAGGTTGTTCCAGAAAACGGCAGTTGAATGAATAAACGAGGAAGATGAAAAGTTGGTTCTGTGAGTTTGAAGTTGGACAGTAAATGGATGTTGGCTGGTGGCCGCATGTGTTCAGACTGTTTTGAAAGAGAGAGTGGGAATTATAGAAGCCAATTCAGAAGAACAGTGCCCATGGAAGTATCTGTAGAAAAGGCATGCAGCAGAAACAGTACGTCTATGAGACAGCAAGTGGAGAGAGACTCTGTTAGAGATGAGTCATTAATTAACCTAACTTCCCTCTTCTGAATGGAATCTAGAAGCCTGAGAGAAGTTTTGGGGGCACTGCCCCAGATGTGGGAACAATATTCCATGGTAGGGCAGTTTGTAATTTACACAGAGTGAGCAGCTGTTTGGAATAAAAGTAACGCCGAGAGCGAAAGAGAAAACAAAGTTTTTTAGATGCAGAGGAAGCAATATTTCTAATGTGCTTGTGCCAAGAGAGAGAGAGATTAGAAGTCAGGGTAATTCCCAGATATATCATTTTGCCTAGAAATCAGAGTGTCACCAAAGGTAAGCATAGGAGCAGAAGAATCCTTTTTGCAAGAAATAAGAGAAGACCGAGTTTTATAAGGGTTGAAATCAACTAAGTTGTCTTTGCCCCACTGGAATATTACCTGAAGATCGGCATTTAAGGAATTGGTAGCAGATTTTCGAGAAGTTGAAGCTGACTGAGCAGGGCAAGGTTTCTCAAAATGGAAAGTGGAATACAATGTGCTATCATCAGCAAAACTATGGATAGGATTTACAGCAATGGAAGGTCATTAATATACAAGAGGAAAAGAGCGGGAGAAAGAACTGCACCTTGGGGACATCAGCATTAGTGGTGAAGGTAGAAGACAGAGAGCCTTCTACCTCCACCCCCAGTGAGCTTTCTTATTTGGTTTTTTTGGAGCATTACCAACTAAGGCCATATTGCTCCGGGAATATGCGGTGTTCATACCTTTCCGCATCATCCGTATTTAGTGGTGACTGGCACGAACCCTGGTCTAATCAAGAAGCGTGTGCTACGCATTGCTGCTCCTTCCCACCTGGCTACGGAGGCGCCTTCCCTCAGTGAGCGATCAGAGAGAAAACTGGATAACCAATTACTAAAAACAGTTGGCAAACCATAAGATGGAAGCTTGTTTAGAAGACCTTTATGCCAGACACAATCGAAAGCCTTTTTGAGATGTCAAGAGCAACTACTTGTGTTTCACTGAACCTTTCCATTGAATGAGTAACATAGGCCAGAATATCACCAGTGGATTGACACTGGGGGAATCCATACTGGTGATCGTTGATCAGACAGAAGGTTTCTAGGTAGTTTAAGAGTTGGCGGTTAATTGATTTCTCCATTATTTTAGAAAGAGTAGAAGTAATTGCAATGGGACGATAATTGTATGGGAGGGATTTGTCACCCTTTTTAAGAATTAGCTGGATATGAGCAAATTTCCAAGCAGAAGGAAAAACACCTTTGTCATAAGAAAGTGAAAAAAGGTGGCAAATAATAGGAGTAAGTTCAGGAGCACAGATTTTGAGAACAAGTGGAGAAATACCATCAGGACCTGTAGCTTTCTTAGCATCGAGATTCGTCAAAATCCTTCTGACATCCTTTTGACGGAAAACAACAGGTGGCATTGAATGGAGCGTGTTGGGAATGGTGGGAGGTGTTTTACCAAGATCATTAATACATGAGTTGGAAGAAAATGGGATGCTAGCAGGTCAGCTTTATCCTTGGGTGAAGTGACAACAGAACCATCTGGTTTGGACAGAGGTGGGAGCAGAGATGGGCAAAGTTGCAGCCAATAGCTTTGGCAAGAGCAGAATGCTCGGCTACAATTAGGGCAAGAAACAAGTTTTCTACTCTTAGCCTGTTCAAAATCTAGTTTGGACTGATTAATAACTTTACAATTGTTGAGAGCTTTGGTGTAGGCAGAAAATGAAACTGAACAATCAGAAACAAGCCAATTATGATATGCTACATTCTTCTCTTGAACAGCCTTAGCACATTTATTGGAAAACCAAAGTTTAGATAAAGGACGAGATTTTAAACTGGAGGATGGGATAAAGAATTCCATTCTCGCAAGAATAATTTCACTGACACAATCTAAGCAAATGTTGACATCAGAAGTTTTGAAACAGTAATCCGACCAAAGAAAAGAAAAGAAATCTTGCAGGTCATCCCATTTTGCATTCTTGTAATGCCAAACAACACAAGGTTGGGAATAGCCATGAGATAAAGGCTCCATTGGAGAAGAGACAATCACCAAGTTGTGATCTGAAGTGGATAAAGGACTTCTCACTTCGACCGTGTACTTAGAAGGGTTGTTTGTGAGAAAAAGATCCAGCATGTTGGCTATATGATTAGGATTGTACGGTATTCTTGTAGGTAAATGAACAATCTGTGCAAGGTCATTAGTAATTGCAAAAACCTCAGCATCTCGACCTGCTGGGTCGGTGTGACTAGAAAATGGAAGCCAGCTGGAGTTGTGAACATTAAAATCATCAAGGAAAATTACCTCACTGTTAGGAAAGTTGGACAGGAGAAAGTCAAGTTGCAAAGAGAGGAAGTCAAAGAGCTCCAAGTGATTATAGTGGAGTTGAGAGAACGGTAGAGACAACAGATGAATTTGACACAATGAGGTAGAGAGATTTTAAGCCAGAGAAGATAAAAGGGAGGAGATTCCAAATATCCAAGTCTCTGACAGGGAATATCAGAACGGACATATGCACACGTACCACCTTTGAGGCGAAAGGAATCATACAGCGAATAATTTCGGCATCTGAGATGAACAGTAGTTGAATCAACTGATAACTGAGATTCTGTCAGAAAAAGTACACGGGGTTTGGCACAATGCAAGCGAAAATGGACATCGTTGAGATTGAGACCACGTATATTTGTGAAGTGAATTAGGAAGTGTTTGGGAGGTTTAGATCTTTTCGCAGATAAGTCCACTCTATTAGTTTGACAATTCATGGTGTATTCAATGGTAAGAAAAAGTGGGTGGGACATGCTGTATGAAGTAATGAAATTTTTGAATATGGTATACACATGGTAAGAATATACACAGATCCTTGATATAACGTGGCCTTAAAAATGGCCCACCGCATACACACTACTCGGACTCCCTCCAGTCACTATCTGGCAGGGTAGAGGTAGCAAGATTATACACTAGCTGATCCGGTGTACTAACAAGCGGCCTGCCTGCGAACACTGTTTTAGAGCCGTACCCTCGAAATGTAAGGAATATTGGATCGTGCCACGATGTTCACCATAACCTATAAAGTTATCAATCATACTGCATGATGGAAGAGATGGGAAAGGATTGACTGGAACTTAGCTCTAGAGACTAAATACGGGTTCCACCACTTCAAGCCTCCAATAAGCAAAGTGGTGGCATTGCACCAGTTGATGAGTCATCTACCACCTAGTACTGCCTGGTAACATAGAGGGACAGCATTCCTTCATGTGCGATGTAGGTGCCAAATCTCAACCCCTGCTTACGTTGGTTCACACCTGGGTGGTAACCCACCATGTACTTGTGCATGGAGGTTGTACCCCGAATTAGTAACAGCCCCACCATCGTGAAGGTGCAAGCAGAGGATTTGGCTGTAACAGACCGTTTGGACCTCGCCGAAATTGGGTCCACTTGACTTGAGTGTCACCAGAATATCAGTTCCATCAGCATTTTAGACTCCCAAGGAGCAAGTACAGTTTGTCTGGCATATCTGAGAGAATGTCTGAGACAACCTCAAAGACCCATGTATAGTTATTTTTCAGCCACCCGTGACCCCGTATATGTATTCTATATAATGTTTACCATTCTTCAGAGCAAAACAGGTTAGTATAGTTTTACTTTCCCCAAACTTAGCCATTCAATTTAATTACAACTGTATAATATTTATCAGTCTCCTTCAAAATACTTTTTTTATGCTATGTTTCACTCTCTATATATGTATCTCTTCACATGCTATACCATGTTTGCAAGTCTTACATAATAAATACATATTTTTTGCTTGCTAACAGGAGAGACAGCTTCTACAGAGATGGGATACAATTAAATGGAAAGGGTACAAGAATATTTGTTGATGCTATCAAGGCGGTGTTAGGAAGAAGCGAAGTGATTCTTGCACTTCTATTGTAATAAGCAGCAGCCTAGAGAGCAAGTTGCTGAGGATTGGAAAAGCTGCTGGGAGTCATCATGGAACAAATAAATAGATGGGCTGTTAGGGTAACTAAGAGTAAGAACAAGTGCATGTTTACTAATGCTAGAAGTATAGTAGGTAAAATTGATGAATTTGATGTGCTGATCAAGACATCAAAAGCAGCTATTTCTTGGATATCAGAGACTTGGTATCACACAGATATAAGCAGTGCAGAATTGGAATTTGGGAAGTACAATAGGTACAGAAAGGATAGACAGGGAAGAGGGGTTATGCTGTTAGTTAAAAAACACAAAATCTAAGTGAATCCAGTTGATATGGGTGGTGCAATGTTGAGTCTATTTGGTGTGACATAAGTACTGGAAAAGGAAAAATGAGAGTAGGATTTGTTACAGGCCTAATTACACTGATGAGTACAATGAACAGTTGTGCAGAGAAAAAGAACGGGCCAGTAAATCAGAATGTCTTGTAATGGGGGATTTTAACTTTCCAGATATTCACTGGAACTTGTGGGTTTATTGGAGGATTGTTTTCTACAGCAACATGTTCGATGGACAACCAGGAGTAATACCCTTGATCTAATTATCACCAGTGATGACGCATGCATTAGGAATTTGCAGATAAGGAACCACTAGGTGAGAGTAATCACAGCGTACTGATGTGGGATTTACTTAAAGATGTAACTACCATCAAGGGTAAAGGGAAGGGTTTTTGTTTTCGTAAAAGTAACTACAGAGAACTCAGACAGTTTTTAAATTCTATAGAGTGGGATCACAACTGATGATATTATCAACGGTGAATTCTAAATGGGAAGCCTTCAGCGATTTAATCTTGGAGGCTACTATGCTTTTCATTCCAACTAAGAAATAATGTTCAAGGTTCAGGCCTAAATGGATGTCAGATGAATTAATGAGACTTGTGGCAGAGAAGAAAACTGTATGGGATGCTTATAAAGTATCAGGTGACACAGAAGCCTATGGCAGATATAAACCAGTCTGTAATCAAGTCACAAAGGAGGTTAGGCAGGCGAAGCAAGATTACGAGAAATCTTTGGCAAAGGACACAAAGAAATATAGCAAAGAGTTCTTTACTTATGTAAACTCTAGAAGGAAGGGGATGAATCAGATTGGTCCACTTTAAATAGATGGTTCAACTATTGACGATCCTGCTTCAGTAGCTGATAAAGGTGTTGGGTCCATTGCTGTTTTCTCTATTTATAAATGATGTTGATGATGGTATATCAGGCTTAATGTCTAAGTTTCCAGATGATATGAAGGTTGGCAAGGTTGTTAATGACACTAAACAGTACGCTGCTGCAACAGGATCTAGAAAAGTTGAGCAGATGGGCTGAGAGGTGGCAAATGAAGTTTAACATTGACAAATGTAAACTACTACATATGGGAAGCAGTAACCCCAGAGTAACGTATCAACTCTGTGGTGTTTTCAAAGGGTGACAGTGGTAGAGAATGAAAAGGACCTGGGAGTAACTGTGCAGGCAGATATGAATATATGAGCAGTGCAGACGGTCTGCAAGAGTAGCTCATGGTGTCTTGTCAATGATATAGAGGAATTTTTCTAGCAGGGATAAGGTGATTATCCCCTTGTATAAGGCGATGGTCAGCCAAACACCTTGAGTACTCTACACAGGTCTGGAGGTCTCATTTTAAGAAGGATATAGAGCTGTTGGAATGAGTACAGAGAAGGGCAACAAGATTAGTGAATGGAACAAGCGGTTGCTCTTACAAAGAAACGCTTAAGTTTTGCAGATTACAGTGTTTGGGGACTAGGCACCTGCAAGGTGATCTGATTGAGGTGTATAAATCGTTGAATGGTTTGAGTATGCTCAATGCTGATGGGATTCTTTGAAGCTCTTGCTCAGAATAATCACCTGAGAGGGCATAAATTCAAATTGAGGAAAGACGGTTGTAGGATAGATGTGCGGAAGTTTGCCTTTAGCCAGTGGGTAGTTGATTGATGGAACAGACTTCCATCTTTTGTTGTGGAAGTTGATAGCCTAAATAAATTTAAGGCTAAGCTGAACAGGTATTTGGAATGAACAGAGGGGTGAAATTGGAGTATTTTTTTCTCTTTTTTTTGGCTGATGCTTCATAAGCTTGCTTTCTTGCATTGTATGCCTCTACTAATGCTAATGCTAAACTGAATGAGTATTTTGCATCTACATTCACACGAGGAGTTCTTCAAGGAGGAGAATGCCAGAATTTTATCTAACTCAAACAGGAGATAAGTGATTTTATGATAACGAGCAAAGTGGAAGAGAAATTGTTGAAGTTAAATATAAAAAGGCACCTAGGTGAGATGGAACCTATCCAGTTATAATGGAGGCAGCAAGGGAAGCAAGCAAAAGCTTAGCCATAATTACGAGAGCATCCTTAGAGTCAGGGGAGTTCCCCATGGACTGGAGATGTGCAAATATATCCCAAATTCCCAAAGGGTGACAGAAATGATTATAGACTTGTTAGTTAAACTTCTGTTCCGGGTAAAATAATGGAGTCACTGGTTAAAGAAGTGATACAGGATCACATAGACAAGAAAGCAGCAAAAGTTCAGACACAGCTTGGGTTTGTTAAGGGGAAGTCTAGTCTGACCAATCCGATTGGATACTATGATGTGGTCACAAAGGAACTGGATGCACGGAGTCCCCCAGGGTACAATGCTGGACCCACTGGTGTTTTGTGATATTGATGTGATATTTATCAATGATATTGATGAAGGGATATAAGGCCTAACGTCCAAGTTTGCAGATGATACAAAGTTTGGCAGGGTTGTTAATGACAATAAAGACAGTATGCTACTGCAACAGAATCTAAAATAGTTAGGCAGATGGGCTGAGAAGTGGCAACTGAAGTTTAACATTGACAAATGCAAAATACTGCAAATGGGTAGCAGTAACCAAGAGAAACGTACCAACTCTGTGGTACTACACTCAGGGACGTGGAGAATGAAAAAGACCAGGGGTAATGTGCAGTCGGATATGAAGTTCTCTGAACAGTGCAGACGGGCTGCCAGAGCAGGTCATGGAGTTTTTTTTCAGTGATATATAGGAATTTTGTTAGCAGAGATAAGGAGGTGATTATCCATTTGTATAAGGCAATGGTCAGGCCACACCTTTGAGTACTGTATACAGATCTGGAAGCCTCATTTTAGGAATGATGTAGAGTTGCTAGAATGAGTACAGAGAAGGGCAACAAGATTGGTGAGAGGAACAAAGGGCTATGCTTATGAAGAAAGGCTTAAGTTCTGAAAGTTGCAGCATCTGGAGACTAGGCATATGTGAGGTGATCTGACTGAGGTGTATAAGGCCTTGAATGGTTTGAGCAGGTTCGATGCTGACGGGATACTTCCGCTTATTCAGACTAAGAACCTGATGGGGCATAGATTCAAACTGAGGAAAGACAGTTGTAGAATAGATGTGCAGAAGTTTGCTTTTAGCCAACGGGTAGTTGATTGCTGGAACAGACTTCCATCTGTTGTTGTGGAAATTGATAGCTTAAATAAATTTAAGGCTGATCTAGACAAACACTTGGAGTGACCGAATGGGTGAAATAGGAAGATGTTTTTTTTGGCAGATGCTGTATAAGCTTGCTTTCTTGCATCACATGCCTCAACTAATGCTAATACTAATATGAAGTGTGGAAATTTGAAGTTAACAATAATGCATTAAAACTACATTTAATCTATGAATTTCTTTCTCCCATACAAATTGTAAGGAAAAAAAGAAATTATAATTCCCAGATTTCTATTTGCCCAATTTTAATGAATGGAATGATTGAACAAATATATAAATATTTTTAAAAGGCCTAAATAAATAATTTCATAAAAATCCAATCCACCACGAGTCAAATAGTTAAAATAAAATAAATTCTTTTTATACTCTGGGACAACCACACTGTTAGAGGAGTACACACGATCGAAAGAATAGAAGAAACAGCATCATATTTAGAAGTCATGGGCTTGAACCCCAGTCACTCAAAGCACATATACTTATGAACCCTCGTGCCTGACCGCTCAGCAAAGAAATTGAAATAGTAGTAGTAGTAGTGGCATGTGATGCAAAAAAGCAAATGTATGAGCTTATGCAGCATCAGCCAAAAAAAAAAAAAAAAAAAAAAAATCACACCATTCCCTCCAAATGCCTGTCCAGTTCCTCCTTAAATTTATTCAACCTATCAACTTCCACAACGACAGATGGAAGTTTGTTCTAGCAATTAACCACCCGCTGGCTAAAGGCAAATTTCCGCACATCTATTCTACATCTGTCCTTTCTTAATTTGAATTTATGCCCCCTTAGGTTTTCGTAATCTGAACAAGTGGAAGGATCCCATCAGAATTCAGCGTGCTGAACCCATTCAAGGCCTTATACACCTCAATCAGATCACCGCGCAGGTGCCTAGGCTCCAGCCACTGCAATTTGCAGAACTTAAGCCTCTCTTGATAAGAGAATCCCTTCATTCCCCTCACCAATCTTGTTGCCCTTCTCTGTACACACTCAAGTAAATCTACATCCTTCCTAAAATGAGGCCTCCAGACCTGTACGCAGTACTCAAGGCGTGGCCTGACCATTGCCTTATACAGAGGGATAATCACCTCCTTTTCCCTGCTAGCAAAATTCCTATATATCATTGACAAAACCCCATGACCTGCCCTGGTAGCCTGTCTGCACTGCTCAGAAAACTTCATATCTGCCTGCACAATTACTCCCAGGTCTTTTTCATTTTCTACCACCTTAAGTGTAGTACCACACAGTTGGTACGTTTCTCTGGGGTTACTTCTACCCATATGCAGTACTTTGTATTTGTCAAGGTTAAACTTCAGTTGCCACTTCTTAGCCCATCTGCCCAAATTATCTAGATCCTGTTGCAGTAGCACACTGCCATTACTGTCATTAACAACCCTGCCAACCTTTGTATCATCTGCAAACTTCGACACTAAGCCTGATATACCTTCCTCAATATCATTGATAAATATACAAAACAACAGTGGACCCAACACCGAACCCTGCGGGACTCCACTAATAACATTAGTCCAAGAAGAGCAGCACCCACTGATTACCACCCTCTGTCTTCTCGCACTTAACCATCCTTTTATCCATTGTAGCAACTTACCCTTAATACCATTCTGCTCCAATCTGTACAATAGTCTTCCATGTTAAATAACTTAAACAGGTTTTGGTAGCAAATGACAGGGTAATAAAATGTCACAATGAATGGCAAATATATATGATTTAGCACAAATTTTCAGGGCAAAAAACAAAAAGCCAAAATATATGCAAGAATGTCGACTTATACAGGAGATTACAGTGGTCTGAGATAGTTTTTAAATTCTATACAATGGGACCAACTGATGATGTTACCATCAACCAATTTTAAATGAGAAGCATTCAAGGAATTAATGGCTTTTCATAACAACTAAGAAATACTACTCAGGGTTTAGGCCTAAATGGATGTCATATGAACTAATGATGAGACTTGCAGAAGATAAGAAAAATGCATGAGATGCATATAAATTATCAGACGACACATAAGTCCATGGTAGATATAAACTAATCTATAATCAAGTCACAAACAAGGTTAGGCAACCAAAGGCAGATTGTGAGAAATCACTGGCAAAGGATGCAAAGAAGAGGACCAAAGACTTCTTTACTTATATAAACACTAGAAGGAAGGTGATGAATCAGATTCATCCACCCGATATTGGTGGTTCGTCTGTTGATGATCCTGCTCAGATTGCTGATAAATTCAGTGAGTATTTCCTCTACATTCACACATGAATTCTTTAGAAGTGGAGGCCAGAAGTTAACCAAACTCTAAAAGGGAGCTAAATAATTTTGTAATAACAGAGAGGAAAGTGGAAGAGAAATTGATGAAGTTAAACATAAGAAAGATTTTGGATTATATTAAGGAAGGCAACAAAGTAAACAAACCCTTAGCTATAATTATGAGAGCATTCTTGGATTCATGGGCGGTCCCCGGAGGCTGGAGATGTGCAAATGTATCCCCAATTCAAAAAGGGAGATCAAAGGGTGACATGAGTATTTATAGACCTGTTAGTTTAACTTCTGCTCCAGGGAAAATAATGGAGTCACTGTTAAAAGTACTAATGCAAGATCATCTAGACAAAGCCCCAATTATACTTCTGACATAATATGGGTTTGTTAGGGGGAAACCTTGTTTGACTAATATAATTGGCCACTACAATGTGGTCACAAAGGAACTGGATGCAATACATAATTTTGATATCATATACTTGGATTTCAGGAAAGCTTTTGATACTTTGCAAATGGAAAATTACTGTACAAATTAGAGCAGTATGGCATAAAGAGCAATGGATCATAGGATGACTGAGTGAGAGAAGACAGAGAATTGTAATCAATGGACATTACTCTTCGTGGACTAATGTTATTAATGGAGTCCCCCAGGATTCAGTGTTGTGCCTGTTGTTGTTCTATATTCATCAATTTGATGAAGGCATAACAGATTTAATGTCCAAGTTTGCAGATGATACAAATGTTGGCAGGGTGGTTAAAGACAGTAATGGTGGTATAGTTCTATAAGAGGATCTAGAAAAATTAGGAAGATGGGTCGAGAAATAGCGGTATAGTACTGCAACAGGATCTAGAAAGGTTATGCTGATGGGCAGAGAAATGGCAACTGAAGTTTAACATTGACAAATGCAAAGTATTACATATGGGTGAGAGTAACCCAAGGGTTAGTGGCACCCATATGTAGTACTTTGCACTTATCACAACTCACTCTTACTACACTCAGGGTAGTGGAAAATTGAAAAGACTTGGGGGTAATTATGCAGTCAGGTATAAAGTTCTCTGAGCAATGCAGACAGGCTGCCCATAGCGAGGGTTTTATCAATGGGGTTTTATTAATGGGGTTTTATCAATGATATAAAGGAATTTTGTTAGTAGGGATAAGGAGGTGATTATCTCATTGTATAAGACAATCGTCAGGTCACACCTTGAGTACTGCATACAGGTCTAACGTTCTCATTTCAGGAAGGATGTAGAGCTGCTGAAATCGAGTGCAGAGAAGAGCAACAAGATAAGTGAGGGGGAACAAAGGGGTGCTCTTACCAAGAAAGGCTTCAGTTCTGCAAATTGAAATTGTCTGGAGACTAGGCACTTGCAAGGTGGTCTGATTGAGGCATTTAATGCTTTGAATGGATTGAACAAGCTCAATGCTGATGGGATTCTTCCTCTTGCTCGGACTACACACACGAGGGGGAGGCACAAATTCAAATTGAGGAAGGACAGTTGCAGTACAGATGTACGGAAGTTTTCCTTTAGCCAGCGGGCGGTTTACTGCTGGAACAAACTTCCATTTGTTGTTCTGGAAGTTGATAGCTTAAATAAATTCAAGGAACAACTAGACAATCTACTGGAGGGGATGGGCAAGTGACGTGAGATTTTTTTTGGCTGATGCTGTATAAGCTTGATTTCTTGCATGTATGCCACTACTAATGCTAATGAATGGTAGGTCATATAAGTGATAACTATGTTTTGACACTGCAAAATGCAATTTGTAGAAATAAAGTGCCAAAATAATTGAAAGCACTTGGATGGAATTAATTCAAGGTAGAGGAAGAGAATCAATTAATTGGTAGAGGAAGACAGAGATTTAGGGATCATGGTACAGGCATATGTGAAATTCTATGTGCAGCTCAGACAAGCAGTAGGGAGGGCCCACTGATAAATTAATGAACAATTTCTAGTAGAGATAGAGTTTAGAAGGGAGTGCACGTGGAATACTGTGTCCAGAAAACAAATGCAAACAAGCCTTCAAAAATATTTGAAGAATATTCTAAAATATTCTTCAAAGATATAAATAAAAAAAAAAAATCTAATATATGAAAATATTAGAATGCATCCTTCCATTATAACCCTAACAGACCATTTGAGTGATGGAAATGATTTAGCAGGTGCATTCACCTTTCTGAAAATATTTAATTTATATCAATTTATAATTCAATTAAGTAGTGATCACGTTAATAGGACACAAACTCTTTACTAAGTAGTACCTATGAAATTCCATGCCATAAGAGACATGACCATGAATTACGAGCTGTATAACCCATGCAATTGAAAACCTCAATATGGCTGACCAACCTGTCACATGAATTAATGAGGCTTGTGGCACTAAAGAAAAATGCATGGGATGCATATAAATTATCAGGCAACACAGAAGCATATGGCAGATACAAGCTAGTCTGTAATCAAGTCACAAAGGAGGTTAGGCAGGCAAAGACAGATTACGAGAAATCTTTGGCAAAGGAAGCGAAGAAAAACAGCAAAGAGTTCTTTACTCTAAAAGGAAGGGGAATCAGACTGGTCCACTTAACATAGATGGTTCGGATATTGATGATCCTGCTTAAGTAGCTGATAAATTGAATGAGTATTTTGCATCTACATTCACACACGAGGATTATTCAATGAGGGGAGTGCCAGCAGTTTATCAAACAGTACCAGGGAGGAAAGTGCTTTTCTAATAACTGAGAGCAAAGTGGAGGATAAATTGTTGAAGTCAAACATAAGGAAGGCACCTTGGATGGACAGGATCTATTCAGTTATATTAAAGGAGGCAGCAAAGGAAGCAAGCAAAAGCTTAGCAATAATTATGAGCACATCCTTAAAGTCAGGGGAGGTCCCATATATGGGAGATTTGCAAACGTATCCCCATTTCACAAAGGGGGTTCAAAGGGTGACAAATAATTATAGACCTGTTAATTTAACTATTGTTCTGGGGAAAATAATGCAATCACTGGTTAAGGAGGTGATACAGGATCACCTACACAAGACAACAGTAGTAGTTCAGACACAGCATGGGTTTGTAAAGGGGAAGTTTGCAGTCTTGTATGACCAATTTGATTGGATGCTACGATGTGGTCACAAAGGAACTAGATGCAAAATATAATTTTATATCATATACTTGTATTTCAGGAAAGCTTTTTATAATGTTGCACATGGAAGACTGCTGTACAAATTGGAGCAGCATGGCATTAAGGGCAAGTTACTGCAATAGATAAAAGGATGGCTGAGTGGGAGACAGCAGAGAGTGGTAGTAAATTGACTCTGTTCTACGTGGACTAATGTTATTAGTGGAGTCCCCCAGGGTTCAGTGCTGGGCCCATTGTTGTTTTGTGTATTTATCAATGATATCGATGAAGGTAAATCAGGCTTAATGTTCAAGTTTGCAGATGATACAAAGGTTGGCAGGGTTGTTAATGACAGTAAGCTACTGCAACAGGATTTAGAAAAGTTAGGAATATGGGCTGAGAAGTGGCAAATGAAATTTAACATTGACAAATGCAAAGTACTGCTACCCACGGTAGCAGCAGCAACATAAGAGAAATGTACCAAATGTGTGATACTACACTCAGGGAGGTGGAGAATGAAAAATACCTGGCGGTAATTGTGCAATCAGAGATGAAGTTCTCTGAGCAGTGCAGACAGGCCACCAGAATGGGTTATGGAGTTTTGTCAATGATATATAAGAATTTTGCTAGAAGAGACAAGGAGGTGATTATCCCATTGCATAAGGCAATGTTCAGGCCACACTTTGAGTACTAGAATGAGTACAGAGAAGGGCGACAAGATTGCTGAGAATAACAATAAGGTGAGCTTATTAAGAAAGACATGTTCTGCAAGTTGCACCATCTGGAGACTAGGCACCTGTGAAGTGATCTGATTGAGGTGTATAAGGCCTTGAATGATTTGAGCAGGCTCAATGCTGACAAGATACTTTCTCTTGCTCAGACTAAGAACCTGAGGGAGGGGGGGCATAGATTCAAATTGAGGAAAGACAACTGTAGAATAGATGTGCGGAAGTTTGTATTTAGCCAGCAGGTGGCTGATTGCTGGAACAGACTTCTATCTGCTGTTATGGAAGTTGCTAGTTTAAATAAATTAAATTTAAGGCTGAACTAGACAAACATTTGAAGTCTGGATGGGTGAAATGGGAAGGGTTTTTTTTTTTTTTTTTGGCTGCTTTATAAGCTTACCTTCTTGCATCATATGCCTCAACTAATGCTAATGAGCAGTGATTCTTCATGTGTTACGAATATGCAGAAAAAGGAACCATTAGATGGCAGTGTACTGATGTGATATTTAATTAAAGATGTAACTACCATCAGGGATAAGGGGAAGGGTTTTTGCTTTTATAAAGGTGACTAAGGTGGTCTCAGAGTTTTTAAATCGTATAGTATTAGTAATGGCCACATGGTGCAAGAAGGCACCTCCGTAGCCAGGTGGGCAGGAGCAGCAGCAGTGCGTAGCACACGCTTCTTGATTAGACCGGGGTTCGAGCCAGTGTCCACCAAATACGGAGGATGCGGAAAGGTCAGGGAATGACCACAGCATATCCCTGGAGCAATATGGCCTTAATTGCTAATGCTCCTAAAATCCAAAACAGCAACAACAATGGTGCAAGAAAGCCCATGGCTTATGCTGCACCAGGCAAAAAAAAAAAAAATAATAATAATAATTAATAAAAGAAAAGGAAATTAAACCTATCATCCTATGCGCTTCCCTCACCCACTGTCAACCTCTACCACCCATGTGGGCAACTTATTCCAGTAATTTATAACTCGCTGGCTAAAATAAAACTTTCTGCAGTCCAATCTAAACATTTCCAGCCGTAACTTGAATTTATGTCCCCTAGTTCTAGCATCATTTATAATCTTGAAAATTTCGTCCTCATTCATTTTACTGATGCCTCTCAGAGCCCTAAACACCTCAATCAAATCTCCTCTAAGGTGTCTAGTTTCCAATTCTGCAACCCAAATATTTGAAGTCTTTCTTCATAAGGACGCCCTTTTGCCAATCTCACCAGGCGAGTTACCCGTCTTTGCACCCTTTCAAGAAGCTCGATTGCTTTCTTTAGGTGCGGTCTCCATACTTGAACACAGTATTCCAAGTGTGGTCTAACAAAAGCCTTATATAATGGGATTATCACATCCCTATCTCTACATGCAAAAGTTCGATAGATCATCGATAGGACACCATGGGCCTTCCTTGCAACCTGTTTACAATGCTCAGAGAATTTCATGTCTGACCGTATCGTAACACCCAAGTCCCTTTCCTCTAGTACTGGGTTTAGTTGAACTCCACCAAGTGAATAAGTTATTTTGGGATTACTGTTTCCCAAGTGTAATACCTTACACTTTGTTGGATTAAAGCATAGCTGCCATTTTTCTGACCATTCCTGAAGTCTATCTAGGTCTCTCTGAAGAAGCTCAGCTTGATAGTGATCATTAACTACTCTACCAATTTTAACATCATCTGCAAATTTAGACATCATGCCCGCTATCCCTTCATTGATGTCGTTTATTAAAATTAAAAACAACAGTGGTCCTAATACTGATCCTTGGGGAACCCCACTTCTTACATCAACCCAATCTAAGGAATAGCCATTTATCACAACCCTCTGCCTCCTGCCCTGAAGCCACCTTGCTATCCATCTAAGGATTTTCCCAGTGATTCCAACCTGTTCCAGCTTATAAATAAACCGCTCATGTGGGACTCAGTCAAAATCTTTGCTGAAATCTAAATAAACAATGTCGAAATTATTCCCTAAATCCAGCTCGTGAGTGACCCTTTCAAAATAGTGAACCAGATTTGTTAAACATGATTTTCCCTTTACTAAACCATGCTGAGTATCCTTGAGAATTTCAATTCGATCCAAATGATCCTGAATTCCACCCTTGATCATTGCCTCCATGATTTTCCCTACCACTGAAGTCAGACTGACAGGTCGATAATTTCTCACTTCACTCTTAGAGCCACCCTTATGTATGGGAGATACATTGGCACTTTTCCAATCCAAAGGAATCTCTCCAGAGTCTAGTGATGCTTGCATAATTAGCCTCAATGGTTCAATGACCTCACTTCCAGGCTCCATTAATATTATAGGGTATATTCCATCAATTCCAGGAGCCTTACGGGCCTGTAGGCTCGTAAGTTTTTTCATTAAATAATCTTGTGAAATTTCAATATCATTAATTACATATTTTTCAACTTCAATCCCACAATTTCCCATTGCCACAAAAGGTTTTTCATTTGCAAATATTGATGCAAAATAACTGTTGAGTTCATCTGCAATGGCAGCTGATGTATTTAATACTATCCCCTTTCCTTTACGTAAAGGTCCGATCTAGTTTGTCCTGCTCTTCTGGGCATTTTAGCATTAGCATTAGTAGAGGCATTTGATGCAAGAAAGCAAGCTTATGCAGCATCAGCCAAAAAAAATAAAAAAATAAAGTAAAATAAATAAATAAAAAATAACCACTTCCACTTCACCCCTCTGTTCGTTTGAAATACCTATCCAGCTGAGTCTTAAACTTATTTAGGCTATCAACTTCCACGACAAGGGATGGAAGTCTGTTCCACCTACCAACCACCCGCTTGGCTAAAGGCAAATTTCCGCACATCTATCCTACATCTGTCTTTCCTCAATTTGAATTTATGCCCTCTCAGGTGATTATTCTGAGCAAGAGGAAGAATCCCATCAGCATTGGGCATGCTCAAACCATTCAAGGCTTTGTACACCTCTATCAGATCACCTCGCTGGTGCCTAGTCTCCAGACACTGTAAATCGCAAAACTTAAGCCTTTCTTCGTAAGAGCATCCCTTTGTTCCATTCACTAATATCGTTGCCCTTCTCTGTACTCGTTCCAACAGCTCTACATCCTTCTTGAAATGAGGCCTCCAGACCTGTATACAGTACTCTAGGTGTGGCCTGACCATTGAATTATACAAGGGAATGATCACCTCCTTATCCCTGCTAGAAAAATTCCTATATATCATTGACAATACACCATGAGCTATTCTTGCAGCCCGTCTGCACTGCTCAGAGAACTTCATATCTGCCTGCACAACCACCCCCAGGTCCCTTTCATTCTCTACCACTGTCAGTGTAGTACCACAGATTTGATACGTTGCTCTGGGGTTGCTGTTTCCCATATGTAGTACTTTACATTTGTCAATGTTAAACTTCATTTGCCACCTCTCAGCCCATCTGCTCAACCTTTCCAGATCCTGTTGCAGCAGCATAGTGTCAGTAGTGTCCTTGACAACCCTGCCAACCTTCGTATCGTCTGCAAATTTGGACATTAAGCTTGATATACCATCATCAATATCATTTATAAATACAGAAAACAATAAAGGACCCAATACTGAACCCTGAAGGACTCCACTAATAACATTAGTCCACGATGAGCAGTGTCCATTGATTACCACTCTCTGTCTTCTCCCCCTCAACCACCCCTTTATCCATAGCAGCAATTTGCCTCCAATGCCACACTGCTCCAATTTGTGCAGCAGTCTTCCAGGTGCCACAGTATCAAAAGCCTTTCTAAGATCCAAGTATATATTATCAAAGTTATTCCCTGCATCCAGTTCTTTTGTGACTGCATCATAGTATCCAATCAAATTGGTCAGGCAAGACTTCCCCTTAACAAAACCATGCTGTGTCCGAGCTATAACTGAAGTCTTGTCTAAATGATCCTGCAGTGCTTCTTTAACCAGTGCCTCCATTAATTTTCCTGGAACAGAAGTTAAGCTCACAGGTCTATAATTACTTGTGTCAGCCTTTGATCCTCCCTTGTGAATTGGGGTCACATTTGCACATCTCCAGTCCATGGGTACCTCCTTTGAGTCCAAAGAAGCTCTCATAATTATGGCTAAGGGTTTGCTTACTTCCTTTGCTGCCTCCTTTAATATAACTGGATAGATCCCATCCACCCCAGGTGCCTTTCTTGTGTTTATCTTCAACAATTTCTCCTCCACTTTACTTTCAGTTATTACAAGATTCTCCAGCTTACTGCTAGAGTTGAATACACCTCTGGCATTCCCCTCGCTGAATAACTCCTCATGTGTGAATGTCGATGCAAAATATTCATTTAGTTTGTTAGCTACCTGAGCAGGGTCATCAACAGTTGACCCATCGATATCAAGTGGACCAATCTGATTCATCCCCTTCCTTCTAGAGTTTACATAAGTAAAGAACTCTTTGCTGTTTTTCTTCGCATCCCTTGCCAAGGATCTTTCATAATCTGCCTTCGCCTGCCTAACCTCCTTTGTAACTTGGTTACAGATCAACTTGTATCTATCATAGGCCTCTGTGTCACGTGATAATTTGTATGTTAAGAAACACATAAAAACCAAGGAAGTGAAGCCAGTCGACATCGCTGGACAGTGCAGTGTTGAGTCAGTTTGGTGTGACATAAGCATTGGGAGATCAAAATTGAGAGTAGGAGTGTGCTATAGGCCTAATGACTCTGATGAGTATAATAAGGAACTGTACAGGGAAATAGAGTGGGCCAGTAAATCAGAGAGTCTTATAATGGGAGATTTTAATTTCCCAGATATTGACTGGAATTTGGGGACTGGTCACTCACACACTAGCAAGGCTTTTGTGGATTTATTGGATGATTGTTTTCTATATCAGCATGTTCGGGAGGCAACTAGAGGGAGTAATACTCTTAATTTGATTATCAGCAGTGATTCTTCATGCATTAAGAATCTGCAGATAAATGAACCACTAGGTGGCAGTGATCACAGTGTTCTGAAGTGGGAGTTACTCAAAGAGGCAACTACCATTAGGGGTAAAGGGAAGGGTTATTGCTTCCGTAAAGGCGACTACAATGGACTCAGACAGTATTTAAATTCTATACAGTGGGATCAACTGATGATGTTACCAACAGCAAATTCAAAATGGGAAGCATTCAAAGAACTTATCTTGGAAGCTACTAGGCTTTACATACCAACTAAGAAATATTGTTCAAGGTTTAGGCCTAAATGGATGTCAGATGAACTAACGAGGCATATGGCAGAGAAGAAAAATGCATGGGATACATTAGCATTAGCATTAGTAGAGGCATTTGATGCAGCATACAATGCAATTTGATGCAGCATACAATGACAGCACACCTTCATTACTTATATAAACTCTAAAAGGATGGGGATGAATCAGATTGGTCCACTTAATGTCAATGGCTTGACTGTGGATGATCATTCTCGGTTAGTTGCCAAACTAAATGACTATTTTGCATCTACATTCACACATGAGGAGTTATTCAAGGCGGAGAGGGCCAGATGCTTATCAAACTCTCTAACAAGGAGCTAAGTGATTTTGTAATAACTGAGAGCAAAGTGGAGGAGATATTGTTGTAGTTAAACATAAGGCAGGCACCTGGGGGTGGATAGGATCTATCTAGGTATATTAAAGAAGGCAGCAAATGAAGTAAGCAAACCCTTAGCAATAATTATGAGAACTTCCTTGGATTCAGGGGGAAGGTCCCATGGACTGGAGATGTGCAAATGTGTCCCCAATTCTCAAAGGGTGACATAATTACAGACCTGTTAGTCTTCCTTCTGTTTCAGGGAAAATAACAGAGTCACTGGTTAAGGAAGCGATGCAGGATCATCTAGACAGGATTGAAGTTATAGTTCAGACACAGCATGAGTTTTGTTAAGGGAAAGTCTTGTCTTACAAATTTGAATGGATACTATGATATGGTCACAAAGAACTGGATGTGAAGAATAATTTTGATATATACAGGAACTCCCCTACTTAAGGAAATTCGACTTTACTCACGTTTTAGCGGCCGGCGCAAACTTAAAAATTTTGCCATTTTACTAAACTATTTACAATGGAAATGCACTACTCTTTCATCATTATCATATGTTCCCATTTTAAGAATCAATTTTGAAGCCCTTTGTGATATTTTTCTAAAGCACGTTTCTGTAGGTTACGATCAAAAAAACAATTTGCAATTTCCAGTTTATTGGGCTTTTCTGTTAGTGCATATAATTATAAATGGGTAGTAAACTCGATCTTATTGCATTTGCCATAATACCTCCAAGCAAAGTAGCAAGCAAGAGCTACTTTGCTTGGAGGTTGATGCCAAAGAAGAGGAGGAGTTAATAGAGGAAGAAGAGAAGGAATTATCTAACGAAGAACTTATTGACTTGCAGGCAGCGATAACTGCAATTCTGTGGGTTTTTACGCTATTATGGTGAAATGTGTTCCCTTTCACTGAATCTTCAATCATATAAAAAAAAAATTTTCAGAAACTTCTCTTCGTTCCTATTTACGTATTACAATGATGAAGGGAAAGTGACCAATGAAAAGTGCAAGTGGTGGCAGTGACAGGAAAAGAAACAAAATTAATTGAGAAATGAAGATGAAAATGATTAAGAAGTACGGAGCAGGACAAAGTTTGCCATCTATTGCAGGGGAATTATGTCTCGCTGCTTCAACAGTGAATACTATTTTAAAGGACACTGTGCGTATAAAAGAACATGCCAAAGGATCAATGCACTTAAAATCAACAGTGATCACAAACAGCGTTCAGGTGCTATATCGAAGATGGAACAGCTGTTAATAATATGGATGGAAAATCAGATTCAAAAGGGAGTGCCCCTGAGTCTAACGGCCATTCAAGCAAAAGCTTGGTTTGGTTTGGTTTTTAATGGCGCATTGGCAGCTGTGGCCATAATGCGCCAAATCAAAAATAAAACACAAAAATATTGGTCAGCCTTAAAACAGGCTACCGTGTCATAAAGGTAAGAAATATAAACTTAAATCTTTGGGTATAAATTAATCGAGTGTAAAAAATTAAAAACGTCAGACATGTTGTCTCTGTCTCCTAAAATCTGACCGAGTGTAAAGGGTTCAGCCAGATTATTAAAAGTTCTAGAAAAAGATTGTCTAAAAACAGGGCATTCAATAAAAACGTGAGAAACAGTTAAAATAACGTTACAAGTCTCACACATAGGTGGGCCATCCGCCCTCAGCAAAAAGGAGTGTGTTAGATGGCTATGACCTATGCGGAGCCGAGCAAGAACAACTTCCTCTCTTCGGACCCTGCATAGACTGGACTGCCATTGCATGATTACAGGCTTAATGTGGTGTAGTTTATTCGCGGTCTGTCCGTGCCAAGAGTCTTGCCATTGGGAATATAATTTAGACCGTATTATTTGCCTGTAGTCTGTATAGGGGATTGACAGGCAATGACTATCCAGGGAAATGGCTGATTTGGCAGCAGTATCAGCTAATTCGTTTCCCCGGATCCCAATGTGGCTTGGGATCCAGCAAAAGCGAATGTCAAATTCTGTTTCAAAGGCAGAACAAAGCATCTGCCGGATCCGGGACAGGACCGGATGAGAGTTGTTCCTCATCGATACAAGAGCCTGTAACACGCTCAATGAATCACAGTAAATCATATACCTTTGGTAATCACTATTTATAATGAACTCAAGGGCTATTTCAATTGCATGCAACTCTGCAGTATAAATGCTAGCTTCTTGCGGGATCTTGAATGATAACGTCTTTTGAGGAAATACGACAGCAGATCCCACATAAGATTCTGACTTTGAGCCATCTGTATAGACTGGCAGAAAGTCTGAGTACTGCTCTCTATGTGATGCGAAGAGTTGTTGATAGACGGCCGCCGGTGTATTAGCCTTCTCCATGATCTTGAGGGAGAAGTCACACTTTGGCAAATGTGCATACCAGGGTGGAAGGAGTTGCCTTGGTGACTGGGCAACGTTGTCTACCGTCATGTTTAGTTCATTTAATAGCCCTTGAATCCGAATACCAAAAGGTCTGTTGGCAGTCCGATGGCGTTATAGAGATTTTCCCAACGTGGCTCAAAAACTGATGCCCACGTGGGATGATCAGGCAGGGCTTTCAATTTAAAGGCGTAATGTAAAGACAACTGCTTACGTCGAAAAGATAGGGATGGTTCATTTGCTTCAACGTATAGGCTTTGGACTGGAGATGTGCGAAATGCTGCTGTGGCTGTCCGAATGGCCTGATGGTGAACTGGATCTAACCACCGAAGTACACTCTCTCTCTCTAGCAGATCCATATACCTGGGACCCATAATTGAGTTTAGAACGGACAAGGGCTCGGTAGAGACGAAGAAGGGTAGAGCGATCTGCGCCCCATGAAGTTGACGAAAGGGCACGAAGGATGTTAAGCCCTTTAACACACCTTGTCCTGAGCTGACGAATATGTTGAAGAAATGTCAACTCAAGCAAAAGCAAGAAGTATTTATAAAGATATTAAGGATAAGTATAGCAAACTCCAAAACAAGTTCGTGGCAAGCAAAGAGTAGTTTAATAAGTTCAAGCATCGTGCTGGTTTCCACAATGTTAAAGTATGTGGTGAAGTCGCCAGTGCCGATTCTGCAGCTGCAGAGAAATTTTGTGATATGTTGGAAAAAATTACTGATGAAGGTGCATCAGTAATTCAATGCAGCATATTTTTAATGTTGATGAGACTGCTCTGTATCGGAAAAATATGCCAGATCGAACATACATTGTCAAAGAGGAAAATACAATGCCAGGTTTCAAGGTGTCAAAAGATAGGGCCACGCTCGTGCTTGGGGCTAATGCAGAGGGAGATTACAGATTAAAACCACTGCTTGTGTGCAATTCTGGAAATCCTCGTGCATTTATAGGCATCAATAAAGCCACCCTACCTGTGCATTTCCGATCGAACAAGAGAGCATGGTAACAATATCTCTCTTTGAGGATTGGTTTAAATGCTGCTTCATTCCCGAAGTTGAAAAATATTGTAAACACAACGACGTTCCATTCAAGATTTTGCTTCTATTAGATAATGTTTCCACCCCAGAGACTCACTTCTGGTGAGTATGTTGTTTGTTATTTGGTTTTTAGGAGCATTAGCAACTAAGGCCATATTGCTCCGGGATATACGGTGGTCATTCCCTGACCTTTCCGCATCCTCTGTATTTGGTGGTGACGGGCTCGAACCCCGGTCTAATCAAGATGCGTGTGCTACGCACTGCTGCTCCTTCCCACCTGGCTACGGAGGCGCCCACTTCTGGTGAGTATGGGCTTGGCACACCCAGGGTCCTGAGCTGGAGGATATCATCATTCTTCTCTTTCTTGGCAATTCCCTTTTCTCTCTGTCTCTCTCTCTCTCTCTCAGGGTAACTCAGAAATTTTTTTTTTAGCTGGTGCAGCATAAGCCTTAGGCTTCCTTTCACTATACGGCTAGTAATAATAATATAATAACGGACATCTAGATGATTTCAATTCGAACGTGAGAGTCATATTTCTACTGCCAAAAATGACTTCATTCATCCAACCTAAGGATCTGGGTGTTATTTTGAATTTAAAAGCATACTATTTACGCACACCATTTGCTCAGGCATTGTCTGCAGTAGATGATGAGAAAAATTTCATGTTAAAAGACTTTTGGAAATCTTACAATATTTACCACACCATCATAAACGTTAATAATTCCCGGGTGGAAATTATTAAAAGTTGTTTAAATGGCAAATGGAAGAAAATATGGTCACGGCATGTAAAAGGCTTCGAAGGATTTGAAAAAGATGAATCATACGAAGAGATTACAGATAAGATTGTAAAGGTTGCAGAGCTACTTTGCTTGGAGGTTGAAGCCAAAGAAGTGGAGGAGTTAATAGAGGAAGAAGAGAAGGAATTATCTAACGAAGAACTTATTGACTTGCAGGCAGCGATAGTGAAAGAAGAAAATGCTGACAAAGCTCAAGATGAACCAAATGAGGAGCCGAGACGCTTGAACACCATAGAGATGGCAATGCATTTCGTGAAATTGCATCGGCAATGGTGAGGTTTGAGAAGATGAATGAGCGGCTGACCCCTTCTAAATCTCCACAGCCCTCAACCTCCACAGCGATGTACTTATCAGCTGAAGATGTTGATTCTGGAAACGATGCTCGAGAGGTAAAACTTACTGAAGTTATGCCTGTCTCCTCTCTTTTTTTATAATTTTGAAATTTTTTAAAATTGCACGTTTTTGTAATTTTTCCTGCGCATGAGATAAAAAATTGAATAAATACAATAAATAATTCTATTTACATATTCATCAAACATTTCTTTTTTTGATTCAGCAAGTGCTGCACAAGCATGAGGGAAATTCCGACTTACGCAGCGTTCCGTGGAACACAACCCTTACGTAAGTCGGAGAGTTCCTGTACTTGGATTTTAGGAAAGCTCTTGATACTATGGCACATGGAAGACTACTGAACAAATTGGAGCAGTATGGCATTAAGAGAAGTTGCTACAATGGATAAAAGGATGGTTGAGTGGGAGAAGACACGGATTGGTTATAATGGACACTGCTCTCCATAGACTAATGTTATCAGTGGAGTCCCCCAGGGTTTGGTGCTGGGCCCATTGCTGTTTTCAGTATTTATAAATGATATTGATGAAGGTATATCAGGATTAATGTCTAAGTTTGCAGATGATACAAAGGTTGGGAGGGTTGTTAATGACAGTAATGATAGTACTCTACTGCAACAGGATCTGAAAAAGTTGAGCAGGTGGGCTGAGAGGTGGCAACCCAAGTTTAACATCAGCAAATGTAAAGTACAGCATATGGGTAACAGTAACCCCAGAGTAACACCTCAACTGGGTGGTACTACACTCAGGGTAGTGGAGAATGAAAAGGATGTGGAGGTAATTGTGCAGTCAGATATGTAGTTTTCTGAGCAGGCTGCAAGAGTAGCTAATGGTGTCTTGTCAATGATATTCAGTAATTTTGCTAGCAGAGATATGGGGGTGATCTTCCCCTTGTATAAGTCAACGGTAAGGCCACACCTTGAGTGCTGTATACAGGTCTGGAGGTCTCATTTTGAAACGATTTAAAGCTGCTGGCAACGAGATTGGTGAGCGGAACAAAGGGTTGGTGTTACGAAGAAAGGCTAAAGTTCTGCAAATTGCAGCTTCTGGAGACTAGGCACTTGCGAGGTGATCTAATTGAAGTGTATAAGGCCTTGAACGGATTTAGGAAGCTCAATGCTAATGGGATTCTTCCTCTTGCTCAGATCGCTCACCTGAGGGGGCAAAAATTCAAATTGAGAAAAGAATTGTGGAATAGATGTGTGGAAATTTGCCTGTAAGTTCAAGGCAGAACTTGACAAACATTTGGAGTGAAGGAATGGGTGAATTGGGAAGGGTTTTTTTTTTTTTTTTTGAGCTGATGCTATATAAGCTTGCTTTCTTGTATCATATGCCCTATTAATACTAATGTTAATCTTGCAATTATCCTTCCTCAATTTGAATTTATGTCTCCTCACAAATTTACAGGGTTACAGGATATGTCTTCAATGAATGGGAGCTTGAAGTTTTCTGTCCTTCAGTGAAGAGTTATCTTGAGAAAAATAAGCTTCTGTGAAGGCACTGCTCTTGCTGGATAATGCGCTAGGCCATGATCCCAACCTTGTTCAATCTCTCCAGGTACAATCTGACTTTGTTCAAGTCAAATTTTTGCCACTCAACACCACTCCTCTTCTTCAACCAAACCAGCAAGTGATTGCAAACTTCAAGAAAATCTACAACACGAAAATGTTCGCATGTTGCTTTGCAGTGGCTTCTTGTGAAAATGCTCTCACTCTCAAAGATTTTTGGAGGTTGAAGTTCAACATGCTGGACTGTGTGGCAGATTGTAAGTTCTTGGAATTATGTTTCCAGCAGGTGCTTAAATTCAGCCTGGAAAAAGATATGGCCTTTAATTATTCATAACATTGACAGATTTGAAGATGATGGTGCTTTGACAAATGATATTTTCACTCTTGGTAAATCAATGGGTCTGGAGGACCTTATTGATGCTCATGGGTGTGAGCTAACAACAGAGGAGCTATGAGAGTTGGAGAATATTACGGAGAGTGACAATGGACTTTAGGAAGGTACAAAAAAGTCGTCAAAATCAGTCCATTTCGACAGTTTCTTTGCCAGTAGCAACAAAAGCCTGAAAAGATGCATGACGCTTGATATAATCCCACCACCACCACCACGCCACCAAGCTCTGCACTTCAAATGTCTGTTTTTATGTTCGTTTTTTTATTTTAAGATGTTTTAGGACTATTTATTAAGTAATCTTTATAAAAAAAAACTCATTTTTAATGTAAAAATAAAGTATAACATGCAAGAAATACATATTTTATGTGTTGTTGGGGTGAATTACAGGAAATCAATGTATTATTGGTTTCAACTTAGAATATTTTCAACATACATTGGGTTTTTTGGAACGGATTACCATTGGATGTTGCTGCCCCACTGTATATGGAATGAGTAGCCATATTGTCCATCAGTAGCATTGCATATTGTGGTAAACCTTTTGATGTCAAAATGATCTTACACATGGTACAAATAATTTATGAAACCAATCATGAAATATATCTTGGCTCATCCATGCATTGTTTTGTTAGAAATATTTAACTGGCAAAGCATTTAAATTAATATTTTAAAATGATCTAGGCCTTTTTGGTTTTCCTATAACAATTAAAGGCAATTTATGACTACTGCTGGCATTAGCACATACCATTATAATGATGCGATCTTTTATCCCGGTGCCATATGTTCAGTCATTGAGGTCAATGTCTTTTGAGGTAGTGCCTTCCAAATAAGGCAAGTCTCATTGCAGTTGTATATTTGGTCTTTAACCAAACTCTGATCAACTATTTCCTTCCGTAGTTTTTCACGACAAACAGAAATTGCTGTGCTATCTGCACTTAGCTTCTCACTGTGGATCAACAACTGTCAAATACCATGGTGAAACTTAAATTTTTCCAACCATTCGATGCTAGCCTTCAATGAAGGATCTCCGCCTAGTTTTTTTTTTATTGATTTCAATGGCTTTTTTGATTATTATAGGTCCCAACAATGGAATTCCTTGGCTACATTTTTGAACAAATCATTGCAGTATCCAATTGTTTATATTTTTAGCAAGCTTCATTGATTTACAACTTTTAACATTACCGTCAGTGATTTCCATTTTCGACACGTGGTTTTCAATTTTATCTGCATCAAGCTTTATATCATTTGTTCTTCCAATTCCATAAACTGATGCTATACTTGTAGCACTTTCACCTTTTCTTAGACGATTCATTATTTCAATTATTTGTAATAATCCCGGCACGACTTGTTCACGCTTCTCTGTCAATTCAATGGGTTTACTAAATAAAAATTATTAAAATGTGAAACAAGAGGTTAAAGTACAACTGTATACACTCATTGTATACAGTTGTACTTTGTGTATGAAATGCACAAGGCATAATCCTTTTGGGTTATGGTAATTAACTATATAATACCAGTTTAGATGCACCATAGTTAATCCATAAATTTGAACTACGAATGTAGTGTAAAGGGCATCATTTTAATTGTATCTCATATTGTGGCTACCTTCACAACGAGATTAGCATTAGTAGAGGCATTTGATGCAAGAAAGCAAGCTTATGCAGCATCAGCCAAAAAAAAAAAAAAAAAACCACTTCCACTTCACCCCTCTGTTCGTTCGAAATACCTGTCCAGCTGAGCTTTAAACTTATTTAGGCTATCAACTAACATCTAAACCTCCCAAGCACTTCCTAATTCATTTCACAAATATACGTGGTCTCAATTCTAATCTCATCGATGTCCATTTCCACTGGCAGTCTGCCAAACCCCATGTACTTTTTCTGACAGAATCTCAGTTATTGGTTGATTCAACTACTGCTCATCTCAGATGCCGAAATTATTCGCTGTATGATTCCTTTCGCCTCGAAGGTGGTACTTGTGCATATGTCCGTTCTGATATTCCCTGTCAAAGACTTGGATATTTGGAATCTCCTCTCTTTGATCTTCTCTGGCTTAAAATCTCTCTACCTCATTGTGTCAAATTCATCTGTTGTCTCTACCGTTCTCCCAACTCCACTAATCACTTGGAGCTCTTTGACTTCCTCTCTTTGCAACTTGACTTTCTCCAGTCCAACTTTCCTAACAGTGAGGTAATTTTCCTTGGTGATTTTAATGTTCACAACTCCAGCTGGTTTCCATTTTCTAGTCACACCGACCCAGCAGGCCGAGATGCTGAGGTTTTTGCAATTACTAATGACCTTGCACAGATTGTTCATTTACCTACAAGAATACCGTACAATCCTAATCATACAGCCAACATGCTGGATCTTTTTCTCACAAACAACCCTTCTAAGTACACGGTCGAAGTGAGAGCTCCTTTAGGCACTCCAGATCACAACTTGGTGATTGTCTCTTCTCAAATGGAACCTTTATCTCATGGCTATTCCCAACCTTGTGTTGTTTGGCATTACAAGAATGCAAAATGGGATGACCTGCGAGATTTCTTTTCTTTTCCATGGTCGGATTACTGTTTCAAAACTTCTGATGTCAACGTTTCCTCAGATCGTGTCAGTGAAATTATTCTTGCAGGAATGGAATCCTTTATCCCACACTCCACTATAAAATCTCGTCCTTTATCTAAACTTTGGTTTTCCAATAAATGTGCTAAGGCTGTTCAAGAGAAGAATGTTGCATATTGTAATTGGCTTGTTTTTAATTCTTCAGTGTCATTTTCTGCCTACACCAAAGCTTGCAACAATTGTAAGGCAGTTATTAATCAGTCCAAACTAGAGTTTGAACAGGCTAAGAGTAGAAAACTGGCTTCTTGCCCTAACGGTAGCCGAGCATTCTGGTCTCTTTCCAAATCTATTGGCCAGAACTTTTGCCTATCTCTGCTCCCACCTCTGTCCAAACCAGATGGTTCTATTGTCACTTCAGCTAAGGATAAAGTTGACCTGCTAGCATCCCATTTTTCTTCCAGCTCATGTATTAATGATCTTGGTAAAACACCTCCCACCATTCCCAACACGCTCCATTCAATGCCTCCTGTGGTCTTCCGTCAAAAGGATATCAGAAGGATTTTGATGAATCTTGATGCTAAGAAAGCTCCAGGTCCTGATGGTATTTCTCCAGTTGTTCTCAAACCTGCGCTCCAGAACTTACTCCTATTCTTTGCCGCCTTTTTTCACTTTCTTATTCAAAAGGTGTTTTTCCTTCTGCTTGGAAATTTGCTCATATCCAGCCAGTTCCTAAAAAGGGTGACAAATCTCTCCCATCCAATTATCGTCCATTGCAATTACTTCTACCATAAGCTTCCATCTTATGGTTTGCCAACTGTTTTTAGTAATTGGTTATCCAGTTTTCTCTGTGATCGCTCACTGAGGGTGATGGTAGATGGCTCTCTGTCTTCTAACTTCTCCATTAATGCCGATGTTCCCCAAGGTTCAGTTCTTTCCCCCACTCTTTTCCTCTTGTATATCAATGACTGGAAATCCTATCCATAGTTTCGCCGATGATAGCACATTGCATTCCACTTTCCATTTTGAGAAACCTTGTCCTGCTCAATCAGCTTCAACTTCTCGAAAATCTGCTACCAATTCCTTAAATGCCGATCTTCAGGTAATTCTCCAGTGGGACAAAGACAACTTAGTTGATTTCAACCCTTCTAAAACTCAGTCTTGTCTTATATCTCGCAAAAAAGATTCTTCTGCTCTTATGCTTATCTTTAGTGACACTCCGATTTCTAGGCAAAACAATATATCTCTTTTGGGGATTACCCTGACTTCTAATCTCTCTTGGAACAAGCACATTACAAATATTGCTTCCTGTGTATCTAAAAAAACTTGGTTTTGTCTTTCGCTCTCGGTGTTACTTTTCTTCCAAACAGCTGCTCACGCTGTATAAATCGCAAATCCGCCCTGCCATGGAATATTGTTCCCACATCTGGGGTGGTGCCCCCAAAACCTCTCTCAGGCTTCTAGATTCCATTCAGAAGAGGGAAGTTAGGTTAATTAATGACTCATCTCTAACAGTTTCTCTTCACTTGCTGTCTCATAGACGTACTGTTACTGCTGCATGCCTCTTCTACAGATACTTCCATGGGCACTGTTCTTCTGAATTGGCTTCTATAATTCCTGCTCTCTCTTTCAAAACAGTCTGAACACGTGCCGCCACCAGCCAACATCCATTTACTGTCCAACTTCAAACCCACAGAACCAACTTTTCATCTTCCTCGTTTATTCATTCAACTGCTGTTTTCTGGAACAACCTGACTTCATACGTATTTCCTGAAAATTACAATCTACAGAAGTTCAAGTCCAATGTCAACAAATATCATCTTTCGTCTTCTCAACCTCCAACCCAAGCACGGTACTAAGTGCTATAGGTTCTAATACCTCTGGTGTTTGGAGTTCACATAAAAAAAAAAAAAAAAAACTTCCACGACAAGGGATGGAAGTCTGTTCCACCAACCAACCAAACACTGGCTAAAGGGAAATTTCCGCACATCTATCCTACATCGGTCTTTCCGCAATTTGAATTTATGCCCTCTCAGGTGATTATCACCTCGCTGGTGCCTAGTCTCCAGACACTGTAATTTGCAAAATTTAAGCATTTCTTCGTAAGAGCACCCCTTTGTTCCATTCACTAATCTTGTTACCATTCTCTGTACTCGTTCCAGCAGTTCTACATCCTTCTTGAAATGAGGCCTCCAGACCTGTATACAGTACTCTAGGTGTGGCCTGACCATTGCCTTATACAAGGGAATAATCACCTCCTTATCCCTGCTAGAAAAATTCCTATATATCATTGACAATACACCATGAGCTACTCTTGCAGCCTGTCTGCACTGCTCAGAGAACTTCATATCTGCCTGCACAACCAACCCCAGATCCCTTTCATTCTCTACCACTGTCAGTGTAGTACCACAAAGTTGATATTTTGCTATGAGGTTGCTGTTTCCCATATGTAGTACTTTACATTTGTCAATGTTAAACTTCATTTGCCACCTCTCAGCCCATCTGCTCAACCTTTCCAGATCCTGTTGCAGCAGCAGCATAGTGTCAGTAGTGTTCTTGACAACCGTGACAACCTTCGTATCGTCTGCAAACTTGAACATTAAGCTTGATATACAATCATTAATATCATTTAAAAATACAGAAAACAATAATGGACCCAACACTGAACCCCGAGGGACTCCATTAATAACATTAGTCCACGATGAGCAGTGTCCATTGATTACCACTCTCTGTCTTCTCCCCCTCAACCACCCCTTTACCCATAGCAGCAACTTGCCTCCAATGCCACACTGCTCCAATTTGTGCAGCAATCTTCCATGTGCAACAGTATCAAAAGCCTTTCTAAGATCCAAGTATATAATATCAAAGTTATTCTCTGCATCCAGTTCTTTTGTGACTGCATCATACTATCCAATCAAATTGGTCAGGCAAGACTTCCCCTTAACAAAACCATGCTGTGTCCAAGCTATAACCGAAGTCTTGTCTAGATGATGCTGCAGTTCTTCTTTAACCAGTGCCTCCATTAATTTGTCTGGAACAGAAGTTAAACTCAAAGGCCTATAATTACTTGTATCAGCCTTTGACCCTCCTTTGTGAATTGGGGTCACATTTGCACATCTCCAGTCTGTGGGTGCCTCCCCTGAGTCCAAGGAAGCTCTCATAATTATGGCTAAGGGTTTGCTTAGTTGCTTTGCTGCCTCGTTTAATATAACTGGATAGATCCCATCCACGCCAGGTGCCTTTCTTGTGTTTATCTTCAACAATTTCTCCTCCACTTTACTCTCAGTTATTACAAGATTCTCTAGCTTACTGCCAGAGTTGAATACACCTCTGGCATTTCACTCGCTGAATAACTCCTCATGTGTGAATGTCGATGCAAAATATTCATTTAGTTTATTAGCTACCTGAGCAGGATCATCAACAGCCGACCCATCGATATCAAGTGGACCAATCTGATTCATCCCCTTCCTTCTAGAGTTAACATAAGTAAAGAACTCTTTGCTGTATTTCTTTGCATCCCTTGCCAAAGATTTCTCGTAATCTGCCTTCACCTGCCTAACCTCCTTTGTAAATTGGTTACAGATCAACTTGTATCTATTATAGGCTTCTGTGTCACGTGTTAATTTGTATGTATCCCATGCATTTTTCTTCTCTGCCATATGTCTCATTAGTTCATCTGACATCCATTTAGGCCTAAACCTTGAACAATATTTCTTAGTTGGTATGTAAAGCTAGTAGCTTCCAAGATAAGTTCTTTGAATGCTTCCCATTTTGAATTTGCTGTTGGTAACATCATCAGTTGGTCCCACTGTATAGAATTTAAATACTGTCTCAGTCCATCGTAGTCAGCTTTACGAAAGCAATAACCCTTCCCTTTACCCATAATGGTAGTTACCTCTTTGAGTAAATCCCACTTTAGCACACTGTGATCACTGCCACCTAGTGGTTCATTTATCTGCAGATTCTTAATGCATGAAGAATCACTACTGATAATCAAATCAAGAGTATTACTCCCTTTAGTTGCCTCCCGAACATGCTGATGGAGAAAACAATCATCGAATAAATGCCCAAATGCCTTGCTAGTGTGTGAGTGACCAGCCCCCAAATTCAAGTCAATATCTGGGAAATTAAAATCCTCCATTATAAGACTCTGATTTACTGGCCCACTCTATTTCCCTGTACAGTTTCTTATTATACTCATCAGAGTCATTAGGCGTATAGCACACTCCTACTCTCAATTTTGATCTCCCAATGCTCATTTCACACCAAACTGACTCGACACTGCACTGTCCATCGATGTCGACTGGCTATAACATAACCCCTCCTCCATTCCTATCCTGTCTATCTTTTCTGTAGATGTTGTACTCCCCAAATTCCAGTTCTGCATTCCTTATATCTTTGTGACACCACGTCCTCTGAAATCCCAACAATATCTGCCTTTGATGTTTTGAGCAATACCTCAAATTCATCAAATTTATTTACTAAACTCCTGGCATTGGTGTACACGCAAGTATACATGCACCTGTTTCTATTCTTAGCTACCCTAACACAACCCATGTATTTACTTGTACCGCAATGACTTCCAGCAGTCTCTGAAATATCCTGCATCTTGTTTTTCAGGCTTCTGCTCATTCCAATAAAAGCAGTGCAAGAATCTCTTTCACCTCTGACAGTGGCTACTGTTAATCTATTAGTCTTTGTCTCCCCCCAAGCTAGCAGTTTTCCGACCCACCTAACACTGCCTCGATAGCATCAGCAAATATCCTTGCACCCTTTCTATTTAAGTGTACCCCATCCCTGTAGAAGCAGTCTTTCCTGTTAACAAGTACAGTCCAGGCTGAAAAAAAATTCTACCCCTTGAGCCTTGCACAATCTTTCCAGGGCTGAATTGATCGACAAGCTGGTATTGCACTACTTCAAATAAATAACGCTTCTCTAGTAGAGAAGACGTGCCATCACAGTTGGCACGGTGCCATCACAGTTGAGAAGTTATTTCCACAATATGAGAGATACCAAAGGGTGTTGGAAATATCGGTGTAGATACACCATAGAGAAGCGTTATTTATTTGAAGTAGTGCAATACCAGCTATCTTGTTGTGAAAGCAGCCACAATATGAGATACAATTAAAACGATGCCCTTTACACTACATTCGTAGTTCAAATTTATGGGTTAACTATGGTGTATCTACACTGATATTATATAGTTAATTGCCAAAACCCATAAGGATTATGCCTTGTGCATTTCATTTTCAAATACTTTATTTCCAACACCCTTTGGCACCTCTAATATTGTGGAAATAACTTCGCAACTGTGATGGCACGTTGCATTACCAGGATACCTGCCTGCCCACTGATGATGAAGCCCAATAGCTTCAAAGCGATCGTCTGGGTGGTGGTATCCTCTGAAAATAAATAACAGTAGTCTTAGTCTTCTCTACTAGAGAAGCGTTATTTTGAAGTAGTGCAATACCAGCTATCTCGTGAAGCCACAATATGAGATACAATTAAAATGATGCCCTTTACACTACATTTGTAGTTCAATATAGTTATGGGTTAACTACAGTGTATCTACACCGATATTATACAGTGAGTTGTATACAAAGATTGTGACACATAGAGCCAATATCACAATGCATTACGGTGTGGTAGGGTTAAGTGCCGGTTAACAGAGACAGGACAATCGAAGTTCTACTGTACAGATATCCAAAAGTTTGCTTACAAACTGAGAGTAATTGATTTTTGGAAAAAAAATACTATTTTGTGTTGCAGCAGTGAGGTAGTTTTTTTTTTTTTTTTTATGTGAATCCCAAACACGAGAGGTATTAGAACCTATAGTACTTAGTACTGTGCGTTGGAGGTTGAGAAGACAAAAGAAGATATATGTTGACATTGGACTTGAACTTCTGTAGATTGTAATTTTCAGGAAATACATATGAAGGAAGGTTGTTCCAGAAAACAGAAGTTGAATGAATAAATGAGGAAGATGAAAAGTTGGTTCTATGGGTTTGAAGTTGGACAGTATATGGATGTTGCCTGGTGGTGGCACATGTTCGGACTGTTTTGAAAGATAGAGCAGGAATTATAGAAGCCAATTCAGAAGAACAGTGCCCATGGAAGTATCTGTAGAAGAGGCATGCAGCAGAAACAGTACATTTATGAGAAAGCGAGTGGGGAGCCTCTGTTAGAGATGAATCATTAATTAACCTAACTGCCCTCTTCTGAATGGAATCAAGAAGCCTGAGAGAGGTTTTGGGGGCACCACCCCAGATGTGGGAACAATATTCCATGGCAGGGCGGATTTGCGATTTATACAGCGTGAGCAGCTGTTTGGAAGAAAAGTAACACCGAGAGCGAAAGAGAAAACCAAGTTTTTTAGATGCAGAGCAAGCAATTTGTAATGTGCTTGTGCCAAGAGAGATTAGAAGTAGGGGTAATCCCCAAAAGAGATATATCATTTTGCCTAAAAATCGGAGTGTCACTAAAGATAAGCATAGGAGCAGAAGAATCCTTTTTGCAAGATATAAGACAAGACTAAGTTTTAGAAGGGTTGAAATCAACTAAGCTGTCTTTGCCCCACTGGAGAATTACCTGAAGATCAGCATTTAAGGAATTGGTAGCAGATTTTCGAGAAGTTGAAGCTGATTGAGCAGGACAAGATTTCTCAAAATGGAAAGTGGAATGCAATCGGCTATCATCAGCAAAACTATGGATAGGATTTCCAGTTAATGGAAGAAGGTCATTAATGTACAAGAGGAAAAGAGTGGGGGAAAGAACTGAGCCTTGGGGGACACCGGCATTAGTGGAGAAGTTAGAAGACAGAGAGCCATCTACCATCACCCTCAGTGAGCGATCACAGAGAAAACTGGATAACCAATTACAAAAACAGTTGGCAAACCATAAGATGGAAGCTTGTTTAGAAGACCTTTACGCCAAACACGATCATAAGCCTTTGAGATGTCAAGAGCAACTACTTGTGTTTCACCGGACCTTTCCATTGAATTTGTCCACAAATGGGTAACATAAGTAACATAACGGGTGGTTGAGGGGGAGAAGACAGAGAGTGGTAATCAATGGACACTGCTCATCGTGGACTAATGTTATTAGTGGAGTCCCTCAGGACTCAGTGTTGGGTCCATTATTGTTTTCTGTATTTATAAATGATATTGATGATGGTATATCAAGCTTAATGTCCAAGTTTGCAGACGATACAAAGGTTGGCAGGGTTGTCAAGGACACTACTGACACTATGCTGCTGCAACATGATCTGGAAAGGATGAGCAGATGGGCTGAGAGGTGGCAAATGAAGTTTAACATTGACAAATGTAAAGTACTACACATGGGAAACAGCAACCCCAGGGCAACGTATCAACTCTGTGGTACTACACTGACAGTGGTAGAGAATGAAAGAGAATTGGGGGTGGTTGTGCAGGCCGATATGAAGTTCTCTGAGCAGTGCAGACGGGCTGCAAGAGAAGCTCATGGAGTATTGTCAATGATATACAGGAATTTTTCCAGCAGGGATAAGGAGGTGATTATTCCCTTGTATAAGGCAATGGTCAGGCCACACCTAGAGTACTGTATACAGGTCTGGAGGCCTCATTTCAAGAAGGATGTAGAGCTGCTGGAACGAGTACAGAGAAGGGCAACAAGATTAGTGAATGGAACAAAGGGGTGCTCTTACGAAGAAAGGCTTAAGTTTTGCAAATTAGTGTCTGGAGACGAGGCACCAGCGAGGTGATCTGATAGAGGTGTATAAAGCCTTGAATGGTTTGAGCATGCTCAATGCTGATGGGATTCTTCCTCTAGCTCAGAATAATCACCTGAGAGGGCATAAATTCAAATTGAGGAAAGACAGATGTAGGATAGACGTGCGGAAATTTGCCTTTAGCCAGCGGGTGGTTGGTTGGTGGAACAGACTTCCATCCCTTGTAGTGGAGGTTGATAGCCTAAATAAGTTTAAGGCTCAGCTGGACAGGTATTTTGAACGAACAGAGGGGTGAAGTGGGTTTTTTTTTTTGGCTGATGCTGCATAAGCTTGCTTTCTTGCATCAAATGCCTCTACTAATGCTAATGCTAAAAGCCAGAATATCAACAGTGGATTGACACTGACAGAATCCATACTGGCGATTCTTGATCATATGGAAGGTTTCTAGGTAGTTTAAGAGTTATTTGATTTCTCCATTACTTTAGAAAGAGTAGAAGTAATTGCAATGGGATGATAATTGGATGGGAGGGATTTGTCACCCTTTTTAGGAACTGGCTGGATATGAGCAAATTTCCAAGCAGAAGGAAAAACACCTTTGGAATAAGAAAGTGAAAAAAGGCGGCAAAGAATAGGAGTAAGTTTAGGCGCACAGGTTTTGAGAACAAGTGGAGAAATACCATCAGGACCTGGAGCTTTCTTAGCATCAAGATTCATCAAAATCCTTCTGATATCCTTTTGACAGAAGACCACAGGATGCATTGAATGGAGCGTGTTGGGTCAGGTGTTTTACCAAGATCATTAATACATGAGTTGGAAGAAAAATGGGATGCTAGCAGGTCAGCTTTATCCTTGGCTTAAGTGACAACAGAACTATCTGGTTTGGACAGAGGTGGGAGCAGAGATGGGCAAAAGTTGCGGCCAAATAGCTTTGGCAAGAGACCAGAATGCTCGGCTACCATTAGGGCAAGAAGCAAGTTTTCTACTCTTAGCCTGTTCAAACTCTAGTTTGGACTGATTAATAACTGCTTTAGAATTGTTGCGAGCTTTGGTGTAGGCAGAAAATGAAACTGAAGTATTAGAAACAAGCCAATTACGATATGCAACATTCTTCTCTTGAACAGCCTTAGCACATTTATTGGATAACCAAGGTTTAGATAAAGGACGAGATTTTAAAGTGGAGTGTGGGATAAAGGATTCCATTCCTGCAAGAATAATTTCACTGACACGATCTGAACAAACGTTGACGTCAGAAGTTTTGAAACAGTAATCCGACCAAGGAAAAGAAGTCTCGCAGGTCATCCCATTTTGCATTCTTGTAATGCCAAACAACACGAGGTAGTAGTAGTAGTAGTAGTAGTGGCACTTGATGCAAGAAAGCAAGTGTAGGAGCTTATGCAGCATCAGCCAAAAAAAAAAAAAAAAAAAAACACACCATTCCCTCCAAATGCCTGTCCAGTTCCTCCTTAAGTTTATTTAATCTATCAACTTCCACAACGACAGATGGAAGTTTGTTCCAGCAATTAACCACCCGCTGGCTAAAGGCAAATTTCCGCACATCTATTCTACATCTATCCTTTCTTAATTTGAACTTATGTCCCCGTAGGTTCGTATTCTGAACAAGTGGGAGGATCCCATCAGAATTCAGCGTGCTCAACCCATTCAAGGCCTTATAGACCTCAATCAGATCACCGCGCAGGTGCCTAGTCTCCAGCCACTGCAATTTGCAGAACTTAAGCCTCTCTTGGTAAGAGGATCCCTTCATTCCCCTCACCAATCGTGTTGCTCTTCTCTGTACACGCTCAAGCAAATCTACATCCTTCCTAAAATGAGGCCTCCAGACCTGTACGCAGTACTCAAGGCGTGGCCTGACCATTGCCTTATACAGAGGGACAATCACCTCCTTTTCCCTGCTAGCAAAATTCCTATATATCATTGACAAAACCCCATGACCTGCCCTAGCAGCCTGTCTACATTGCTCAGAAAACTTCATATCTGACTGCACAATTACTCCCAGGTCTTTTTCATTTTCTACCACCTTAAGTGTAGTACCACACAGTTGGTACGTTTCTCTGGGGTTACTTCTACCCATATGCAGTACTTTGCATTTGTCAAGGTTAAACTTCAGTTGCCACTTCTTAGCCCATCTGCCCAAATTATCTAGATCCTGTTGCAGTAGCACACTGCCATTACTGTCATTAACAACCCTGCCAACCTTCGTGTCATCTGCAAACTTCGACATTAAGCCTGATATACCTTCATCAATATCATTGATAAATATACAAAACAACAGTGGACCCAACACCGAACCCTGTGGGACTCCACTAATAACATTAGTCCACGAAGAGCAGCACCCATTGATTACCACCCTCTGTCTTCTCCCACTTAACCATCCTTTTATCCATTGTAGCAACTTACCCTTAATACCATTCTGCTCCAATTTGTACAGTAGTCTTCCATGCGCAACAGTGTCAAAAGCTTTCCTGAAATCCAAGTATATGATATCAAAATTATTTTTTGCATCCAGTTCCTTTGTGACCACATCATAATAACCAATCAAATTTGTCAGACAAGACTTTCCCTTAACAAACCCATGCTGTGTCTGAATTATTGCTGCAGTCTTGTCTAGATGATCCTGCAATGCATCTTTAACCAGTGACTCCATTATTTTACCCGGAACAGAAGTTAAACTAACTGGTCTGTAATTATTCGTGTCACCCTTCGAACCTCCTTTGTGAATTGGGGATACATTTGCACATCTCCAGTCCGTGGGAACCTCCCCTGAATCCAAGGATGCTCTCATAATTATGGCTAAGGGTTTGCTTAGTTGCTTTGCCGCCTCCTTTAATATAACTGGATAGATTCCATCCGCCCCAGGTGCCTTTCTTATGTTTAACTTCAACAATTTCTCCTCCACTTTGCTCTCAGTTATTACAAAATCTTTAAGCACACTGCTAGAATTTGATAACCTTCTTCCATTTTCAAACTGTAATGATTCCTCACGTGTGAATGTAGATGCAAAATACTCATTCAGTTTGTTTACTATCTGAGCAGATCATCAACAGTCGAACCATCGATGTCAAGTGGACCAATCATATTCAGCCCCTTCCTTTTAGAGTTTATATAAGTAAAGAAATCCTTGCTGTTTTTCTTAGCATCTTTTGCCAAAGATTTCTCGTAATCCGCCTTTGCCTGCCGAACCTCCTTTGTGACCTGATTACAGACTAGCTTATATCTGCTACAGGCTTCTGCGTCGCCTGATAATTTATATGCATCCCATGCATTTTTCTTCTCTGTCACGAGTCTCATTAGTTCATTTGATAACCATTTAGGCCTAAACCTTGAACAATATTTCTTCATCGGTATGAAAGGTCTAGTAGCTTCCAAGATTAATTCCTTGAATGCTTCCCACTTAGAATTTACTGTTTGTAACATCGTCAGTCGATCCCACTGTACAGAATTTAAAAACTGTCTGAGACCACTGTACTCCCCTTTACGGAAGCAAAAACCCTTTCCTTTACCCCTGACGGTAGTTACCTCTTTGAGTAAATCCCACTTCAGCACACTGTGATCACTGCCACCTAGTGGTTCCTTTATCTGCAAATTCTTAATACACGAATGATCACTGCTGATAACCAGATCAAGAGTATTACTTTCTCTGGTTGCCTCTCGAACATGCTGCTGCAGAAAACAATCATCCAATAAATCCACAAAAGTCTGACTAGTGTGTGAGTGACCAACCCACAAGTTCCAGTCAATATCTGGGAAGTTAAAATCCCCCATTATAAGACATTCTGATTTACTGGCCCACTCTATTTCTCTGTACAATTGTTCATTGTACTCATTCGAGTCATTAGGCCTATAATGACTCGAATGGGAATAGGTTGGGAATAGCCATGAGATAAAGGTTCCATTGGAGAAGAGACAATCACCAAGTTGTGATCTGAAGTGCCTAAAGGACCTCTCACTTCAACCGTGTACTTAGAAGGGTTGTTTGTGAGAAAATGATCAAGCATATTGGCTGTATGATTAGGATTGTCCGGAATTCTTGTAGGTAAATGAACAATCTGTGCTAGGTCATTAGTAATTGCAAAAGCCTCAGCATCTCGACCTGCTGGGTCGGTGTGACTAGAAAGCAGAAGCCAGCTGGAGTTGTGAACATTAAAATCACCAAGGAAAATTACCTCACTGTTAGGAAAGTTGGACTGGAGAAAGTCAAGTTGCAAAGAGAGGAAGTCAAAGAGCTCCAAGTGATTAGTGGAGTTGGGAGAACGGTAGAGACAACAGATGAATTTGACACAATGAGGTAGAGAGATTTTAAGCCAGAGAAGATTCCAAATATCCAAGTCTCTGACAGGAAATATCTGAACGGACATATGCACAAGTACCACCTTTGAGGCGAAAGGAATAATACAGCGAATAATTTGGGCATCTGAGATGAGCAGTAGTTGAGTCAACCGATAACTGAGATTCTGTCATAAAAAGTACACGGGGTTTGGCAGACTGCAAGTGGAAATGGACATCGTTGGGATTAGAATTGAGACCACATATATTGTGAAATGAATTAGGAAGTCCTTGGGAGGTTTAGATCTTTTTGCAGATAAGCTTGCTCTATTATTTTGACAATTCATGGTGTATTCAATAGTAAGAAAAAGTGGGTGGGACATGCTGTATGAAGTAATGAAATTTTTGGATATGGCGTACACGTGGTAAGAATATACCCAGATCCTTGACATAACGTGGCCTCGACAATGCTCCCCGCATACACACTACTTGGACTCCCTCTAGTCACTATCTGGCAGAGTAGAGGTAGCAAGATTATACACTAGCTGATCCGGAAGCCTCCTAGAGAGTTACCAATAGGTTCGGTCCAGTGTACTAACTAGCGGCCGGCCTGCGAACACCGTTTTAGAGCTGTACCCTCGAAATGTAAGGAATATTGGATCTCGCCACGATGTTCAACATAACTTCAAAAGTCATCAATCGTACTGCATGATGGAAGAGATGGGGAAAGGTTGACTGGAATTTAGCTCTGGAGACTAAACATGGGTTCCACCACTTCAAGCCTCCAATAAGCAAAGTGGTGGTATTTCACCGGTTGATGAGAGTCATCTACCACCTAGTCATAGTTTGAATAAATTTAAGGAAGCATTAGAGAAATTACACTGGCCAAAAAAAAAAAAAAAAAAAAATATATATATATATATATATTTTTGCTCTGTTGGTAGATATATATCATATCAGCAGAGCAAAAGTTGCAGATTCTGAGGGAACCTGAAATTGACCTGCTGACTCTAAAAATACTAAAATGCTCTTTCTCTCATGTTTCCATTAAAAGATATATTGAAATTTTAGTAACTTAATGAATGACCAATTTCAACTATCATATAATAAAGCATAAACTGCAGCCCTTATCAACCCACTGCAGAATGGAAGCCTCCTCAACAATTCATGCTGAGGGATATGGACTATAATCTGCCACGCTGGTCCAGTGCAGGTTGGCGAAGCATATGCTATCTTAAAAATGAGTCAATTTTAAAATACTTCAATCAAACATATTTGTATAATTCACTGCATACATTTTATTTCCTTACAAATGTTTGTCACTCAAAGACTTTTTCTTTTAATATATTTTGCTGTCCCTCTTGAGAAACCAACGATATCTCACATCATGGTGGTATCCCAGAAACTTTGGTACCACTATTTCATTGAGGATATGTCCTGATGAAAGCATTCTCCTTGCTCATCGTTTACAATGCTGAAATTCTGAGGAAGAAACTGAGATGGGAAAGAAGAAAATTAATTTTCAAAGACATCAGGTGCAGTATACCTTTATATACTGTAGTAAGATTGACACCAGAGATTCATAATTATCTTCTTTCCTTCTGCCAAGAAATCCATACAGAACTGCTAGTTCAATATCCTCTAGCTTTGTTTCCCCATTTTCAAGGACTCGATATGTGTGAAATAATGAGCACTTAAACCTAAGTGGAGTGTAATCTGCCTGTAATTTCTTAATGAATACAGATTATTCTCGGATGTGTTGTGGTACTTCCTGTACCACTTCAGTGAGACTACAGGAGACACTGAACAGAGTGAACTGGAAACTGAAATAACAAGACCATCAATATAAGAGTTAGAAGAAAAGTAGGATGCTAGCAAGTCGGCTTTATCTTTAGCTGAAGTGGCAATAGAACCATCAAGTTTTAACAGAGGTGGAAGTAGAGATGGCCAAAAGTTGTGGCCAATAGCTTTAGCAAGAGACCAGAATGCTCAACTACCATTTGGATAAGAAGCAAATTTTTTACTCTTAGTCTGTTCAAAAATCTAGTTTGGACTGATAAGTAAGTGCTTTAGAAATGTTGCGAGTTTGGCATAAGCAGAAAATGAACCTGGAGATTTGGATATCGGACAATTGCAATATTAGATTACGAACCTAAGGGGGCATAAATTCAAATTAAGAAAAGACAGATGTAGAATCATCATCATCATCATCAGCCATTTTCAATCCACTGCAGGATGAAGGCCTCTCCAGCAACTTTCCAGTTCCTTCTGTTTTGAGCACTGGCCATCCATTTACTACTCAAAAACTCATGAATTTCATCTATCCATCTCCGCCTTTGTCTTCCAGGTTTTCTTCTAGCTCCTCTTGGGTACCATTCTGTTATTTTCTTAGTCCATCTGCCATCATGTCTTCGAGCTATGTGTCCTGCCCAAGACCATTTTAGTTCTTTAGTTTTGATAAGAATGTCCTTTACTTGAGTTTGCTGCCTAATCCATGTGTTTCTTTTATCTAACAGTCTGATTCCCAATATAATTTGTTCCATTCTTCGCTGTGTAGTTCTTAGCTTCTCTTCCATTCTTTTGGTGAGTGCCCAAGTTTCACTTCCATAAGTCATGGTGGGGAGTATACATTGATCATTATTTTACGTTTCAGACAAACTGGGATATTGCTCTTCAGTATGTGACTATATTTCCTGAATGCTATCCATCCAAAATTTATTCTTCTCTTGACTTCCAGCCATTTATCATTATTACAGCTAATAACTTGTCCCAGATAAGTATATGACTCCACCTTTTCAATTACTGCTCCTTCAATCATTATTTCCCTTTCCGTGGCATACTTGTTCATCATTACTTTTGTTTTAGCCATATTCATCTTGAGTCCAAAATCCTTACTAACTTTGAATAACTGATTAAGATTTTCCTCTAATTCTTTGGGATCGTGGCTTATGACCACAATGCCATCTGCAAATCGTAAATGGTTTAGGTACTCTCCGTTCACATTGCCTCCTTTCTGCGACCAGTCTAATCTTCTGAAAGCTTCCTCAAGGGCAGCAGTAAACAGCTTCGGAGATATTGTGTCTCCTTGTCGAACTCCTTTCTCGATTTTAAATTTGCGACTGTCTTTGTCTAGTCTAATAAAGGATGTAGCACTCTCATATACTTTCTTCAAAATCATAATATATGGAGTATCTATGCCTTGTCTTTCCAGTGCCCGAAACATTGCCTTATGCTGTATGGAGTCAAATGCCTTTTCAAAATCCACAAATGCCAGGCATAATGGTGTTTTATATTCATTTGCTTTCTCCATTAGCTGTGATATTACGTGAAGGTGATCCGTAGTTGAGAATCCTGTCCTAAAGCCAGCTTGCTCTTTCGGTTGATTCTCATCAAGTATTCTTTCTAATCTGTTAGTAATGACCCTTGTGAACAACTTGTAGATATGGGATAACAAGCTAATTGGTCTATAATTTCCAATTTCTGATTTATCTCCTTTCTTATGCAGCAAAACTATGATTGCATTATTCCATTGCTTAGGCATCACACCTTTTCTAATGCACTTTGTGAAGAGCCTTGCCAGTTTTTGTGTTATGTCTCTTCCTCCCAATTTTAACAACTCTACAGTAACTTCATCTTCCCCCGGGGCTTTCCGATTCTTCATTTTCTTCAATGCATGTTCTACCTCATCAGGAAGAATATCGGGTATGTCGTATGTGTTGCTACTTTGCAATCCATGTTCCCCACTGCTGGTATCATTCCCTCGCTCCTTGTATAATTCTCTATAGTAGTCTTCTGCTATTTGAATTATGCCTTCTCTGCTGTTTATAAGTACACCATCGCTATTCTTCAGTTTCAGTATCATTTGTCTTTCTGTATTACTGCTCATGGCTGCTGATTTAAATCCTTTGTTTTCCCTTAATGCTTGTTCTACTTTTCTTGTGTTAAATCTTCTTATGTCCTCTCTGAGTCTCTTTCTAATGGCTTTGCATAACTCAGTATACTCAATTTTCTCCCTGTCAGTGTTTTTCTTGCTCTTCATTTGTCGTCTTTGGTTCATCATGACAAGTGTTTCTTGACTAATTTTTTCTTCTTTGGATTTCTGTTTCCCTATAGGTTTCTTGGGCTTTATCACTTTCAGAAAGTTGTAATATTCCTCGTCGATATCTTGGTCCTGAGCAGTCTGCAGAAGCTCAAACTTGTTCTTAAGTTCCAGTACATACTGCCTTTTCTCCTCCTCTGTTATTTCAAAGACCTTTGTATTATTTACTCGAGTCAGTTTTTTCCTTTCCTTTCCTATATCAAGTGTACATCTTACCATTCTGTGATCACTTCCAACATTTACCTTATTCAGGACGGTAACATCATTCACAATATATCTTCTGTTAGTGAGGATGAAGTCGATTTCATTAGTTGTTAATGCATTTGGACTCTTCCATGTCCACTTTCTGTTCACCCTTTTCTTGAAAAAAGTGTTTATTACTGACAGTCCTTGAGATTCTGCAAATTCCACAAGTCTTTCACCTCTTTTATTTCTTTCACCAATTCCAAAATTTCCTATAGTTCCTCTTTCTGCGCTGTTTTGCCTTTTTCCAACCTTAGCATTGAAGTCTCCCATAATAATAGTGTAGTGGGTTTTCTGCTCATCTAGAAGACTCTCAATTTCAGTGTACATTTCTTCAACCTCTTCATCATCATGGCTCGATGTTGGTGCATAAATCATTATAATCTTTAGCTTGTACCTCTTAGAAATCTTGAGTATTAGTCTTGACACCCTTGGTGATGTACTTTTGAATTCCAAAATGTTGTTTTTAAAATCTTTATGGATCAGAAACCCAACTCCACCTTCACTCCTTTCACTGTTTCCATTGGTGTACAGCAGATTTCCACTTGATAAACTTATAAGTGATTCATTTCTTCTTCTTGTTTCAGCCAAACCGATGATATTCCAATTCACATTTTCTAATTCCTTTTCCAGCTCTAATATCCTCTCTTCACCGATGAGTGATCGTACGTTATAACAGGCCAAGTTCAATTTCCGTGCATGGCAGCCTGGTCGTACCCAGAGATTCTTAGCACCCTCTGCTTCCACTCTGATCCTCTCGCTGCCGTAAGAGGGAGAGTGAAAGCTGCTGGGGACTGAGGGCCATTTGTATTGTTGTGCTCTCATTGCTGGAGGGTTTGGTCTTTTCCTCTTCATGCTGACCAGGCGTCTTGAAGAGAACCACTCTACACGTTCGTTGCCACCTACGTGACGTAACAGGGCTTACCATCGAGAAGGTGTGCATGAGTGGATTTTAGGGAGGCAGGCCAACCGGACTTCTCCTAAATCTTCTGTAATAGAGAGATATTGGATCCATCAGTGTTTTAGGCTGAGTGTCTGATAACACACAGGATACCTGTTCCCCTCTATAGATGTGCAGAAATTTGCCTTTAGCCAGCGGGTGGTTAATTGCTGGAACAAACTTCCATCTGTCGTTGTGGAAGTTGATAGGTTAAATAAATTTAAGGAGGAACTGGACAGGCATTTGGAGGGAATGGTGTAATTTTTTTTTGGGTGATGCTGCATAAGCTCATACACTTGCTTTCTTGCATCACATGCCACCACTACTACTACTACTACTGTTGCTAATATACAAAATTCTTATCTTGGACAGCCTTAGTGCATTTACTGGAAAACCACACAGAACCCTTCCAGGTACACAGCTGAGGTGTACCTGGAAGGGTTGCATTTGAGAAAAAGATCAAGAATGTTGGCTGTGTGCTTAAGATTATTTAGTATTCTGGTAGGTAAATTAAAAATCTGAGCAAGGTCAAGTGTAATTACAAAAGTCTCAGCATCGTGACCTGCTGGGTCCACGTGACTAGAAAATGGAAGCCATCTGGAGTTGTAAACATTAAATTCAGCAAGGAAAATAACTTCAATGTTAGGAAAACTGGACTGAAGAAACAACATCAAAGAGTTACAAGTGACCTACACTACAGTGCCAAGACAGCAGTTCATTATCACTGATGGTTTTGTAAATAATCATACATTTCCAAAATGTCAACAGTATTGAATTACTGCTTTCCCAATAATATAGTGAAGTTTGTTAGTATGTTCCTTATCTTCATCAGGCAGAATATTGAGTGTTCTGCCAAGGGCAGGTCCAAGCTTAAACTCAGCAACCCCTTCTACATACCTCAGCTATCCTCTTCACCTGGAAGCCTCATTTTAAGAAATGATGTGGATCTCTTGGAATGGATGCAGAAAAGAGCAACCAGACTGGTCAAAAACAGAAAGAGATACTTTTACCACAAAAGACTGGTTCTGCAAATTTCTGTGCTCGGAAACTAAGTACTTGCAAGGAGACTTGAATGATGTGTTTCTGGGTATCTACCACTCAATTTTTTTCCCTCCATTACATTGTTCATCAATCCCTCACCTCATAACACGTCCAATCCAAATTTTCACCTGCCTTCTGATTATTTCAATCAAACATATTCTCATCTACCTTTCTCAAACCTTCCTCAATTTCACACTTCACCAACCTATCTTATCTTTTCCATCCTCTTCCCAAATTTCAACCTTCCGATCTCTTAATATCTATTTTCAATGTCCATGTCTCTGTTCCACACTATATTGTACCAGTCTTTTTCTTAAACCAATTCCAAATCGCCCACACATTCCTTGCTTCTTTCATCATCAGGTTTCTCAAATGTCTATACTCACCTGTTATATTCTTCCTCCCCCTTCTATTTCTGTATTTGACTCATGCCTTTCTATTTCATAACATTCGTCTTTTCAATATTTATTCTCATAGCAAACCTATCATAACTTTCCTTTAGCCTATAAACAAATTTCTGAAATCCTTCTTTAGAATATGCCACCAATGCTATATCATCTGCAAATATAACTCTCCCCACCATACAATTCTTCCCTTTTATATTTTCTTTATTAAATTTTTCTTTCTCCCTTCCTTCTACATATGTATTAAATAAAGATAAATGCAGACAAAACCAACTTCATTACTTCCTATCTCTACACTATCAGTATCACCATGTTCTAATTAATTTTTGTCCCCATATAATCTACTAACATTCTTCTGTCCTTCCAATCCCTTTCCAGTAAATTAAGGAACTTAACTTAATCAAAAGCCTTCTCAAAATCTATAAAACGTACAGGAAGCCTTGCTGTTCACCTCAGTTATGCTCGCCTTCGTATGTATTGATTTGCAAATAACATGTATTGCACAAAAGATATATTCCAAAAGGCAAAAAAAAAAAAAAAAAAAAAAAAAACGCGTGTGTAAAAAGTATTTATACTAAGCACAAATGTTCTTTAAGAACACTTTTAATAAAGTATAAAAATATTACGAAATAAAAAAATAACAATTGGCAGCTGATTCTCCTCTTCACTCCATGTGCATTTTTGCCTTCTCTCTTCCCCACAATTTGTATCCTTGAGCTGCTAACTGTTTTTCTCCTTAGTATAAACCATGTAATGTAAGGTATAAATAAAGACACCAGTTTATTTCAAGGACTGTGATACTGTGGCTTCATTTTTCTTAAAGAAAAAACTGATTTTTGTTTATTTTTATTTTCATTTCTTTCCCTTTAAGTTCTTTGCAATAGGAAATTACATTTAAAGTGATCACACCATCCATGACTAACATTATAAACTTCATTTGCAATTTTTGCTCATTTGTAAACTTGGTGCTTTGTCCATAACGATCCTCATACTAATGGGCATATGTTGTTGATTTATATCCTCAATCCATATGGCTATTCTTTCTATAACATTTTCTTGTTACTTTGGTGGCACCCACTGAAGTAACATTTTGTGCAACATTTCTAAATACTGCTGATTTTTTTTTTTTTAACTTTTTTACAAGCAGGCCTACTGAGGTTGGCAGCATTCATAAATCTCATGCAATGCCAACCGGCTTCAAATAATGTTTAATTTTTGCTCAGTATCATGTTTTTAGCCTTTTTGTTTTCTAACACAAAAAGTCAGTTGCTGTTGCAGACCACTTAGATGTCATAAGATGTTAAGCAAGGCATAGATTTCCACTTACATACAAACTTCATTAGAAAATTTATAACTGCAAGAAGTGTATTAGCATTAGTAGAGGCATATGATGCAAGAAAGCAAGCTTATGCAGCATCAGCAAAAAAAAACCACTCCCATTTCACCCCTCCATTCGTTTAAAATACTTGTCCAGCTGAGCCTTAAATTTATTTTGGCTATCAACTTCCACAACAAGGGATGGAAGTCTGTTCCACCAACCAACTACCCACTGGCTAAAGGCAAATTTCCGCACATCTATCTTTCCTCAATTTGAATTTATGCCCTCTCACGTGGTTATTCTGAGCAAGAGGAAGAATCCCATCGGCATTGAGCATGCTCAAACCATTCAAGGCTTTATACACCTCTATCAGATCACCTCACAGGTGCCTGGTCTCCAGACACTAATTTGCAAAACTTAAGCCTTTATTCATAAGAGCAACCCTTTGTTCCATTCACTAATGGAGATGTGCAAATGTATCCCCAATTCACAAAGGAGGTTCGAAGGGTGACACGAATAATTACAGACCAGTTAGTTTAACTTCTGTTCCGGGTAAAATAATGGAGTCACTGGTTAAAGATGCATTGCAGGATCATCTAGACAAGACTGCAGCAATAATTCAGACACAGCATGGGTTTGTTAAGGGAAAGTCTTGTCTGACAAATTTGATTGGTTATTATGATGTGGTCACAAAGGAACTGGATGCAAAAAATAATTTTGATATCATATACTTGGATTTCAGGAAAGCTTTTGACACTGTTGCGCATGGAAGACTACTGTACAAATTGGAGCAGAATGGTATTAAGGGTAAGTTGCTACAATGGATAAAAGGATGGTTAAGTGGGAGAAGACAGAGGGTGGTAATCAATGGGTGCTGCTCTTCGTGGACTAATGTTATTAGTGGAGTCCCACAGGGTTCGGTGTTGGGTCCACTGTTGTTTTGTATATTTATCAATGATATTGATGAAGGTATATCAGGCTTAATGTCGAAGTTTGCAGATGACACGAAGGTTGGCAGGGTTGTTAATGACAGTAATGGCAGTGTGCTACTGCAACAGGATCTAGATAATTTGGGCAGATGGGCTAAGAAGTGGCAACTGAAGTTTAACCTTGACAAATGCAAAGTACTGCATATGGGTAGAAGTAACCCCAGAGAAACGTACCAACTGTGTGGTACTACACTTAAGGTGGTAGAAAATGAAAAAGACCTGGGAGTAATTGTGCAGTCAGATATGAAGTTTTCTGAGCAATGTAGACAGGCTGCTAGGGCAGGTCATGGGGTTTTGTCAATGTATATAGGAATTTTGCTAGCAGGGAAAAGGAGGTGATTGTCCCTCTGTATAAGGCAATGGTCAGGCCACGCCTTGAGTACTGCGTACAGGTCTGGAGGCCTCATTTTAGGAAGGATGTAGATTTGCTTGAGCGTGTACAGAGAAGAGCAACACGATTGGTGAGGGGAATGAAGGGATCCTCTTACCAAGAGAGGCTTAAGTTCTGCAAATTGCAGTGGCTGGAGACTAGGCACCTGCGCGGTGATCTGATTGAGGTCTATAAGGCCTTGAATGGGTTGAGCACGCTGAATTCTGATGGGATCCTCCCACTTGTTCAGAATACGAACCTATGGGGACATAAGTTCAAATTAAGAAAGGATAGATGTAGAATAGATGTGCGGAAATTTGCCTTTAGCCAGCGGGTGGTTAATTGCTGGAACAAACTTCCATCTGTCGTTGTGGAAGTTGATAGGTTAAATAAATTTAAGGAGGAACTGGACAGGCAATTGGAGGGTATGGTGTGATTTTTTTTTTTTGGCTGTTGCTGCATAAGCTCCTACACTTGCTTTCTTGCATCAGGTGCCACTACTACTACTACTACTACTAATCTTGTTGCCCTTCTCTGTACTCGTTCCAGCAGCTCTACATCCTTCTTGAAATGAGGCCTCCAGACCAGTATACAGTACTCAAGGTGTGGCCTGACCATTGCCTTATACAAAGGAATAATCACCTCCTTATTCCTATTAAAACATCTGAAGATATTTTTAGATTTTTAAAAATATTCTTGAAAATATTTATAATTGAAGGTAACATTATGGTCCCAATTAAATTTACAAAAAATTTGAGATGTTCTCAGTAAACACAAAGTAAACAATATGAGCTATTGTGGATGGTGTGCATAGACAAACAGTGATGAATTAATGCAATGAGGCTTTCTTGTACATATATCTTTGTTCACTTCTAGGTGTCACATTCTCATCGCACCTTGCTCCCCTCCCTTCCCTAAACCAAACTGTCCTCCATCCTTCCATTCAATATTAAAAGGATGGAGGAAATCTTAGTATTATCTTTGCTACATGCAGAACCAAACCAGCTTATAGTTCTAAAATATTTATATTTTACTACAGCTTTTCTTTTCTACTTGTATCATTATTATAGTCTTAAATTCTTTTGGCCTTGTTCATACATTAATCTACATAATTCTGTTTAAGCCCACTTTCCAGTAATTTTATAAACTCCTGGAATTCCATCAATACCCATTGCCTTATTCTCTTTAATGCTGCATTTACCTCTTGTTCCATTATGACTGGACCCAAGCTGTCTCGATTCATTATTCTTATATTATCAAAACCATTGTCTTCCTGCTGCTCAAAAGGCCCATATAACTGCCTTTTATATATTCCAACCATCTCCTCTGGTTTTCTTAGTACCTTTCTATTCTTTCCTCTATAACACTCTGAGCTCTTCCCTTTTGCTCCATGCTTGTATTCCTCAAAATAAATTTCATCTTCGCAACCTTTCTAACTTCTAATTCATTACAAAACTCATCCCTCTAATCTTATTTATAACTTGTCCATGTCATTGTGAATCTTTCTATGCCTACTCCTGCCACCTTTGGTATTAGTATTTTTCCATTTCCACTGTTTCCTTTATCATGTGCTCTACCAACCAGTGGGTTATTAGATCTTACCCTCAACTATATTCTACTTCCTCTTCAGCTATATTCTTAATATTAATAAACTACTAGGGGGCTTTGCCCCCTACTCGGCAACCCCCGGGCACGCTTTTCTACGTAATATGTACAAGTATGACGGAGTATGTCAAATCTTTTCTATGTAAAAGACACACCTGTTGAAACACACTGATCAATATCTAACCTAATATATAAAAGAAAATAGAAATTATAAGAAAAAACTATAAAAGGTAAAATTGTGTGAATGAAACTTATTAATTGCATGTTCTATCTTAGCCTCTTCACTGGACAGACTGATGGCTATGCAGGTGCTCATGGTTATCCAAGCTGACAAACATGCTGTAGCTTTTCCTAGCTGGCATGGTGTGGGATGCTGACACTGGCCATTAGGATAACCCCAAGGCCAGAGCTGCAAAAAACACAGTCTCTTTCCCTATGTTCTTTTATTCCTACCACCTGGGGTGGTTGAATCTCTTTCCCCCACCCTGGGTGGCCCCTACGCACTTCTGCATGGTGGCTCACTCCACCACCGACTTTCAACTCCAAACCTCTGAACCAGGATAGGCATCCCATACTATCTCCCCTTTCAAATCAGGCAAGTGCCTCAACTATTACCCCCCCTCTGTTCTCTGCTCCTTTCATCCCACCCTCTTCCTATCTCGAGACCCATTATCTCCTTTCCAATAAAAAAAATTTTTTTTTGAGCTCTCCTTGGATGCCTAGGCTACACCAGGGTTCACCCCGCCAGAGCATTAGTGGCTTTCTACAGGTTCCCCAAGGCTAAGTGGCCAGAGGAACAACCACAACTCACACTAATACTTCACAAAACAACACCCTGGCCTTATGCAGAGTATTGTACACTGAGTAAAAACGTGGAAGTGCTGCCAAACAAAAAATACTGTCACTATGATCGATATCTAATCAGGAAATGACCTAGGCAATTATTTACCTGTGCATTTGTAGCGTGCAGCATTCTCAAGGTTGAATAAATATCACTACATAATTATTTACCTGCATTTACATAGGTCACTTATGAAAAGGCCTTTTGCTTTGGGTTTCATAATACATGAGGAATATTGGTGCATCCCAAAGAGCAGGACTAAAATATTGTATTTACAAATATACAATATTCATTAATATACAAAAAAACATTACAATGGAACATCAAACGTTAGACAGGGAAGCACGTGCATAAAGTTGGTTGACGTTATGGATGCAGCTGTCAATAATTAATTGCATTTGTAGTGATGTATTTGCCTCGCCCTCTTCCTCCCCATTGACTTGAATAAAGAAATATTACGCCTTATAGAGAAACATATTACGCCTTATAGAGAAATGCTATAAGGCGTAATATGTTTCAGATTGGCAATACACTATAAAAATAGCACTGAAATCGCCATAATTTATCCAAAATAAACATAAACTACACAAGTAGTATGAATGGCATTGATTTAATTGTATCTCATATTGTAACAATTCCTTCATGACGAGTTAAGTCGATGCCATTCATAGAACTTTTGTAGTTTATTTCGGATAAATTATGGTGATTCACTGTTATTTCTTATAGCTATATTCTTAATACTACCTCTTAAACTTATCCATCAGATCATCTCTGTGTGAAATTAACCTTTCAATTTCTCCAATTCCTCTTTTAATTTCTTTCCCTATTAATATTCTTCTTATTCTCTTCATTCCATCTTTCTTTGTCCCTCTTATTCCTTTAATTTAACCCATATCCATTATTATGATCAGAATATATGTCTGGTCCTGGGTATGAGTGCAGGTTTTTTACACTGTTTTCATATCAAGAGATAGTCTCTTGAAATCTACTACTGCCTAAAATGAATATAGATGAAAATTAAATGGAAGGGCATCCAGCTGAATTCCAGTTTCAATTAGCATTAGTAGAGGCATATGACACAAGAAAGCAAGCATAATTATACAGCATCAGCCAAAAAAAAAAAAAAAAAAACTCCCATTTCATCCATCCATAAGTTTGCCCAGTTCTTCCTTGAATCTATTTAAGCTATCAACCAACACAACGACAGATGGAAGTTTGTTCCAGCAATCAACTACCCACAGACTAAATGCAAATTTTTGCACATCTATTCTACAACTGTCTTTCCTAAATTTGAATTTATGACCCCTAAGGTGTGAACAAGAAGAATCCTATCAGCACCGAACTTGCTAAAACCATTTAAGGGCTTATACACTACAATCAGATCACCTCGCAGGTGTCTAATGTCCAGATGCTGCAATTTGCAAAACCTAAGCCTTTCTTGGTAAGAGGACTCCCTTTGTTACCCTTCTCTGCTAGCAACTCTACATCCTTACTAAAATGAGGCCTCCAGACCTGTACAAAGTATTCAAGGCATGGCCTGACCATTGCCTTATACAAAGGGATAATCACATCCTTATCACTAGCAAAATTCCAGTATATAGTTGACAAGACCCCATGACCTGCTCAGGCACATGTCTGCTCTGCTTAAAAAACTTCATAGCTGACTGCACAATTACCCCCAGGTCTTTTTCATTCTCTACCACTGTGAGTGTAGTACCACACAGGTATGTTTCTCTGGAGTTACTGTTACCCATATGCAGTACTTTGCATTTGTCAATGTTTAAACTTCAGTTGTCACTTCTCAGTTCATCTGTCCAAATTTTCTAGATCCTGTTGCAATTACATGCTGTCATTAACAACCCTGCCAACTTGGATATTAAGCTTGATATACCTTCATCAATATCATTTATAAATATATAAAACAACAATGGGTCCAACTCTGAGAGACTTCCACTAATAACATTAGTCCATGAAGAGCAGTGTCCATTGATTACCATTCTATCTTCTCCCACCCAACAATCCTATGATCCACTGTAGCAACTTGCCCTTAATACCATGCCACTTCAATTTGTACAGTAGTCTTCCATGCACAACAGTATCATTGTTGTTCTAGGGATTTATCAGGTGCAGGGACAACTATGGCCACAGAGCACCAGCAATAGCATCCTGATATCAAAATTATTTTTTGCATTCAGTTCCTTTGTAACGTCTTAGAATACAATCGAATGTCAGACAAGACTTTCCCTTAACAAACCCATGCTGTGTCTGAATTTTCACTGCAGTCTTGTCTAGATGTTCCTGCGATGCTTCTTTAACATTTCAGCAAGTCTTTAACCAGTGACTCCATTATTTTCCCCAGAACAGAAGTTAAACTAACAATTCATTTAAATAAATGTAGATGAACTGAATGGTAAGGCATTTTCTCTTAGCAGATAATTGGTAAGTTGGGGAAGAGAACACTAAAGCATCATAAAACTTGTTTATGCCTATGTTAACATTGTGTATATTAAGAACGTTAAAAGAATTACAAAACTATTACCATGTATTAGAAAGATTATTAAGTAATCATGCAAAAATATGTAACTACAGAAAGAACATTTGCTACATATTCTTAATAATGATTAATAACACTACTTGACAAAATTTTTTTTTTTGTCATACCTCTGGAACAGAATTTGGTTATTCTGAACAAACTTAATGTCCTGATTACGAAAATATCAATCTTTTATTTCTATCACGTCTACATCAAAAGATGTACGCATTTTTTAAATTCCTTGTTTTTATACAATATCAGCATACATGGTTGAAATTATTACACACAATATATGTTATTAGACATGTTTCCCAGTCTGATTTCCTTTTATACTCCAGATTGCTTTCCTGTTTAGGGAACCAATAGTAATCTCCCATCACGGCAGAGTCCCAGTGACCTTGGTATCATTTTTCCATTGCAGATACGTCCTGGTGGAAGCACTCTCCTTGTTTATCACTGACATCTGCTAAGCTTTCAGGAAAGAAAAAAGAAATCCAGATGAGAATGAAGGAAATGCATTTTCAATGACATTCGGCACCCCACGTTCTTGTAACATTTCAGCAAGTTTATCACCAGTTGCTCATAGTTCTCTTTCCGAGGAATCTGTGTTGAACTGGCTCCATGCAGCCAGTTCAACATCATTCAGGTTTCTTTGAAATTCTCATCTTTTCGGAGCTTTCTTATTTGAGGACCTATGAAAATTCCTTCCTTCAGCTTTGCATGAGATAAATTTGGAAACATTTTCAGTAAATATGCAAATCCTCTGCTTTCTTTATCCAGTGCCTTAGTGAAATTCTTAATCAGTCCAAGCTTGATGTGTAAAGGGGGAAGAAAAACCTTTTGTGGATCCACCAATGGAACATACTTTACATTGCTTTTGCCAGGAATATATTCATCTCTCTCTCGTCCCAGTGTTGTATGACGTAGTGTTTGGCTGTTGCATGACTCCACAAACACAGGAACAACAGTATTTAGTGAAACCACCTTGCAATGCAACACGCAGTCCAATCACCTTGAGATCACCACAAATATTCCGACCATAGTCATTGTAATGTATAGCAGCAAGAATCTGAGACTTACTATTGTAAGTTTCTTTCAGGCCAACAGCATGAACAAGAGGAAAAGGTAAAGAATTACAAATGGTAAAGTATTTCCATTATGAAGCAATACTGCTTTCAAACTTAGCTTTGATGCACTAATGAACAAACACCATTCAGAGGTATTGTGATCAACGTTCAGTTCGTGCATAAGACCAACAATGTCTTTGAAGACACACATGTTGTTTTCCATTGCAAAATATCTTGAAACTCTTCATTTCGCTTATGGTATATTGTAATGCTTGTACCTTTGGCGAGTAAGTTCCACTGTTGTAGTCTGAATCTAAGTAATTCAGCCTTCTCTTTGGGTAAGCCAAAGTCTCTGAATTCTTCTTGTTCAATGTAGTGTGGGGGCCTTTTCTTTTTCGCTCGTAGTCCAAATTATGTGAAGTACATGGTTCCGCGACATCTGGTAAAACTATTTCTTCTGTACCTTCATCACTACTTCCAGTACCCCAAGATTTTGGTGGCACAGGTACTGGCAGTTCTTTACCATGTGGCACTGGCCTAATTGCTGATGGGATATTTGATGCAGTGTTTGCACTTTTTGGAAATACCTTTTATTTTTGTCATTCAGAAATAGCACTCTTCGAAATGATTCTTGGACTTGCACCACACCATAGGGAGGGCAAAAGGTAATGCTCTCGGCTTGCCATATAACCACAGCCTTAAGTTCGTTGTACAAGTAATACAATAGATACATGGAGTCCAATTTTTTTTCTTGGTCACCGATCTTGCAGCCGAAGTATAATGAATATGCAAATTTTGTGACATTGTATATTTTCTTCCTCTGAGTTTTTGGGGTTAAGTGTCCACAAACATAGCAGAAGTTGTCTGGGTGACTGACACAAGTTCTGTGCTTTGTCTTCTCCATTTTAACAATGCATTAACCTAAAAACAGTAAAGGCAACTGGTAAATTTGAACAGAAGGTAAATTCTTGTAGAGTAGTTTATCATACACTATATATTGAACAGTTGAATGGTGTAATAACATTCATAAAAATACTGACTTGTCTGGAAAAGTGCATCAAAATCAAAATACACTATATTGCAAGAACAGTAATGACGTACTTGCTGAACTTAGCCCAATAACCAAAACAAACAAAAGTTAATAAGTTTAAAAATTGTATTTCAAACAGTAATGATATCTTTGTAGAGAATCCAGTTATCTATCTATATCTTAAAACTGAGTCTGATAGCAAATTTTTATGATTGATTTTAAATTCTATACATAAAACTTGACCAGAAACAACCATTGATTTGCTGGAGGTAAAAATCATGTTGGGTAGTGTACTTAGTGCATGAATTTTAGATTAGATGCGCCAATAGTTAAAAAAGCATATTTTTCATTATGCACTATCAGTTAAGTATTCATTAACACGACAGCTGTATTAAACAGGCTATCTGTCAGTTTTCACGCTTTTTTAGTAGAAATGTTTATGAATCTTTTCAGTTAGCAAGCCTTGCGATTAACTAAGCATCCATTTTTTTTTCTTTTCTAAATTTATCGGGGGTCAACGGTACGATCCATAAGCATAGACATTTATATAGAATGAGTGAACCTGTATATATTCTTCCATTAAATTGTTACATCTTAATATCATAATGTACACGAGTTATTGCTTATATTCCATTATGTAATCAAAGGCATGCCCGTTCCGAAAATATGAAGAAAACTAACTTGTTTTGGCGAAACCCAACACTTATAAACTTTGTTCAGAATATTTGCCTATCATACAAATGATACGGAACTTGTAATCAAATGGCCTTAGATTGAACACCATATTCACTCTGATCTAACTTACTTTTGTCGATTTTGAATCAAAAACTGCAAGTCACGCATTAATATAATCAACAGAATTACCAGTAAAACAAACCTGTTATATTGTGTAAGTTGTTTCACCTTTGTGAAACTTTCAATTCCTATAAAACTTGTAGGGAATGAAAGTACTTCAGAATGATGTTATTTTTCTGACGTTCAGAGAGGACGTGGATTAAATTTGTAGTCTTACGTTTTATTCACAATCACTTTTTTTATTATTATTGAATCAGCTATCTCCAATTCCAAAGAAACCAATTTACGATAACTTGAATATATAATATTGGATTGTTGCCATGCAATCAAATCCAGAAAACTAGTTGGCTATAAACACACAGAAAAATAACTTTTAATCATGACAGGTGTCACAACTAAAAAAAAAAACAACTAAGGTGTAATAAACAGTTAACGTTAAATAGAAGTGGTCTAAAACGCGAAATATATAATTTTGAAGACTGCAGTAGTAAACAATGGGTTAAGCCAACTGACCTTTAGCCAATGCTACAGTTGATTCTTTTGTGTCAATTGTGTACAATATTCCTTCATATCGAATTTCTGATTTCGATATTAAGCTTATTTTGCTTCCTAAATAAGGAATCTCGCTACTCATCATGAAATATCTCTAAAATCCCAAATATACTGAAGGATGCGACAGATTCGTAAATACTAAACCAAAACTTTCGCAAACTGACATGAAAGGGCGTTTGTCTACCCGTAGCCCACAGAATAACAACAAGCGTCGAAAGATGGCGCTGTCATTTTCTCCGAAACAGTGTTCACGTCCTAATTTCCGAATAACTACTTCTTATTGGTCGTAGCCGACTGATCGTAAATTATCCACCATATGCTTTGCGGAGTGAAGCCAAGTTCGTTGGAAGACTGTATTTAATGTTCAATTCTGTGATATGTGTATTATTTTACTTTTAAAGTCAAGATCGACTATTGCCTTTCTCGTGATGTCCACTCTGCAGATTTCGGACTCTTTTCAAGGTATAAAAAAATATTAAGTAATATGCGTTTACAGGATTCAAATAACTTTTCTTCGCACTTTTTATTGAAATGCAAAAAAAATAACGACTTTTTAATTTTTTTCGTTCACAGCGAGCTGCTCTCTAATTTGTTCGTTTAGCGAGCAGATTCACACTTTCCCAACAGCTAGGGTGAGACGTGTACTGCTTCTCGTAACATTGTTTATGAACTGTGTTAAAAGATTTTCTCGTCTATTTACCCATGATGCATCTGCGCTGGGAACGCATGCGTGTTTTACTTTTCAGTTGTAAAGTGCAAAATGGCGTCGGCAAAATCGTTGGAGGATATGTTATCTTCGGAAGTCGACGAATCTGCAGTGACTGCTTTGGTTGGATCTCTAGAATCGCAGTTATCATCGGCAAGTATTCATATTTCAAATCAAGAAATTGCATCTAGTTCCATAAATAGTAATCATGTAAATAGTTCCTCAGCTGTGGAGAGAAACTTACGTTTGTCTGATAAACATGGAACAGTATTGGGAACTTTGCTGGATCAAGGAAACTCAGTTCCAAACTCAAACAAAACTTTGCCATCAAATTCACAGATAATGGGAATTAGTTCTGTTCCCGCACCTTCTCAAACTCTAGCGAATGCCGTGATGGTGACTTTAGCCGGCGCCTTACCTGCAAGTGGTTATATAAATCAAGTTAGCACGACTCAACAGGCGCTACTGAACTCTGCCGTATCAGGAAGGCATTTGAGTAACTCCGACATTAAGATTGTGTATACACCTCAGTCAACCGTAACGCACTTTGGAACAACTACAAATGCATCATCTACAAGTAGTGGTGTTATACAATCTCACAATTTTCAAAGGGGCAATATGAAGATAGCTGCTGTGCCGAATGGAAACGCGGGTGCCGTTAGTTTGAACGTAAACAGTTCCGGGCAAACAGTACCATTACCAATGATTGCAGTGACAACTGCTGGCCCAGTTATATCGAGGCCGTCAGTTACGACGATGCAACCAACAAGTGGCGCCACAATAAGTGGTATTCACAATTTAGCAAACGTTGCTGCTCAGCAGCCACACTTACTTATCCCTAATGTCGCCCAGCAACAAGCTTCACTTTCTTCACAACATCCTAGCTTGTCTTCGCATCAAACTACCATTTTGAATACAGTGAATGCCAAGCAAGTACTTTCTTCAAGAATGATTGTCAGAGACCAGTTAGAACAGAAACAGCAATTAGATAAGATAGGACTTAAATCACAAGTCGTAATTAAAGATGGACCAACACCTCCATTAGTACATTCTGACAGTAGTGATGCATCACATTCACCATCTCCAGTTAATCCTAGTGTTGTTCAAGTGTCTAATGCCCAAGCAACTGTGATCTCAGTAACAAAACCTACTCAATCTGTGCAACAGCAGCCTGGACAGCCTTTAAATGTTGTAACCCAAGTTGTCACAAATCCTAGTATAATTCCTGGGGTACAGTTGTATGGGGTGCCTGCTAGAACAGGTACTCCAGGAATTGCTACACCAAAAACCCTGGCTCCAAGGGTTGTGTTTAGCAACCAGCTTCGAATAGGACCACAGATGATTGCTACAAGACCAGGTGCACCAGCTGTCCAAATTCCAGCAGGGCAGGTTGTATATATATTTATATTTTTTATTATCTTTTAATAATTGTGTTATTATTATTAAATTCAATACCAGATTAATGTAGTTATTTTGTATAATTATGAATTTATATTCATAAATTTTCTTTATGAATATTTTATAACAGTATATAAATAAAAATCATAAAGACTTGTTAAATGTATATAAGTATTTAATTTAACAATGTGTATAAAGGGTTGCTTTCATATTGCTACTATCCACATCTGAATGTTTTCTGGTTGCATGTTTTACACATTTATTAAAGTGTTTTTTCAAGTTAATGATTGATAGTGAACGTGGAGAACTCTTAGTGAGCTTTTTTTTTTTTTACTGTTACTACTACAGCAGAATTACATTATTATCTTTAATAATAATGTAATTCTGTTTATATCAGGCTTCTAATAATGATCACATTTATTATATTAGTGTTGGAGGGAAAATGTTTAATAAGATTGCATATCTAAATGAAGAGTAGTAGAATAGCCGCAGAAATATAACTTTATGTAATTCATAATTTTTAGGATAAATTTGATTTCAGAGTTGTCTGAAATAAAACATGGTTTATTCATATTTCCAATTTTAACTGTACATAATCACTTTTATTGTTTATATAATTGTTAATACATTCTTGTGTGTGTATACTGATGTTTATTTAGGCCTTATCAGTAGAGATTCAAGTTTTCTTAATAACTGGTGATGTTCCTTATATTTCAGTCAATTACATATTAAATCAGAAAAATCATATTCTTTATAATTTTGTATACTTGCTTATTGCAAATATGTGTTTAAAGACAAAAAAAATATCGTAAATTTGAAATGTACAAATCACATGCTGACACCAAAAACCCAACAAACAAGGAGTACTTTTAAAACATATTCAAAATGATTGTTTCATTGGTTTACCTCATTTCATAAGGATCAAGTGTAATTTTTCTGTTTTGGAAAAAAATATCAGTCCAAACACTGGTTTAATGCACTCCATTTGGAAGATCATTGTTAAAATTGCTCCAAATTAGTTTCTAAAAGGTGGCAGATATGTAACTACAGTGATATAAAGTATTTATTAGAGAAATTAGCCAAAACAGATGTGTTGGTGGAGGAATCTGTCTTCCTTTTATAATCATTATATCTGAACATGCTTCCGATACTCACGTGTTGCTGAGTCATACATTATTAGTATTTTCAAGGTCACAGTAATTCTACCGAGTCAGCCATTTGGATGTTTCCAGGAAAAGAACTACAGCAGTGCCACCTGCTTGTTCAGTGGTGACTAGAAATTCGGCATAAATTGCGTAAAATTATTAAATTGTGACATCACGAGGAAGCTTCATCACTGAATAGGAGCTACTCCATTTATATGGCTGCGGCAGGTTTAGAAGATCGGCAGCTTAAATCCCAAGTCCGGATAAATGGTGAGGGTTTACGTCAGAAAGGGCATCCGGTCGTAAAACTATGCCAAAACCAATAGATGTGTTCCGGTTAATAAGTTAATCCAACTAGAGGAGAAGAAGACGAAGTAAAGTGTGAATTAGTAGTAGTAGTAGTGGCATGTGATGCAAGAAAGCAAATGTATGAGCTTATGCAGCATCAGCCAAAAAAAAAAAATCACACCATTCCCTCCAAATGCCTGTCCAGTTCCTCCTTAAATTTATTCAACCTATCAACTTCCACAACGACAGATGGAAGTTTGTTCCAGCAATTAACCACCCGCTGGCTAAAGGAAAATTTCTGCACATCTATTCTACATCTGTCTTTTCTTAATTTGAATTTATACCCCCTTAGATTCGTAATCTGAACGAGTGGAAGGATTCCATCAGAATTCAGCGTGCTCAACCCATTCAAGGCCTTATATACCTCAATCAGATCACCGCGCAGGTGCCTAGTCTCCAGCCACTGCAATTTGCAGAACTTAAGCCTCTCTTGGTAAGAGGATCCCTTCATTCCCCTCACCAATCTTGTTGCCCTTCTCTGTACACGCTCAAGTAAATCTACATCCTTCCTAAAATGAGGCCTCCAGACCTGTACGCAGTACTCAAGCCGTGGCCTGACCATTGCCTTATACAGAGGGATAATCACCTCCTTTTTCCTGCTAGCAAAATTCCTATATATCATTGACAAAACCCCATGACCTGCCCTGGCAGCCTGTCTGCATTGCTCAGAAAACTTCATATCTGCCTGCACAATTACTCCCAGGTCTTTTTCATTTTCTACCACCTTAAGTGTAGTACCACACAGTTGGTACGTTTCTCTGGGGTTACTTCTACCCATATGTAGTACTTTGCATTTGTCAAGGTTAAACTTCAGTTGCCACTTCTTAGCCCATCTGCCCAAATTATCTAGATCCTGTTGCAGTAGCACACTGTCATTACTGTCATTAACAACCCTGCCAACCTTTGTATCATCTGCAAACTTCGACATTAAGCCTGATATACCTTCATCAATATCATTGATAAATATACAAAACAACAGTGGACCAAACACCGAACCCTGTGGGACTCCACTAATAACATTAGTCCAAGAAGAGCAGCACCCATTGATTACCACCCTCTGTCTTCTAGCACTTAACCATCCTTTTATGCATTGTAACAACTTACCCTTAATACCATTCTGCTCCAATTTGTACAATAGTTTTCCATGCGCAACAGTGTCAAAAGCTTTCCTGAAATCCAAATATTTCCTGAATTGGGAACATTGAATGCCGACCCCATTTCATTAACGTGGGCAAAGACGAAGAAGAAGATATTTGAACATGCTTCCCTATTCTTCATTTATAGTACTGAAGAAAAAACTGCACAGTAATTGGATTTGAGCTCATAAAAATGAGATATAATATGACCTTGAATCAACTATTACTAATTATCATGTAAAACTTGTGCCAAAGTGCTCTTTCGACCATAACTTATTGCAAATTTCATTTTTTCTATATAAACATCATGTTTACAATTGCATACCCTTCTCATTTCCCCCATTCATTCACTCCAAGTGGTTGTCTAATTCTGCCTTGAATTTATTTAAGCTGTCAACTGTCACAATGAGAGATGGAAGTTGGTTGCAGTAATCAACCATCCACTGGCTAACGGCAAATTTCTGCACAACTGTTCTGCAAATGTCTTTCCACAATTTGAATTTGTCTGCTCAGGCGAGTAATCTGGGCAAGAGGAAGAATCCAATCAACATTCAGTTTGCTAAAACCATTGAAGGCCTTATACACCTCAATCAGATCACCTTGCAGGTGCCTGTCTCCAGACACTGCAATTTTCAAAACTTTAGCCTTTCTTCTTAAGAGCAACCCTTTGTTCCCCTCACCAATCTCGTTGTCCTTCTCTGTACCCATTGCAGCATCCCTACATCCTAAAATGAGGCCTCCAGACCTGGCAGTACTCAATGTGTTGCCTGACCATTGCCTTATAAAAAGGGATAATCACCTCCTTATCTCCAGCAGTGTGTAGCACACGCTTCTTGATTAGACCGGGGTTCGAGCCCGTGACCACCAAATACGGAGGATGAGGATTGTCAAAAATTGACCATCGCATATCCCCGGAGCAATATCGTCTTAGTTGCTAATGCTCCTAAAAACCAAAGAAGAACCTCCTTATCTCTGCTACAAAGTTCCTGGATATCTGACAAGACCCCATGAGTTTCTCTGGCAGCCTGTCTGCACTGCCCTGAAAACCTCATATCTGATGGCACAATCACCCATTCTTTTTCATTCTCCACTACCCAGAGTGTAGTACTGCACAGTTGGTACATGACTCTGGAGTTACTGCTACCCCATATGCAGTACTTTTCATTTGTGAATGTTAAATTTCATTCCAGCTCTCAGCCCATCTGCCTAAATTTTCTAGATCTGGCTGCAATGTCATTAACAACCCTGCCAACCTATATATAATCTGCAAACTTGGACATTAAGCCTGTTATACCTTCATCAGTATCACAGATAAAATAGAAAGCAACAATGGCCCCCAACACCGACCCCTGGGTGACACTACTAATAACATTAGTCCACAGCGACTGGTGTCCATTATTTACCACGGTCTTTTCCTGCCCAACTATCCTTTTATCCATTACTGCTACTTTCCCTTAACGTCATACTGCTCAATTTGTACAACAGTATCAAAGCTTTCCTGAAATCCAAGTATATGTTATCAAAATTATTTTTTTAATCCAGTTCCTTTGTGACCACATCATAGTATTCAATCAAATTGGTGAGGCAAGATTTCCCTTAACAAACCCATGCTGTGTCTGAACTGTAGCAGCAGTCTTGTCTAGATGATCCTGCATTACGTCTTTAACCAGTGACTCCATTACTTTCCCCGGAACAGAAGTTAAACTAACATGTCAGTAATTACTCGTGTGACCCTTTGATTCACCTTTGTGAATTGGGGATAAATTTGCACTTCCCCGGTCATTGGGGACCTCCCCTGAATGTAACCAGGGATGTTCTTATAATTATGACTAACGATTTGCTTACTTCCTTTGCTGCCTCCCTTAATATAACTGGATATGTTTAACTTCAATTTCTCCTCCACTGCCTTCTAAATTATTATAAAGTCATTTAGCTCCTCATTGGAGTTAGAGAACCCTCTGGCCTACAGAATGAATTTTAGTTGAAGAATTAGTAGTAATGAAGGCATGTGATGCAAGCACTTGAGCTTATGTAGCATCAGCCAAAAAAAAAAAAATTTCATACATCCATCCCCTCTAAAAGTTTGTCCAGTTCCTCCTTCAATTTATTTAGGTTATCAGCTTCCACAACAACAGATCCACCAATTAGCCACCAGCTGGCTAAAGGCAAATTTCTGCACATCTATTCTACAACTGTCTTTCCCCAGTTTGAACTTATGCCCACTCAGGTTCATAATCTGAGCAAGCAGAAGTATCCCATCAGAATTCAGCATGCTCAAGCGCCTTATACACCTCAATCAGATCATCTCATAGGTGCCTAGTCTCCAGCCGCTGCAATTTGCAGAACTTAAACCTTTGTTGGTAAGAGGACCCCCTTCGTTCCCCTCACCAATCTTGTTGCCCCTTCTCTGTACTCACTCAAGCAACTCTACTCCTTCCTAAAATGCCTCCACACCTGTATACAGTACTCAAGATGGGGCCTGATCATTGCCTTATCACCTCCTTTTCTCTGCTAGAAAAATTCCTATATATCATTGACAATACCCCATGACCTGCTCTGGCAGCCTTTCTGCATTTCTCACAAAACTTCATATCTGACTGCACAATCACTCCCAGATCTTTTTCATTTTCTACCACCCTAAGTGTAATACCACACAGTTGGTACATCTCTCTGGGAATTACAAAGAAAGAGTCTAAAATACAGCTGGAACTGATATTCAGGTGTTACTTGAGTCAAGTGTACCAAATCTTGTTTGCATTCATTCTAGAACAAACAAATCCTCTGCTTGCATCTTCAAAATGGTAGGACTGTTAGTGACATTGATATACTCCAATGTGAAATATGGCTCCTAGTATACCCATGGTGACCACCTGGGTGGTCACCTTGGGTGTACTAGGTGCCATAGTCGATGTGTGGCATCCACACCATGTAAAGGAATGCTGTCCTTCTGTGTGACCATGCAATATAGGTGGTAGATAACCTTCATCAAGATCCATGCACTTCCTCATTCATTTCACAAATATACACTAAGTTGCAGTCTCAATGATGTCAATTTCCTCTTGCAGTCTGTCAAGCTGCACTTACTTTTTATGATGGAATCCCAATTATCTGTTGATTCAAAGACTGTTCATCTCAGTTGTCCTAATTATTAACTATACGATGTCTTTTGCTACAGAGGTGGTTCTTGTGCATATGTCCGCTGTGGCGTTCCCTGTCAGAGCCTTAGTAATTTGAAATCTCCTCTTTTCAATCTTCTCTGGCATAATATTGTCAAATTCATCTGTTATCTGTATTGTTCTCCCAACTCCACTAATCACTTGAGGCTCTTTGACTTTGTTTCTATGAAACTTGACTTTCTGCAGTCCATCTTTCCCTATCAGTGAGGTAATTTTCGCTTTTCCTTGGTGATTTTAATGTCCGCAACTCCAGCTGGCTTCTGTTTTCTAGTTGCAAAGACCCAGCTGATCGAGATGCTGGAGCTTTTGCAATTACTAATGTCCATGCACCAATTATTCGTTTATCTACCACAATGCCTGACAATTTGAACTACACTGCCAACACTCGATTAATCTCCCCCCCCCCCACCCCAATCAACACTTCAAATTGCATGTTTGGCATTAGTGGCCCTCTAGGCTCTTAAGATCACAACTTGTTGATGGTTCTTGTCCAATGGAGCCTTTTATCTGAGCCGTTATTGTGGCTGTTCTCAGCCTCATGTTGTTTGACATGACAAGAATTCTGAACTTACTCTTTTCCTGTGTCACTTTTTGCACTTTGATTCCACTGATGTTTTTTCCTTCTGCTTGGAAATTTGCTCATATCCAGCCAGTTCCTAAAAAGGGTAAAAATCCCTACAATCCAATTATTGTCCCTTCCACTTAGTTCTATTTTTTCTAATTATGGCAATTAATGGAGAAATTCATTAATTGCCAACTCCCAAACTATCTATAAATGTAATCAATGATCATCAATTGGATTCCTTCAGTGGAGATATACTGGCTTATGTTCCCCATCTATGGACAAATTCAGTGAAAAAGGTTAGTTGACCTTGACATTTCAATGGTTTCTGATTGTGGTTGGTGTGAAGGTCTTCTAAATATGCTTCAATCTTATGGTTTGTCAACTGACGGCTCACTGTGGGTGATGGTAGACAGCTCTGTCTTTTAACTTCTCCACTAATGCTGCTGATACCCAAGGTTCAGTTCCTTCTCCCACAATTTTTCTCTTATATATGGGAAATTGTGGGAGCGAAGTTGAAAAATATGTAATTAATGATATTGAAATTCCGCAAGATTATTTAATGAAAAAACTTTCGAGTCTACAAGGCCAGTAAGGCTCCTGGAGTTGATGGAATCCTAAGGGAGGCAGCAAGTGAGTGCATTGAACCATTGAGGCTAATTATGCAAGCATCACTAGACTCTGGGGAGATTCCCTTGGATTGGAAAAAGTGCCAATGTATCTCCCAAACATAAGGGTGGCTCTAAGAGTGAAATGGGAAATTATCGTCCTGTCAGTCTGACTTCAGTGTTAGAGAAAATCATGGAGGCAATGATCAAGGGTGGAATTCACGATCATTTGGATCGAATTGAAATTGTCAAGGATACTCAGATGGTTTTGTAAAGGGAAAATCATGTTTAACAAATCTGGTTCACTATTTTGAAAGGATCACTCACGAGCTGGATTTAGGGAATAATTTCGACATTGTTTATTTAGATTTCAGCAAAGATTTTGACTGAGTCCCACATGAGCGGTTTCTTTATAAGCTGGAACAGGTTGGAATCACTGGGAAAATCCTTAGATGGATAGCAAGGTGGCTTCAGGGCAGGAGGCAGAGGGTTGTGATAAATGGCTATTCCTCAGATTGGGTTGATGTAAGAAGTGGGGTTCCCCAAGGATCAGTATTAGGACCACTGTTGTTTTTAATTTTAATAAACGACATCAATGAAGGGATAGCGGGCATGATGTCTAAATTTGCAGATGATGTTAAAATTGGTAGAGTAGTTAATGATCACTGTCAAGCTGAGCTTCTTCAAAGAGACCTAGATAGACTTCAGGAATGGATAGAAAAATGGCAGCTATGCTTTAATCCAACAAAGTGTAAGGTATTACACCTGGGAAACAGTAATCCCAAAATAACTTATTCACTTGGTGGAGTTTAACTAAACCCAGTACTGGAGGAAAAGGACTTTGGTGTTACGATACGGTGAGACATGAAATTCTCTGAGCATTGTAAGCAGGTTGCAAGGAAGGCCCATGGTGTCCTATCGATGATCTATTGAACTTTTGCAAGTAGAGATAGGGACGTGATAATCCCATTATATAAGGCTTTTGTTAGACCACAATTGGAATAAATACTGTGTTCAAGTATGGAGACCGCACCGAAAGAAAGACATCAAGCTTCTTGAAAGGGTGCAAAGACGGGTAACTCGCCTGGTGAGATCGGCAAAAGGGTATCCTTATGAAGAAAGACTTCGAATATGTGGGTTGCAGAATTTGGAAACTAGACACCTTAGAGGAGATTTGATTGAAGTGTTTAAGGCTCTGAGAGGCATCAGTAAAATGAATGAGGATGAAATTTTCAAGATTATAAATGATGCTAGAACTAGGGGACATAAATTCAAGTTACGGGGGGGAAATGTTTAGACCGGATTGCAGGAAGTTTTATTTTAGCCAGCGAGTTATAAATTACTGGAATAAGTTGCCTACATGGGTGGTAGAGGCTGACCGTTTGGGGAAATTCAAAGGTCATCTGGATAGTACCTTCGGGTCAGGGAAGCGCATGGGATGATAGGTTTAATTTCCTTTTTTTTTTTATTAATTATTTTTATCTATTTATTTTACTTTTTTTTTTTTTTATCATTGTTTTATTTGGGGTTTTTTTTTTTGGCTGGTGCAGCATAAGCCATAGGCTTTCTTGCACCATGCCGCCATTACTAATATTAATGACATTCCATTGACTATAAATATCCTATCCATAGTTTTGCTGATGATAGCATGTTATATTCCACCTTCCGGAAACCTTTTCCTACACAAACACTTCAACTTCTTGAATATCCACTGCCAGTTCCTTAAATGCCAATCTCCAATAAAAATCTTTTTGATTTTGATCTATCGAAAATCATTCCTGTCGTACACCTTGCAAAAAAAAAGGATTCTTCTGTTCCTATACTTGCACTGAGATTTCTAGACATGATCATATATCTCTGTTAGAGATTACCCTAATTTCTAATCTACCTTGGCATAAGCATATCACAAATAATGCTTTTAAAAAACTGTTTTGCTTGCTGCATTACTTTTCTACTCACTTTGTACAAATCTACACGCTACCATGCAAAATTGTTTCCACACCTGTGGCAGTGACCCATACGTTCTCTCAAGCTCCTAGACTCCATTTGAATGAGAGCAGTTAGGTTAATTAATGACTCAATTCTTATAAAATTCTCTCTCTCTGTCTCTCTCCCCCCCTCCACCCATAGATGTTCTGTTTCTGTTGCATGCATTTTCTATAGATACTTCCATGGCATTGGCTTCTGTCATTCTCCCTTCCCCTCCAAACTAATCTTTACAAGTGCCTATCCAGTCAGCATTTACTGTCCAACTTCAAACCCACAGAACCTTCTGCACATATATCCTGAAAATTGCAATCTACAAATTCAAGTGCAATGTCAACAAGTGTCGTTTTCCATTTTGCTCAACTTTCAACCCTCGCAAAGTACTAAGTACTATAGGCCCTGATACCTTTCGTGTTTGGGGTTTCATAAAAAAAAAAAAAAACACGTCTTTAAAATTAATATATACCTAGGTGGTTTTAAAAAGGGTATTTTAATAAGTATCATGCATAAACAGCATACATTAATAAGTATCATGCACAGCTGAACTTATTTACACTTGTATATATTTAAAATGATTTTATTCTCCCTTCAGCATATGCTGAAAACTGAGTGAGTAAAATGCTAGGAGCATACATAGAAGTATACATGCACTTGTTTCAACCCAGCATAACCTATGTATTTGTTAGTTTTTGTATATGCTAGTATTTAAAATATTAATTTATTTTTATTTTGACTTCTTTGAGTAAGACTTGTCAAAAGAACAAATTGGAATTTAAAAAAATGTAAATAAAATCTGTCATTACTTTATTTATTATTATTATTATTATTTATTTTATTTTTTTGTTTGATGACACATCAGTAAGTATTGATGTGCCATCTAAATGTCAAATATCTAAACCTTGGTTTTCCAATAAATGTGCTAAGGCTGTTCAAGAGAACATTGTTGCATATCATAATTGGCTTGTTTCTAATTCTTCAGTTTCATTTTCTGCCTACACCAGAGCTCGCAACAATTGTAAAGCAGTTATTAATCAATCCAAACTAGATTTGAACAGGCTAAGAGTAGAAACTTGCTTCTTGCCCTAATGGTAGCCAAGCATTCTGGTCTCTTGCCAAAGCCTATTGGCTGCAACTTTTGCACTTCTCTGCTCTCACATCTGTCAAAATCTGATGGTTCTATTGTCATTCAGCCAAGAATAAAGCCGACCTGCTAGCATCCCATTTTTCTACCAACTCATGTATTAATGATCTTGGTAAAACACCTCCCAGCATGTCCCATTCAGCGCCTCTGGTGGTCTTCCTTCAAAAGGATGTCAGAAGGATTTTGACGAATCTTGATGCTAAGAAAGCTCCAGGTCCTGATGGTATTTCTCTACCTATTCTCAAAATCTGTGCACCTGAACTTACTACTGTTCTTCGTTGCCTTTTTTTCACTTTCTTATTCCAGAGGTGTTTTTCCTTCTGCTTGGAAATTTGCTCATATCCAGCTAGTTCCTAAAAAGGGTGACAAATCCCACACATGCAATTATCGTCCCATTGCAATTACTTCTACTCTTCCTAAAGTAATGGCGAAATCAATTAACCACCAACTCATAAACTATGTAAAAACCTTCCGTCTTATCAATGATCACCAGTATAGATTCCATCAGTGTCAATCCACTGGTGAAATTCTGGCTTATGTTACTCATTTATGGACAATTTCAGTGGAAAAGCTCGGTGAAATACAAGCAGTTGCTCCTTAAATCCCAAAGGCTTTTGATCTTGTTTGGCATAAAGGTCTTCTAAACAGGCTTCCAACTGTTTTTTTGTAATTGGTTATCCAGCATTCTCTCTGATCGCTCACTGAGGGTGATGGTAGATGGCTCTCTGTCTTCTAACTTCTCCACTAATGCTGGTGTCCCCAAGGTTCATTTCTTTTCCTCTTGTATATTAATGACCTCCTTCCATAGACCAGAAATCCTAACCATAGTTTTGCTGATGATAGCTTATTGCATTTCAGTTTGAGAAACCTCACCCTGCTCAATCAGCTTAAAATTCTCGAATATCTGCTACCAATTCGTTAAATGCTGATATCCAGGTAATTCTCCAGTGGGGCAAAGAGAACTTAGTTGATTTCAACCCTTCTAAAACTCAGTCTTGTCTTATATCTCACAAAAAGGATTCTTCTGTTCCTATGCTTATCTTTGGTGACACTCCGATTTCTAGGCAAAATGATATATCTCTTTTGGGGATTACCCTGATGTCTAATCCCTCTTAGCACAAGCACATTACAAATATTACTTCCTGTGCATCTAAAAAACTTGGTTTTCTCTTTCACTCTCGGCATTAATTTTCTTCCAAACAGCTGTTAACTCTGTACAAATCGCAAATCTGCCCTACCATTGAATATTGTTCCCACATATGGGGCAGCTCCCAAAACCTTTCTCAGGTTTCTAGATTCCATTTAGAAGAGAGCAGTTAGATTAATTAATGACTCATCTCTAACAGTTTCTCTCCACTCTGTCTCATAGACGTACTGTTTCTTCTGCATGCCTTTTCTACAGATACTTCCATGGGCACTGTTCTTCTGAATTAACTTCTATAATTCCTACTCTCTCTTTCAAAACAGTCCGAACACGTGCTGCCAACATCCATTTACTGCCCAACTTCAAACTCGCGGAACCAACTTTTGATCTTCCTCGTTTATTCATTTAACTGCCGTTTTCTGGAATAACCTTCCTTCATATTCCTGAAAATTACAGTCTACAGATGTTCAAGTCTAATGTTTATGCAATGCAAGTTTGCTCATCATCATCAGCCATTTTTAATCCACTGCAGGATGAAGGCCTTTCCAGTTCCTTCTGTTTTGTGCAATGGTCACCATTTACTGCCCCAAACTCTTTCATTTCATCTGTCCATCTCCATTTTTGGCTTCCAGGTTTTCTTTTAGCACCTCTTGGGTACCATTCTGTTATATTCTTAGTCCATCTGTCATCATGTCTTAAAGCTGTGTGGCCTGCCCAAGTCCATTTTAGTTCTTTAGTTTTGATAAGAATGCCCTTTACTTGGGTTTGCTGCCTAATCCATGCGTTTCTATTCTTATCCAACAATCTGATTCCTAATATAATTTGTTCCATTCTTCATGGTGCCTCTGTAACCAGGTGGGCAGGAGCAGCAGTGTGTAGTGCACACTTCTTGATTAGACCGGTGTTCAAGTCCGTGACCACAAAATACGGAGGATGCAGAAAGGTCAGGGAATGACCACTGCATATCCCTGGAGCAATATGGCCTTAGTTGCTACTGCTCCTAAAAACCAAAATAACAGACAAACATCCATTCTTCACTGTGTGGTTTTCATCTTCTCTTCCATTCTTTTTTGAGTGCCCAAGTTTTACTTTCATAAGTCATGGTGGAGAGTATACATTGGTTCATTATTTTGTTTCAGACAAGTTGGGATATTGCTCCTCAGTATGTGACTATATTTCCAGAATGCTATCCATCCAAAATTTATTCTTCTCTTGACTTCCAGCCATTTATCATTATTACAGCTAAGTATATGAATCCACCTTTTCAATTTCTGCTCCTTCAATGATTATATCCCTTTCTGTTGCATACTTCCTCATCATTATTTTGTTTTAATCATATTCATCTTTAGTCTGAAATCTTTACTAACTCTGCATAACTGATTAAGATTTTCCTCTAATTCTTAGGGATCATGGCTTATGATCACAATGTCATTTGCAAATCATAAATCGTTTAGGTACTCTCTATTCACATTGATTCCTTTCTGCAATCAGTCCAATGTTTTGAAAGCTTCTTTAAGGGCAACAGTAAACAACTTTGGAGATATGGTGTCTTCTTGTCGAACTCCTTTCACAATTTTAAATTTGCTACTGCCTTTGTCTCGTCTAATAAAGTATGTAGCATTCTCATATATTTTCTTCAAAATCATAATGTATTGGGGGGGGGGGGCTATGCTTTGTCTTTCCAGTGCCCAAAACATTGGCTTATGCTGTATGGAGTCCAATGCCTTTTCATAATCCACAAATGTCGGGCATAATGGCATTTTATATTCATTTGCTTTCACCATTAGCCGTGATATTATGTGAAGGTGATCCATAGTTGAGAATCCTGTCCTAAAACCAGCTTGCTCTTTTGGTTGATTCTCATCAGGTATTCTTTCTAATTTGTTAGTTATGACCCTTTTGAACGAGTTGTAGATGTGGGACAACAAGCTAATTAGTAATGTGCTATAAACAGCAAAACTATGGATGGGATTTCCATCCATAGTTTCATTAAAATACAAGTGGGAAAAGAGTGGAAGGAAGAACTGAACCTGGGAAAACATCTGCATTAGTGAAGAAGTTAAAACAGAGAGCCATTACCTGCAGTGAGTGGTTCAGAAAGAGAATGGGATATCCAAGTAAAAAAAAAAATAGCCAAAAATCCATCAGATGGAAGCTTATTTAGAAGACCTTTATGTGAAACATGATGAAAAGACTGAAATGTTAAGAGCAATTGCTTGAGTTTCATCAAACTTTACCACTGATTTGTCCATGGATGGATAACAGAGGCCAGTATATCACCAGTGGATTGACACTGATGGAATCCATATTCGTGATTGTTAATCATATGTAAGGTTTTAAGATAGTCTGAGTTGGAAGTTAATGGAATCCTCCATTACTTTAGAAAGGGCAGAAGTAAATTCAGTGGGATGGTAATTGGATGGGAGAAATATGAGCAAATTTCCAACCGGAAGGGGAAAAAAAACACCAGAATAATAAAGTGTAAAAAGGTGGCACAGGACAGGAGTAAGTTCAGGAGCACAGGTTTTAAGAACAAATGGAGAAATACCATCAGGACCTGGAGCTTTCTTTGAATCAAGATTGTTGAGAATTCTTCCGACATCCTTTTGATAGAAGACCCCCCCCTCACACAACGTATTGAATGGAGTGTACTGGGAATGGTAGGAAGTGGTTTAACATGATCATCAATTAAGAGTTAAGAAGAAAAGTAGGATGCTAGTAGGTCAGCTATATCTTTAGATGTGATGGCAACAGAACCATCAAGTTTTAACAAAGGTGGGGGAGAGAGAGAGAGAGATGTTAACAGTTGGATAAGAAGCAGGTTTTCTACACTTAGCCTATTCAAAATCTACTTTGGACTGGTTAATAATTGTTGCAAGCTTTGGTGAAGGCAGAAAATGAACCTGGAGATTTGGATTCATGCCTATTGCAATATGCAACATTCTTATTTTGAAGAGTCTTAGCACTTTTATTGGGAAAACCAAGGTTTAGATAAAGGACAAGATTTTAAGATTGTGTATGGAATATAGAGTTTCATCTCTAAAGGACAATTTCACTGACATGATCTAAGTAAACAATGACATCAGAAGATTTGAAAGAGTAATGCAAACAAGAAAAAGAATAGAAATCTCACAGATAATCTCATTTTGCATTCTTTTAATGCCAACAACATGAGACTGAGAATTGCCACAAGAGAAAGGCTCCATAGGAGAAGAGACCAGCACCAAGTTGTGATCTGAGATGTCTAGAAGCCCACTGACCTCGACTGTGTATTTGGAAGAGTTTTTTATGAGAAAATGATCAAGAATATTGGTTATGTGGTTAGGATTGTCTGGTAATACGGTAGATAAATGAAAATCTTTGTGAGGTTATTAATAATTGCGAAAGATCAGCATCACAACCAGCTTAGTCCGTGTGATTAGAACACGAGAGAAAGGCTCCATTGGAGAAGAGTACATCACCAAGTTGTCATCTGAGATGCTGAGAGGCCCATTTACCTTGACTGTATACTTAAGAAAAAAAGACGAGTGTTGGCTTGGGTGCCTCCCTAGCCAGGTGGGCAGGAGTAGCAGTGCATAGCACACGCTTCTTGATTAGACCGGGGTTCGAGCCCGTGACCACCAAATACGGAGGATGCAAAAAGGTCAGGGAATGACCACCACATATCCCCGGAGCAATATGGCCTTAGTTATTAATGCTCCTAAAAGCCAATTAACAAACAAACACAACAAACAGTGTTGGCTTGAACAGTCTGTGCGAGATCGTTTGTAATCGTAAAAGCTTGAACATCATGACCAGCAGGGTCTATGTGACTAGAAAATGTCAGCCAACTGGAGTTGTGAATATTAAAATCACCAAGGAAAATTACCTCATTGTTAGGTAAGTTGGACTGGAGAAAGTAAGTATCAAAGAAAGGAAATAAATGAGTTCCAAGTGATTAGTGGAGTTGGCAGAACAGAAACAACGTGTGTATTTGACAGCATGGGGTAATAACAAATGTCACACTTGGGCAACCTGGAATATTCATTCATCTGCCTAACTGTATTATGTTTGTGATTTGTGTGTGCTCTCTGGTTGATTTGCCTGTTTTCTGAATGGAAAAACTGAGTTTCCAGGGGAGGGAGGAATCTTGCTATCTGCACCTGAGACCAACTAAATCAGCTACGGATTGAAAAAGCCCACAAAAATTCCACTCGTTATTGATAGGATTTGAACCTGGGCCTTTTCCAACCAGTGTGGGAAGGACGGTGACAGTGCCACTGTGCTGCCTGTACAGATTGAGAGTATAGGGTAGAGAGATTTTAAACCAAAGGATATAAAAAAGAGGATATTCCAAATTACTAAGTTCTCTGACAGGGAATATCAGTTACCAATTGACGATAGTCATGTACGCTGTTAACGTAGAGAGATGGCATTCTTCTGAGTGATGTGGTTGCTACATCTCAACCACTCCTTACATTGGTTCACTCCTGAGTAGTCTCTTCCAGTATACTACTGGCCATATTTCTTGACTTGCACACAGTGGTGTTAAACTCAGGGGTTACTAACATCGTGAAGGTGAAAGCAAAGGATTTGTTTGTTGCAGAATGACTGGACTTACCGAAATTCGTTCTGTTTGACTGAATATCAGCTCCACTTGACAATGCTCAGTTATTGCAACTCAGAAAAGAATTTTTTCACAGTAGTAAAATGAACACACATTTCTTCTGCTTACAAATGACTAAATTTGGGGTTTATATATTTATGATATTTGAGATTTATACTTATATTCAGAACTGTAACTCTTAATACAGCACAGTAAATATCCGAGAAATTTATAACCAAAATGTTGCGACTTAAAAAAAAAAATTTTAAAACTTTAAGAAATACTGGAGATTTGTTTTTCAATTAACAGTGATTTAGAAATCAAAGTTCCATCAGAACACATTATAAATCTTTCATACATGACTACGTTGAGGTTTAAAAAAGTGTACCATTGTGAGCACTTTTGCAAGGAACCATATGGTTTAAAAAAAAAGTAAGCGAAAAGAAAATAATATTAAAAATGTCCATTAGAGTTAAATGCAAATTTTAGTGTTTCTCTGTGTTTTTTGCTTTATTCTACATCATCATCAGATATATTAGAAACAGAATGTCACAGAAAAATCAGATAAGGTCAGTCCTAATTGTTACATACATATCCTGTACCTTATGCATCTGTTCATTTAAGTGAAATCTGCAGGATCAAAATATTACAAGTATATACAGAATTCCTGGCATTCAGCTTGGGCAGTTTGAAAGTTATTAGACAGTAATTAGCAATCTATATATTTAATACAGAAGCGAAGCCATTTTCTTTACTCCATCTGTGTGAATGATAGGCTTACCCAATTGGGCTGGAAGTGGTCTCAAATTGAAGATATTTCTTCCTAGGTTTTCCCAAAATTGTTAAAATTTAAAAATTCCTAATAGTTTTATTTTATGGAACGGCCAGTTTTGTACTACAAATGAGAATTAGCATTAGCATTAGTAGAGGCATTTGATGCAAGAAAGCAAGCTTATGCAGCATCAGCCAAAAAAAAAAAAAAAAAAACCCACTTCCACTTCACCCCGCTGTTCGTTCAAAATACCTGTCCAGCTGAGCCTTAAACTTATTTAGGCTATCAACCATCCACCACAAGGGATGGAAGGCTGTTCCACCAACCAACCACCCGCTGGCTAAAGGCAAATTTCCGCACGTCTATCCTACATCTGTCTTTCCTCAATTTGAATTTATGCCCTCTCAGGTGATTTTTCTGAGCTAGAGGAAAAATCCCATCAGCATTGAGCATGCTTAAACCATTCAAGAATAGTTCAACATTCACTTCATAGATGGAGCCACAGGAAGATGTTAACTGTTGAACAGTTGTCTAAGTTGATAAGGCATTTTTTCTGATTAACAATTGCACGTTCGCACAATCGTGTTCTTTGTTCCGAAAAAAAAAAATAAATAAAATAATAATAAAACTATGCTACCAATTGTGAAGTAGGTAGACTACTAGTGCAGTCTACCTTAAAAGAAAGAACTAATTGTTAGGATTTCGTCACAGCTCACTTTAAGCCCCCACGTGATGCATGCGAGCTCATTATTATTATTAGCCATATGGTGCAAGGAAGCCCGAAGCTTATGCTGCACCAGCCGAAAACAATTCCCGAGTTACCCACAGAGAGAGAGAGAGAGAGAGAGAGAGAGAGATACAAAAGTAGAAAGGAATCACCAAGAAAGAGAACGTGGGTTCCAAGTCTCCAAGAAATCACCAAGAAAGAGAACCTGGGTTTGCCAAGCCCATACTCACCAGATATGAGCCCCTGGGGTTAATACCCTCATTGCCATTCGTTAGGTTTAATACATTCAGAACTCATCATTTTATCATTATCAACTTGTGAGTTTATTTGTTTTGAGGTTATTTAAGGTGGATAATTTAAGGATTTAGAAGTATGTCACAGTCAAAATGCTACTCTGGACTGGACTGGTCGTGTTGAATGTACCTTGCAGCAAAGGAAAAGTATGCCTTTTTGTGTTTCTGCAAATGTATTCAGGATCGTTTTGAAAGACCGATCCTGATTACATTTACACATATATATTGATACTACATTTCTTTAGGACAGCTAGAGAAAACTCTGCTACCAATTACGCAATTGCGAAATTTTTGAAATGGGTACAGCTAGCTATAGCCATTGCATACGATAGGCTGAAATCATTTGGTCTCAAATTGAAGATATTTCTTCCTAGGTGTGCAGAAACATGGGAAAATATAAAAATTCCAAATAGTTTTATTTTAGTATTCCATAAGTTATAATCCAATATACATCAGTATAATACATCACCAATATACATCAGAAATAAGTTATATTGGGTTGTCACTCTTCCTGTATTTTTGACATTCCTTTCATGTTGTGTGTATTTTTTGATTTTGATAGGGTTAGCTTTCCCAGTAATAAAAAAGTAATAGCTTTTTTCCCTCTTTTTTTTTTTTTTTTTTTTTGTATTCATTCTTCTTGTATTATATAATAGATAAAACTTACTGAAAAGTAAGATTATTATCTGGTATACCCAAATTAGTAAATCTGTTGTGTACCAATCCATTTTTGAATATATATTTGTTTGCGATTTCAATTTCTAATTTCTATCATAAGTATTGCAGAATCAGATTTATGCTATTAATCTCAATTAATAATTTTTTAATAATGAAATCATCCCCCCCCCCCTCCATTCTTAACTCTTTTTTACAAAATATAGTAAAATACAGTTTTACAGTATGCTTACAAAAAAAAAGAGTAGTTATATTATGGATATAAATAAGAGCTCCTAGGTTATGGATTAAATAAATTAACAGTAGACTTCATTAAAGTATGCCTTTTTTTAAATAAATTAGAAATAAATTATGTATATTTATGCAAATAGAGTTCAGTGAAATTGTCGTTTTATTTATTTCTTAATATGTATATTTTGAGATTATCTGCTTAACTGAAATTAGTATAATGAGATGCTGATGCACAAAGTATTTGGTTAGAAAAGGTATGAAGAAATATATTTAAATATACAGTTTGAAGCCCTCTGCTTAACCAGCTTGCCTGATTAATTGATGCCCCCCCATTTTCCCACATGCCCCCCCATTTTCCCACTTAAAAGAATACTGTCTGATCCCCAAGCATTGTGCCATGAGCACTAGTCCAGTATGTTTACAGCTTAGTAGGCCAGTGTAAACTGTACCCATCTGTTGAGGTATATACTTCCTGAGAGGTCATTTGAAATGGTATTTTTACCAGTAAAATTGTTTGTTTTTGTAATTGCAGTATGTAATTTATTAAATGTTTATGCATGTTAGTAAAATGTTGGAGAAAAGAGCTGTGTTTCTTTGAAACTAACTTGGATGCTGGTTTAAAAAAAAAAAAAAAAACTGTTGATTTAGATGTGGAAGGGATAACTGTAAAAAAATGGGGAAAAAATGAAACAATCTAGAAGGATTTTTTGTTCAGTTTGTTTCACAAGGGTGGTTAAGTTCTCACTCCACTCTAAAGAAACCAAAATTAGGGATAGTAGACAATGTACAGTAAACCCCCGCTATTTGCGGTATCTGTATTTGTGGTTTCTCGTATTTGCGGTCGCTGATTTAATATAAAATGAAACCTAAAAAAAATGTGAATTTTAAAGTGCTGTGAACATTTTCCGCCATAAAAAAACATGGACATGGCTAAAATTATCTTCACCGATCAAAACAGCGCTCGGTGGGTGGGGGGGGTCACAAAATCGTGAGCGTGGATGTTTCTCGCTAATCCTTGTTCAATATGTGTTATGTTCTTGTCATGGAAGGTTTTGTCATTTGCTTTTAATTTATATGCTTATAAATTTATCAATTTATATGCTACAAAAGTGATAAATCTACCATTTTGCAATGTAAAGACTTTTTCTAGTGTGTTAATGGAAGAAAGTGACTTTATTGTGGACAAGTTCTTTCTAACCCGTACAAATATATGGCTACGAATAACAAGGGAAATGTGAAAAGATCAAAGAAGTTGATGACATTAGCGAATAAAATTGAGTTATTAGATAAAGTTTCTAATGGTGAAAGTGTCTCCTCGGTGGCAAAACATTATAAAATCAATGAGCCAAGGGTACGATCAATCAAGAAATCGGAAGAAAAAATCCGACGTAGTGTCCGTGAAAACGTGCTAATTGATTCAAAAATTTGCTCTGTAACTCGTAATGTTAAATTAGAAAAAATGGGAAAAGCTTTAAATCTGTGGATAGAAGACCGAACTCAAAATAAAATTCTGTTGAGTTCACTCATCATTCGTGAAAAGGCAAAACTCCTTTATCAACACTTTAGCGAAACTGGTGATAGCACTGGCGGGATAAGTTTTTTAGCTAGCAAAGGCGCTGGTTTGAAAGATTTGTTTGAAATTTCTAATAAATATTACATTTAATATGATATTGTTTCTTATTTTCATTTCGATGCCATATGCTTGCATTTCACTATGTACATAGTCATATTATGAAGGTACATATTATGAAGGTATAATACATACATAGACAAAATTTTAGACTAGTTTTTCTTATATATTTCATACTTTGGAATGGAATCCCTTTATTACTATGGGAACCATAACTCAGTATTCGCGGCATTTCTCAGGAACATAACCCCCGCGAATAACGGGGGTTTACTGTATTTGCAACTGCCTTTCATTCTCTTGAGAGTTGGAAGTGGAAATAGGTTGTGATTTCACTCAGAGGATGTCCTGTATATCTTTGCATTACAGAAGAAAAAAATTTAAGTAACCACCTCTACTGTTCAAAACCCTCCACGCCATCTGACTTATAGGAAACTGCACTTTGAATAATAGTGTTGAGAGTCATTGGCAAAAAGGAATTATAGCCTATTTTGGAAAGCAGCTACAAAACTAGATTGATTACAGTACTGCAAACAGCTATTTCACGTGGAGAAACTTATCCTGTACTTAAAGCAGTAGGCCACACTTATTTTACATGTCATTGAAGTAAGCATGGGTTTTGCTGAGAAACTATTTTGCATTACAGCATATAAACCATTAACTGGCCAAGACAGTAATGAAATTCTTGAAAATTACATCTTAGAGGAGTTCGTGACCAATTTTAATTTATGACTTAAAAGCATGACTGTTAGAGTAGAGCGTTCTTCATTCCAATTACATTTTATGTTTGGATCAGTATTTAAAAAACAAAAATCAAAATGATATATCAGGGCACACCTAATTATGCACATTAGAATTGTCTAACCACCTGACCATTCATTATTTTGGTCTGTTTAATTCTATTGCATTATCAAAAGCTACTTAAAAGACCAGATTTTTTGGGTATCTGTTTTTTCAAAACAAGTCTCTACAATATGTCAAAATTATGTTAACACTTATATGGAAAAAACATTTTATTGTATTGTATATGTGGAATATTATTACTTTTTCCATATAAGTTAACATAATTTTGGCATACCTGGTGTGTGTGTGTTTTTTTTTTTTTTTTTTGATTTGGTAGTTGTTGGCGCATCGGCTTCTGTGGCCATATTGCACCTCCCAAGGTTTTTGCAGTACTTTGATCCAAGCCCGAGGCGGGAATCGAACCCGCGACCTTTGGGTTGCCAGGCAGGTACTTTACCCACTCGGCTAGCCCGGTCGGCCGTGTGTGTGTGTGTGTGTGTGTGTGTGTGTGTGTGTGTGTGTGTGTGTGTGTGTGTGTGTGTGTGTGTGTGTGTGTGTGTGTGTGTGTGCACACGCACGCACACAAAAAAAAAGCAGTGTGTGTATATATATATACTGCTTTTTTTTTTTTTTTTTTTGTAAAAAAAAAAAAAAATAGGTGCCAGTACTGATTCTTTGCTATCAGGAAAAATTGAAATTAAAAGGATATGAATTTTAAGTACTCTAAATTTTTTCCCCCTGATATTGTTACTTTAGTAATATTTTTAGAATATGAACAACAAATTAAGTATATTAGCACAGTTTATTAAGCATAAATTTATTATTCAAGTATCTTACCTTTCATAATTACTTTACATTCATGCTACTACTACTAAAAAGTTATTTTGTCTTTTTAAAATAGTTTTATTTATTTTCTAGAAAGTGTAATTATCTTATCTTCCTTCGTGGATTAGGCGATCCGCCTGTTCCGATCTCGAAGAGGTCTGCCTATCTTTTCTTTGGTCTTCCTCTGTCTCTTTTTCCTTTTGCTCTATATGTATAAGCTAATTTAGGGAATCTATTATCTTCCATTCTTTCTACATGCTCTTTCCATCTTTATCTGTATTTTATAATTTTGCCATTAATTGAGTAAATCTTTAATTCCTTTCTAATATTTACATTCGGTATTTTATCTAATTTTGTACATCCTTTAACATATCTTAAAAATTTCATTTCTGCAGCTTGTATTCTATTAATCTCTTTGTTTCGGTATCCTGTTTCAGAACCATAAAGAAGTGTTGGTATTGCCATTACTTTGTAAAATTTCAATTGTGTTTCTTTCCTTGTTTTCTTAGCCAGAGTTCTTTTTATTGTTCCACATACCATATTTCCCCATGTATAAGACGCACCTTTTTTCAAAAAATTTAAGATATAAAAACTGGGTGCGTCGTATACAGTGGTTATAGATTTTTTTTTTTTTTACTTGCATTTCCCGCTTTTTCACGCTTGTTGTCTTTGCACTCATTGTTTCACACATTTAGGTTACGTTTTGCTACATTCTGCCCAGAAATGCCTCAGAAAAGATTTTCGTGCAGTGCTGAATTCAAGTTAAAAGTGATCCAGTTTGCAAAAGTGAATGGAAATCGTGCTGCTGAACATAAGTTTGGTCCTCCTCCAACTGAGAAAACAATCAGAGACTGGCTATGGGAAGAAGAAACCCTACTGAAAACGCCACGGCAGAAGAAAGCCATTAGAGGCAAGTCAGCAAAATGGCCTGATTTAGAGAGGGAATTGAAGATATCGATTGAGGAGCAAAGGGCAATTGGAATTCCTGTGTCCACAAAGATGGTTTAGCATGAGGCAAGAAGAATTGCTGATGAAAAAAAAGTTACTGATTTCAAAGGAGGACACAATTGGTGCTTCAGGTTCATGAAACGGAATGGACTAAGCACGCGTACAAGCACCAGACTTGCCCAAAAGATGCCTGAAAGCTATGAGCAGAAGGTCCTTGAATTTCATTGTTTTGTCATTCAATGTCGGAAGACACATCAGTTTGAGTTGGGACAGATTGCAAATATGGACAAAGTCCCCCTTCAATTTGGTGTCCCAAGTAACAGAACTGTTGATAAGAAGGGGGTGAAAACTGTAACTGTGAAGACAAGTGGACATGAAAAGACCCATTATACAGTTCTAGCTTGTTGTGTGGATGGAACCAAGCTGCCTCTTATGCTGATTTTCAAACACAAAACAATGCCAAAAAAAGACATTCCTTGAGGAGTGATTGTCCACATTCATGACGAGGGTTGGATCGATCAGGATGGGATGAAGATCTGGTTTGAGAAAGTTTGGAGCAGGAGACCAGGTGGGCTCTTATGCAAACCTGCCCTATTGGTGCTTGATCAGTTCAAGGCACACATAACAAAAATTACAAAGAAGATTGCTGCGGAGCAAAAAACAAAACTTGCCGTCATACCTTGACATCCCAGCTCCAACCACCTGATGTCAGCATTAACAAACCCTTCAAAGCTGACATGAGAGACGAATGGAACCAATGGATGAAGTCTTCTGGGGACAATTTGACACCGGCAGGAAGAGTGAAGAAACCAACTATAGGAGAAGTTTGTACCTGGATGAAAAGATCCTGGGATAATATCAAGATTGAGATCATTGTCAAGTCATTTAAGAAGTGTGGCATTTCAAATGCCATAGATGGAACTGAGGATGAGGCAATATATGAAGACAGTGATTCGTCATCAGACACAGATGAGGACAAGCTAATGGATGGAAGTTTTGACTGTGATGAGTTGTATGAATTTTATGATGAATAAAACTTGAGTTCAATAACTATGTAATACATTTTTTCAAATTTCGGTCCCCAAAATTAAAGTGCATCTTATACATGGGGAAATACGGTATATTTTGAAATTTTGCCAATTTCTGGTTCATATCTTCTTTGACATCATATGTTATATCACATCCTAGATATTTAAAATGTTTTACTTGTTCTAATATTTTATTGTCTATAACTATTTTTCCCTTTAAAAGCCATTGTTCTAGTTTTCATTGTTGATATTTTAACTTTACATTCTTCTGTTATTTGGTTTAATTTAAATACTGCTCTTTGTAAATTATCTTTACTGTCTTGAATAATTACTTGATCATCTGCAAATAACAGTGTATTAATACTATTCTATTATATACCTGTATTAATTTCTTCTTTCCATTTACATATCATATCCTCGATATATATTAAACAGTATTGGTGACAAGCTACATCCCTGTCTAACTTCATTCAAGTATATATAAAAAAAAAATAAATAAATAAATAAAAAATAATAATATAAGTAAAAATAATTTTATAATAAAGTTTTTATAGAATATTCCAAATTTTCATTAAGTTCTCATTGGACACGCTATACCGACTTCTTTTCTTCCTCTTTGTGTGTCAGTTGCTGAATGGCGTTTCCAAAGCAGCCATGAATTGACATATTTTGCTGGATCGAAGTTTGTCAATAGTGGACCTACAGTTTTAAGAAACAGTAGTGAAGAAACTTTTTGTCATCAACAATGCGCTGGTTAGGCTGGCGATCAGATTCATTTGTGAAAATCCTCGTTCATATTCACTCGATGAAATTGGTATCGTACTCAGAGCGTTCATCAAATGTTTCAATTCTTCTGAAACCTTCTTATCAATTAGGTATTCCCGAATTGCATTTAACTGTAACCTAACTTCATTTTCTAACTTCATTTTCACCAAATGCCAACAATTCGTGTTTAGAAGGTTTAATACCTCCGTTGACCTTGTTTTCCTTTTCTTGTCATTGGTATTGTCACTTGTTCTTAAATTTGAATTTTTTTTCTTTTCTTTTTTTGAAACTGTCCAAAATGTCAGTGTCATTTGGATATTCCGGTACTATGACCCTGTAAACAGAGATAGGGAAAATTTACCGAAAAATGTGGATAACGCACTTCCGCAAAACAACAAATGATTATTTGTCAGGGTAAAAGAAAATCACTTTTCTAATTCTCGAATGGGGCGTTTACAGCTGATTCACAGAGGTGTCCAACCTACGGCCCACGAGGAAAGTGAACTAAAACAGCATTTTAAATTTTGTTAATTATCAAAAAAATTCTCATTAAATGTTTTGTTCTGTAAATGTGTATTGTACTTAATAAAATTTTCGAATATTTTCTTTGAATTTTTTTGAATATGCCCACTGTACAGGGAAAGGTTGGACACCACTGCAGTAGAAGGTGGGCCAGAGCTAGGGCTTATGATACCAGGATCACGGTAATTTTTTTCCAGCATTCAAATACTGGTTTTTCGATACTAATTTTAAAAAAAATAGTTTATAATTTAATCACATAAAGGTTATAAAATCACCTTTGTGATTATGACGTCCTTATCTCTACTAGCAAATGTATGATAAATCATCAATAGGACACCATACAACATTGCAACCTGTCCACAATTCTCGGACAATTTCGTGTCTAACTGTATCTCAACTCCCAAGTCCCGTTCCTCCATTACTGACTTTAGTTCAACTCCACCAAGTTTCTGATTCTTTGAGTGTATTACAGGCTTTATTATCTTTGAGAAACAACTGTCATCCAGTTCTCTCTCGGGTTCAGCAGAAGGTATATTCTCTTCATAAATACAAGTTTGATATCCGCTTCTGCTGGATTCCTAGCCACATTGGGATAAAGGGAAATGATTTGGCTGACACTGCAGCCAGATCAGCAGCTCCCACTAACAATCGCTGCCTGTCAGTCCCCTATACAGACTACAGGCAAATAATACACCAAAAGATATATTCCCAATGGCAAGAACTATGGCATAGAGAGAGAACAAATAAATTATACCAAATAAAGCCTCTAATACAAACATGGCGTCCAGTCTGCGCAGGAATCGGAGCGAGGAAGTTGTTCTTGCCCGACTCCGCATAGGACACAGTCATCTGACACATTCGTTTCTGCTGAGGGCGGATGATCCTCCTATGTGCGAGCAATGCGACACCATTTTATCCGTTAAACATATTTTATGTAACTGTTCCAGTTTTAGTAATGCTCGTTTTATCGCTTTTAACCATCTGACTGAGCCTTATACACTCAGTCAGATTTTATCCGACAATGACAATGTGTCTGCTGTTTTTAGTTTTTTAAAATCAATAAACGTTTTTGCTCGTGTATAAAATTTATATTTTACTGTGATTTTTATTGATTTATTTTTTATGCCTTTTATACATTTTGACATAGTGACCTAACTAATTAGGTCACTGAATGTTTAAAATTGTTTTATATATGACCTGGTCTTGGCGCATTATAGCCTTGGAAGCTAATGCGCCAATAAAAAATCAAATCAATCAACCACCAAGTATATAAGTTATTTTGGGGTTGCTGTTCCCTAGGTGTAAGACCTTGCATTTTGCTGAATTGAAGTATATAGCTGTCACTTTTCTGACCATCCGGGAAGTCTATCTAGGTCACACTGAAGAAGACCTGCTTGGCAGCGATCATTAACTACTCTACTGATCTTTACATCATCTACAAGTTTAGACATCACACCCTATATAGATGTCATTTAAGATTATCAAAAACAACAGTGGTCCTAATTCATTGGAGAACCTTCTTCTTACATTAACCCAATCAGAGGAATAACCATTTATCACAACACCCCGTCTGGTGCCCTCAAGCCATTGTGCTATCCATCTAAGGATTTTCCCTATGATTCCAGCCTGCTCCAACTTATAAAGTAACTGCTCATGTGGGACTGAGTCAAATTCTTTGCTGATATCTAAATAAACAATATCGAAATTATTCTCTAAATCCAGCTCACGAGTGACCTGTCAAAATGGCTAACCAGATTTGTTAAACATTATTTTCCCTTTGCAAAACCATGCTGTGTATCCTACAGAATTCCACCCTTGGTCATTGCCTCCATGATTTTCCCTACTACTGAAGTTAGACTGGCCAGTCAGTAATTTCCCATTACACTCCTAAAACCGCCTTTAAGTTCCAGTTTACACCAATCCAACAGAATCTCTCCTGAGTCCACTGATGCTCTCATAACTAGCCTTAATGGTTCAATGCACTCACTTGCCGCCTCCTTTGAGATTATAGGGTACATGCCATCAACCACAGGAGCCTTACTCTCCTGTGGGCACGAAAGTTTTCTCATTAAATCAACATGTGAAATTTCAACATCAGTAATTAAATTTTTTTTCAACTTCGCTCTCATAATTTCTCATTGACGTGAAGGGTTGTTCTTCTGTAAATATCGATGCAAAGTAACTGTCGAGTTCATCTGCAACATCAGTTGGGGTATCTAATACTATCCCACGCAATTGCATATGCTTTTGATCTGATTTTTCCTTTTCTTTTCATTTATATATGTGAAGAATTCCTTAACTGCACTCTTTGCTCTCTCACAGTAAAGATACTATAGTGAAAATTATACTTTGCTGAATAAAACGTCTTTCTCCTTCAGAAAATGATGAAAATAATTCAACCATGGAAAATCAACATGGAACAGAACATCAGTGTTCCGCAAATTCTTTCCAAAATAAGAAATTGCCTGACTCCAATGAGATTTTAAAAGATGAACTTGAGTCGGAAATTAATGAAATACTTTTAACTATTTTTGCTGAAAAAGTTCAAAGCCTAGAAAATATGGACTGATATAGTCTACGATTATCTCAGTATAATAGTACCAGAATAGAATTCGAAAGGGCATTTTCTGCCACTAATCCAATATGTACCAAAATTAGATCCATTTTAAATTATCATACTATTGATTGCTTATGTTTCTTAAGAGCTCACTTTATTCAGACAGGTAGTGTGGATGCTTAAACATAACTAAACTTTTGCAGTAACAATATGTATTTTTTTGTTTTTAGAATAATTGTATTTTAATGATTTTTTTAAGAATATTTATTATTGCAATAAATGTTTATTTAAAACTTGAATTCAAGTAATTACAGTACTTATTTTTTCCTTACTTTATTGCACCTAACTGTCATCAAAATTTATTGAGAAAAAGTTTGTTTTTGGAATACCGGTATCCTGGTTTCATAAATTAAAAATACCGAAATACCAGTATTAAGATTTTGACCGGTATTGTAAGCCCTAGCCAGAGCCCATTGGGAATACACCTTGATCTGCTCACTCTTGTCTAGCGCGACTCCTCCGTATGTGGGACAGGTGGTCTGATAGGTTTTACCTGGTACCACTAAGTTGTAGAATAGTAATCCCTTTAGCTCTCTTAATTCTCACAACAGCACTAATTGCCTGAAGGCCAGAAAAGCGAACAGGGTGTACTGAGTTAATTCTCTCCTAATCTGTTCGCTATATGAAAATTTTCTTCACTCAACGGAAAGAATTTTAGATGTAACTTCCAAGGGGAATTCAAAATAATTCACTATAAAAGGATTTCGTTAAACAGAGGTCCCACTGAGTAATTTAGAATTATAAAAATGTTTATACAGTTTTATATAGTAAATATCTTAACAATAGACAGTTAAAAATGCAAATTTAGTTAAATAATTTTAAGCTTATGTAGGTAAACATGTGAAAAAAAAATTACGGAACATTTCAAATCGAAATGTCACACGTCACTGTTAATAAAGGTGCGGTACGCCACACTGTTTGCATACCATCCCAAAAAAAAGCACTATATATATACTCAGTGATCACTGAATTATGACCACCCCATTCATAATGGACTATGCTGCATAGCTTGCAGTATGAAAAGCCAAACAGCTTTGCATGCTAGAGCAGTGGTAACTTGCATCTAGTCATGCAAGTTAGTGATAAAAGTAGCAGTAATGGGACCTAGCAAAGATATCTTGGGTTTCAAAAGGGCATGGTTGTGGGAGCTTGTCAGGTGCTTGCATATTGGAAACAGCATGTCTTGTCAATTTCTCACTGCTGACAGAACTGTAAAGGATTATTGTGCAAAGTGAACGTTCATGGTTAGTGACGAGTGCGGCGCATTGTACAGGCTCAATGACAGATCACTGTGTGATAGTTAGCATTGCATTGCAATGTGGTGAATGAAAGATCCAGGCAAGTGGCATGGTTGCTTAATATGCATGTTTTCCTGTCAAGAACTGGAATTCCTGGTGCATATGGACTAACATTTCACCATTGAAGTCTACCGGAAGCTCTTAGACCATGTGTACCCTGCCATGTTGCATTTTTTTCTGGACTTCCAAAACTATAATGTTCCATGTCATCGGGCCTGCACTGTTCATGAGCGATTTGAGGAACACGTTGAAGATATCACCCACCTTGATTGGCCTCCAAATTCGCCTGAACTCAATCCAATTGAACACCTATGGGTGTTTTGGAATGGGAAGTATGGACATGCAACCATCATCTATTGCGAAAAGCCTTGCAGGCTTCAGATCGCTATGGACGTCTTCAGACATCTAGTAAGTCAGTGTCTAGGTGAATGGTGACCCAACACAATACTAGGTATTTGGTCATAATTCAGTGATCACTGAGTGTATATGTATATATAAAGTAAATATATGGAAACAAATAATTACACTTTGTATCAAAAAATCTGTAGTAATAAAAAAAATTAATGCTTTACACACTCATCTTTAAAGTGTAATATTAGCATTAGTAGAGGCATTTGATGCAAGAAAGCAACCTTATGCAGCATCAGCCAAAAAAAAAAAAAAAAAAAAACCCACTTCCACTTCACCCCTCTGTTCGTTCAAAATACCTGTCCCGCTGAGCCTTAAACTTATTTAGGCTATCAACCTCCACTACAAGGGATGGAAGTCTGTTCCACCAACCAACCACCCGCTGGCTAAAGGCAAATTTCCGCACGTCTGTCCTACATCTGTCTTTCCTCAATTTGAATTTATGCCCTCTCAGGTGATTTTTCTGAGCTAGAGGAAGAATCCCATCAGCATTGAGCATGCTTAAACCATTCAAGGCTTTATACACCTCTATCAGATCACCTCGCTGGTGCCTAGTCTCCAGACACTGTAATTTGCAAAACTTAAGCCTTTCTTCATAAGAGCACCCCTTTGTTCCATTCACTAATCTTGTTGCCCTTCTCTGTACTCGTTCCAGCAGCTCTACATCCTTCTTGAAATGAGGCCTCCAGACCTGTATACAGTACTCTAGGTGTGGCCTGACCATTGCCTTATACAAGGGAATAATCACCTCCTTATCCCTGCTGGAAAAATTCCTGTATATCATTGACAATACTCCATGAGCTACTCTTGCAGCCCGTCTGCACTGCTCAGAGAACTTCATATCTGCCTGCACAACCACCCCCAAGTCCCTTTCATTCCCTACCACTGTCAGTGTAGTACCACAGAGTTGATACGTTGCTCTGGGGTTGCTGTTTCCCATGTGTAGTACTTTACATTTGTCAATGTTAAACTTCATTTGCCACCTCTCAGCCCATCTGCTCAACCTTTCCAGATCCTGTTGCAGCAGCATAGTGTCAGTAGTGTCCTTGACAACCCTGCCAACCTTTGTATCGTCTGCAAACTTGGACATTAAGCTTGATATACCATCATCAATATCATTTATAAATACAGAAAACAATAATTGACCCAACACTGAGCCCTGAGGGACTCCACTAATAACATTAGTCCACGATGAGCAGTGTCCATTGATTACCACTCTCTGTCTTCTCCCCCTCAACCACCCCTTTATCCATAGCAGCAATTTGCCTCCAATGTCACACTGCTCCAATTTGTGTAGTAGTCTTCCATGTGCAACAGTATCAGAAGCCTTTCTAAGATCCAAGTATATAATATCAAAGCTATTCCCTGCATCCAGTTCTTTTGTGACTGCATCATAGTATCCAATCAAATTGGTCAGGCAAGACTTCCCCTTAACAAAACCATGCTGTGTCCGAGCTATAACTGAAGTCTTGTCTAAATGATCCTGCAGTGCTTCTTTAACCAGTGCCTCCATTAATTTTCCTGGAACAGAAGTTAAGCTCACAGGTCTATAATTACTTGTGTCAGCCTTTGATCCTCCTTTGTGAATTGGGGTCACATTTGCACATTTCCAGTCTATGGGTACCTCCCCTGAGTCCAAGGAAGCTCTCATAATTATGGCTAAGGGTTTGCTTACTTCCTTTGCTGCCTCCTTTAATATAACTGGATAGATCCCATCCACCCCGGGTGCCTTTCTTGTGTTTATCTTCAACAGTTTCTCCTCCACTTTACTCCCAGTTATTTCAAGATTCTGTAGCTTACTGCTAGAGTTGAATACACCTCTGGCATTCCTCTCGCTGAATAACTCCTCATGTGTGAATGTCGATGCAAAATATTCATTTAGTTTGTTAGCTACCTGAGCAGGATCATCAACAGTTGACCCATCAATATCAAGTGGACCAATCTGATTCATTCCCTTCCTTCTAGAGTTTACATAAGTAAAGAACTCTTTGCTGTTTTTCTTTACATCCCTTGCCAAGGATTTCTCGTAATCTGCCTTCGCCTTTTTTTTTTTTTTTTTTTTTGGTAGTGGTTGGCGCATCGGCTTCTGTGGCCATAGTGCACCTCCCAAGGTTTTTGCAGTACTCTGATCCAAGCCCGAGGCGGGATTCGAACCCGCGACCTTTGGGTTGCCAGGCAGGCACCTTACCCACCTGGCTAGCCCGGTCGGCCTGCCTAACCTCCTTTGTAACTTGGTTGCATATCAACTTGTATCTATCATAGGCTTCTGTGTCATGTGTTAATTGGTAAGTATCCCATGCATTTTTCTTCTCTGCCATATGCCTCATTAGTTCATCTGACATCCATTTTGCCCTAAACCTTGAACAATATTTCTTAGTTGGTATGTAAAGCCTAGTAGCTTCCAAGATAAGTTCTTTGAATGCTTCCCATTTTGAATTTGCTGTTCAGTTGGTCCCACTGTATAGAATTTAAATACTGTCTCAGTCCCTCGTAGTCGCCTTTACGGAAGCAATAACCCTTCCCTTCCCTTTACCCCTAATGGTAGTTACCTCTTTGAGTAAATCCCACTTCAGCACACTGTTATCACAGCCACCTAGTGGTTCATTTATCTGCAGATTCTTAATGCATGAAGAATCACTGCTGATAATCAAATCAAGAGTATTACTCCTTCTAGTTGCCTCCCGAACATGCTGATGTAGAAAACAATCATCCAATAAATCCACAAAAGCCCTGCTAGTGTGTGAGTGACCAGCTCCCAAATTCCAGTCAATATCTGGGAAATTAAAATCTCCCATTATAAGACTCTCTGATTTACTGGCCCACTCTATTTCCCTGTACAGTTTCTTATTATACTCATCAGAGTCATTAGGCCTATAGCACACTCCTACTCTCAATTTTGATCTCCCAATGCTTATGTCACACCAAACTGACTCAACACTGCACTGTCCAGCGATGTCGACTGGCTTCACTTCCTTGGTTTTTATGTGTTTTCTATCCTTTCTGTAGACGTTGTACTCCCCAAATTGCAGTTCTGCATCCCTTATACCTGTGTGACACCACGTCTCTGATATCCCAACAATATCTGGCGCCTCCGTAGCCAGGTGGGAAGGAGCAGCAGTGCGTAGCACAGGCTTCTTGATTAGACCGGGGTTCGAGCCCGTCACCACCAAATACGGAGGACGAGGAAAGGTCAGGAAATGACCACTGCATATCCCGGAGCAATATGGCCTTAGTTGCTAATGCTCCTGAAAACCAAATAACAAACCAACAATATCTGCCTTTGATGTTTTGAGCAATACCTCAAATTCATCAAATTTATTTACTGAACTCCTAGCATTGGTGTATGCGCAAGTATACCTGCACCTGTTTCTATTCTTAGCTACCCTAACACAACCCATGTGTTTACTTGTACCGCAATGGCTCCCAGCAGTCTCTGAAATACCATGCATCTTGTTTTTCAGGCTTTTGCTCATTCTAATAGAAGCAGTGCAAGAATCTCTTTCACCTCTGCCAGTGGCTACTGTCAATCTATTGGTCTTTGTCTCCCCCCAAGCTAGCAGTTTTCCGACCCACCTAACACTGCCTCGATAGCATCAGCAAATATTCTTGCACCCTTTCTATTTAAGTGTATGCCATCCCTATAGAAGCAATCTCTCCTGTTAACAAGTACAGTCCAGGCTGAAAAAAATTCTACCCCTTGAGCCTTGCACAATCTTTCCAGGGCCGAATCGATCGACAAGGCTCTCATCATATACTCCCTCCTATCGTGTCTGGGCAGAATTGCAGACACTTTCAAATTCGACCCTATTTCACGGCTTTTTTTCAACAGTGACCTGTACTTTAAGCAATTTTGCCGGTCTCCTACTCTTGATATCATTAGTGCCAACGTGTACAACTATATCGCCTTTTGTGCCCTTAAAAGGTGATATCTGCTCTACAATGTATTCATTGTCAAAATAGTTAATGTAAACTCCTCTGACCTAGTTGCTGTGTTGCAGTAATTTTTTTAATATAAAAACAGGCCAGCCTTTTTTTTTTTTGGTTAAGGGCAAAATTATAAAATGAAGGTTGTGGACTGCAAAACCAGTTCCTTACCACCAATTATGCGTTTTTAGAAACAATTTAATTTTTGTTATCTATTTTCATATTTAGTTTTTTTTTTATATTTAATAATTAAATACAAAAATCACTAATTATTACATGATACATAACTATTATTGCACTATTATTATATCGTTGTAATAATATTCCTGAATACTGAGAAAGATACATAAAACACAAAGTAATATAGAAAAATTAAATATTTTCAAAAGCCACCGTGAAACTCCAGTTTTAAACTTTGTGATACGTGGTTGCTTTCTGCACAGTGTGAGGAAGTGTGCCTCACGTTGGACACCCCTGATATAAAGTATATTAGAATGTGAATTTAATGGCACATTTGTACTTAATAGAATTGTCATTAGAAATATTTTGAAATCACCTTGCTTTCTATGTGGAAAATGTCTGAAATAATCCAAAATAGCATTAGCATTAGTAGAGGCATATGATGCAAGAAAGCAAGCTTATTCAGCATCAGCCAAAAAAAAAAAAAAAAACCCTCTCCCATTTCACCCCTCCGTTCGTTCGAAATACCTGTCCAGTTGAGCTTTAAATTTGTTTAGGCTATCAACTTCAACAACAAGTGATGGAAGTCGGTTCCACCAACCAACCACCCGCTGGCCAAAGGCAAATTTCCGCACATCTATCCGACATCCGTCCTTCCTCAATTTGAATTTATGTCCTCTGAGGTGATTATTCTGAGAAAGATGAAGAATCCCATTGGCATTGAGCATGCTCAAACCATTCAAAGCCTTATACACCTCTATCAGATCACCTCGCCGGTGCCTAGTCTCCAGACTCTGTAATTTGCAAAACTTAAGCCTTTCTTCGTAAGAGCAACCCTTTGTTCCATTTACTAATCTTGTTGCCCTTCTCTGTACCCGTTCCAGCAGCTCTACATCCTTCTTGAAATGACACCTCCAGACCTGTATACAGTACTCAAGATGTGGCCTAACCATTGCCTTATACAAGGGAATAATCACCTCCTTATCCCTGCTAGAAAAATTCCTGTATATCATTGACAAGACACCATGAGCTACTCTTGCAGCTCGTCTGCACTGCTCAGAGAACTTCATATCTGCCTGCACAATTACCCCCAGGTCCTTTTCATTCTCCACTACTGTCAGTGTAGTACCGCAGAGTTGATACATTGCTCCGGGGTTACTGTTACCCATATGTAGTACTTTACATTTGTCAATGTTAAACTTCATTTGCCACCTCTCAGCCCATCTGTTCAACCTTTCCAGATCCTGTTGCAGCAGCATAGCGTCAGTAGTGTCCTTAACGACCCTGCCAACCTTTGTATCATCTGCAAACTTAGACATTAAACTTGATATCCCATCATCAATATCATTCATAAACACCGAAAACAACAATGGACCCAACACTGAACCTTGAGGAACTCCACTAATAACATTAGTCCACGTTGAGCAGTGTCCATTGATTACCACTCTCTGTCTTCTGCCACTCAACCATCCCCTTATCCATAGCAGCAATTTGCCTCCAATGCCACACTGCTCCAATTTGTGCAGCAGTCTTCCATGTGCAACAGTATCAAAAGCCTTTCTAAGATCCAAATATATAATATCAAAGTTATTCCCTGCATCCAGTTCTTTTGTGACTACATCATAGTATCCAATCAAATTGGTCAGGCAAGACCTGCCCTTACCAAAACCATGCTGCGTCTGAGCTATAACTGAATTCTTGTCTAGATGATCCTGCAGTGCATCTTTAACCAGTGCCTCCATTAATTTACCTGGAACAGAAGTTAAACTAACAGGTCTATAATTACTTGTGTCAGCCGTTGATCCTCCTTTGTGAATTGGGGTTACATTTGCACATCTCCAGTCTATGGGTACCTCCCCTGTCCAAAGAAGCTCTCATAATTATGGCTAGGGGTTTGCATACTTCCTTTGCTGCCTCCTTTAATATAACTGGATAGATCCCATCCACCCCAGGTGCCTTTTTTATGTTTATCCTCAACAATCTCTCCTCCACTTTCCTCTCAGTTATTACAAAATCATCCAGCTCACTGCCAATGTTTACTTTACCTACATCATTCTCCTTCCTGAATAACTCCTCATGCGTGAATGTAGATGCAAAATACTCGTTTAGATTGTTAGCCACCTGAGCAGGATCCTCAACTGTTGAACCATCAATATCCAGTGGACCAATCTGATTCATCCCTTTCCTTCTCGAGTTCAAGTATGTAAAGAACTCCTTTCTGTTTTTCTTTGCATCCTTTGCCAAGGATTTTTCGTAGTCTGCCTTTGCCTGCCTAATTTCCTTTGTGACTTGGTTACAGACCAACTTATATCTATCATAGGCTTCCATGTCACCCATTAATTTGTATGTATCCCATGCATTTTTCTTCTCTGCCACATGTCTCATTTAGTCCATCTGACAACCATTTAGGCCTAAACCTTGAACAATATTTCTTAGTTGGTATGTAAAGCCTGGTAGCCACCAAGATTAGTTCCTTGAATGCTTCCCATTTTGAGTTTGCTGTTGGTAACATCATCAGTTGGTCCCACTGTATAGAATTTAAATACTGTCTCAGACCATCATAGTCGCCTTTACGAAAACAAAAACCCTTCCCTTTACCTCTGATGGTAGTTACCTCGTTGAGTAAATCCCACTTCAACACACTGTGATCACTGCCACCTAGTGGTTCATTCATCTGCAGGTTCTTAATGCATGAAGAATCACTACTGATAATCAGATCAAGAGTATTGCTCCCTCTTGTTGCCTCACGAACATGCTGATGTAGAAAACAATCATCCAATAAATCCACAAAAGCCTTGCTAGTGTGCGAGTGACCAACCCACAAATTCCAGTCAATATCTGGGAAATTAAAATCCCCCATTATAAGACTCTCTGATTTACTGGCCCACTCTATTTCCCTGTACAATATATTATTATACTCATCAGAGTCATTAGGCCTATAGCACACTCCTACTCTCAATTTTGATTTCCCTATGCTTATGTCACACCAAACTGACTCGACACTGCCCTGTCCATCGATGTCAACTGGCTTCACTTCCTTTGACTTTATGTGTTTCTTAATTAATAGCATAACCCCTCCTCCCCTCCTGTCCTGTCTATCCTTTCTATATACATTGTATTCTCCAAATTCCAGTTCCGCATTACTT